>NC_139948.1:39495729-39555729 GCF_963454915.1 Gymnoscopelus microlampas
CCCAGAAGATCGACCGCATGATGGAAGCCTTCGCCCAGCGCTACTGTCAGTGCAACCCTGGAGTTTTCCAGTCCACAGGTATTTTTCCAGGTTACATACTGCACTACCTCACTGCATGCACACAGAGTCCCTGAAAAGATTTCCCCTTAAAATAACTCGGGCACAGCTCTATATCCAGCAAACGTGGCTTCCTCCTGAAGTAGCCTCCAATGTAAGCCTCTCGGATTGCTACTCTCACGTTGTAACAATGTAACGGGATGTGAACGGGACGTGAACGGGAGTCATTATCACCATCGCTTTATTCCATTTAGACCTGAAAAATCTGTGTCATTTTAGATTTTAGCTATTATATAGGCCTATAGCAACATAGGTTTTTCTGAAAAACTTTAGGATTTAGAAAGCAATTCGATGCTGTCCGGCAGAAACCAAGTTCTAACGTTTTGTGTTTTTTGTTTGTATATCGGCTATTTTTGAAGCCAACGCTAAAATGTAAAATGACACACTTTGACTGTGTTCACGTGTCATCATCTCTCAATTCAAGGCCTCCTGATCCTCACACAGGCCCGCGTATACACGGCAAAAATGCGCGGGCCGGCAAAAAATTCTGGCGAATTCACAAAAGAATTGCACTGCTTTTGTAGACGCTAAACCTGCACAGATAAAACAAAACGTTATCAAAGTAGGCCTACACACAAAGGGCGAAAAGCACTTCTTGATCATACCAGAGGGTTACACAAAAGCACCTAAAGTAGCAGATCTACAAGCTCGAAACGCGGCGCGAAGCGACGCGTTTTGAGCTTGTTGATCTGCTACTTTTGCTATTTTCGAATTTGAATCCTGAAAAGTAACAGTTTTGGACATACAGTATGAGGTTTCCACCTGACAGAGACGATTTGTAGAACAGTCCTCAGGTCTAAATGGGTTATTTAACACATACAAAAGTCTGCTAAAATCGCGTGTCCACGAAGAGGGGTGTCTGGCTCTCTGGCGGGAGCTTTAACGTCCGCAGCCAGATGGGTGTGAATAATGCAACGGCCCGGGCCCCGATAAAAAGTGCTGCTGTGTCAGCCATGCGCAGACAGACCACATTGTCTGTTAGCATAAAACACAGAAACCCACAGACACAATACAGTACACACACATCGCACTAACACAACCCCACGCACACAGAACAACACATCTATACTTCGCATCCCACGCGTGACCTTTCAACCCCGGCCCACTTTCCCGCCCACCAACGACGCATCGTCTATCTCTCTGGCTCTCTCTCTCTCTCTCAGTATGACTATGGGGTCCCCAAAGTGCAATCCTTTCAGCTCGGGTAATTCACATTCATATTTAAACACTGCATTACAACGTCTGCGTTTTTCACACCGTACGGCCTTCGTACCATGGCTTATTGCTTATCACACACACACACCAACCTAGTTTGGGGTGCATGTGTTAAAAGTGCCGGTGTTTAGAGACCTGTGTTTTGAATATCACTGGTGTGGGTAGAGGTGTGACTGACCATGCAATCTGTGTTGTGTGTGTGTGTGTGTGTGCGTGTGCGTGTTGTGTGTGTTTGCGTGCTCTAGACACCTGTTACATCCTATCGTTCGCCATCATCATGCTCAACACCAGCCTCCACAACCCCAACGTGAAGGACAAGCCCACGGTGGAGCGCTTCATCTCCATGAACAGAGGCATCAACGACGGGGGAGACCTGCCTGAAGACCTGCTCAGGGTAGGCGGCGTGATGCCCACACCTCCCGTCCGGTTCATTAGAACAGTGGTTCTCAACCTTTTAAGCCTGTGACCCGCCCAAATAATCCTTTTTGAACTATGGACCCCCCAAAATAATCATATTTGAACTGGGGACCCCCCATTCTGACACATTGAGAGCATGTAGATCAACTACTATCCCATTCAAACTGGGAAAGCATCTGTGTCATTTTAGATTTGAGCTAAAAAGCATAATTGTTTACTTAAGCTATTCAAAAATAGCAGATATACAAGGTCATAGCTTGTAGATCTGCTATTTTAGAAGAATTGTGAACATTTGTGCAAATCTTTGAACATATATTATTTTAAAGCGAACATTTTTAACTCAAATATTTGCTTCTGGGGGGTCCCTGGTACAAAATAATTTAAGATGCGGGTCCGCGGCCAAATACATTTAATTTTGGGGGTCCAAGTTTGAGAACCACTGATATTGCAACATAAGTTTTTCAGAAAACTGTTAGGATTTAAAAGACATTTTTAGAATCGGCCTCAGGTCTTAATGGGTTAAACGAAGTGTAAATCAGGCTTTGGGGCCTGCTGTACATTGAACCTTTTCATCCCCTCCCCAACAGAACCTGTACGACAGCATCAAGAACGAGCCGTTCAAAATCCCAGAGGACGACGGCAACGACCTCACACACACCTTCTTCAACCCCGACAGAGAGGGCTGGCTGCTCAAACTGGGTAAGGAGCACAAGAAAGACTATGTACAGCTTCCGTTCCTTATCGGTGTAAAACAGCTCGTACAGTAGATTAACCCGTCTTTGATTACTCACAGCATAGCAAATGTTTGGTGAATTAAGTCTGGGTTTGCGAAACGACCCGCATACCATAATTATCTATGTCCGCTTGAGGCCAGCTGACTTCGAAGTGTGTGTGTGAGTGCGTGCGTGCGCGAATACTCACTTGACTTGAGACATCTGAAGAGCCCTCTTGCCCGCCTAATGTATAATGAATGCAGCCTTGAGATCAGACCATCACATGTGGTGTCTTTTAAATTATTCAGCAGTAGGCATGTTCATCATACATTCTCTGATGCACACACACTTACACGTACAAAGACATCCGGACGTATAGACAGAGTTTGGTATCCGAATTCCGCAAATTGTATACCGGTCAAACTCACTGTCCACATATCAATATAAGAGTCCTTAAAGGATGTCTGTTGTTTATTCATCTTGCATAAGTATACAGGTCCATTTGTCCTCATGCAAGCACAACCTTGGATTTCCTCTCTCTCCAACCTCTTGTTTCCCTCTGGGATCTCTCTCTGTTTGTAAAGATTCACAATGAACTTGGCTTTGAGGCACGCAAACGTCTCAACCACAATAGGCTCTATGCACGGCAGCCATATTGGAAAGAACTTGGGCCGCTTCCTTACTTCCTTCACAGGTGTTCCCAATAATACTAATTAAAAGGATAGTTCGCCCCCAAAATGTTTTTTTTCCTATCGTTTAATCACCCCATATCTTTTTGTTTTTGTCGCATTCCTAAGCCAATAATTTGATGACCGGCAGCGGTTCCCGTAGGAGACTCAAAGAGTCTACTTTGTGTCTCCTACCGGAACCGCTGACTACCGGCCCACTGGTCAAATCGATAGAAAAATAGTAATTTTTGAGTGAACTCCCAGAGTTACACACCCGTAAGGGGCCATTTGGAACCCCCTCAAGGAACCATGAGGGCACCTGGACCCCACTTTGAGACCCACTGGTGTAGCAGAGTGTTTCCAGTGAGCCAACATGCACAATATCAATATATATATATATATAAAGGAAGAGGCCCAATGTCTTTCCAATGTGGCTGCTGTGCATAGAGCCTATTGAAATGTCCAACCACTGTGAATCTGTACAACCGCTCCCAATGAAGAAGCACAATTTTGTCTCTCCTCCCCCAGTGGTCTCAGACTGGGAGAGTTGAGTCTAATAATCCCGGGTGGAAGGTAAAATAATTGGATGTAACATAATGGGAATCCAAGTGGGGGCACCAAGTAATGCAGTGCTTTACAGCGTCCACAACATGGTGCAAACCGGACCATTTGTGCAGAGCAGCTCCCTCTGGTGGAGTTTAATAGAAATTAACAGCTGATGATAAAACCCAAACAACAGGAAAGAGAAGGAGAAAAAAATTGATTTGAAATGAAAGCTTTGAGTTGTAAAGCAGTGCATCGAAGCCCCCTTGGAATAAGTGTAGCAAATATTGTGGTGCCTCGATTTCTTATGATTTAATTTGATTTCGTTTGTTTTCTTTTCCTCCTCGTTTGTTTGTTTGTTCCCATGATTTTGGCTGTTGTCTTTCCTCAGGAGGTATGTACACCTGCTCTTCCCAAAAAAACTAGTCCATCTGTCAGCTCTCAGGTGCTTCTGGTGGTCCGCCATGCTTCTGTTCTCTTCCTCATTTTTTTTTTACATTGTATGGGTTTTATTTATTTATTTATTGGGTTTATTTTATTTTATTTTGTCCCTGCGTTGACTTAAAGTCGTTTTAAATTTCATTGTTTGTTTGTCTGTTTGGTCTCCCATTGAGTTGGTGGTTTGTCCACGTGCTGCTCTTTTATCTCTGTGAGTGGTCGCAGGGCGGGGGCCAGGTGCATTCGGCACCCCTCTACTTCGGGGGGGTGGGGGGGTCTTTGCTTTGTGACCACTCTAGCCAGCCATTTTGACCTTCTCTTTGTTATGCCGCGGTGATCGATATCTTTGGAATCTTTGGTGAGCTGCACTATACCCCCCCCCCCCATTTCCACACAGTGAGCACAACTAAAGTTTACCAGACCATGCTGATTGATCATGCTTCTATTCCATAATAACATTGCTTCTATATTTCATGGTGAAAAATGTTGTTTGCTCTCTGGTTGGGGTGGAATGGGAATACTGCACCTTATACAAGACGGCCCTGCTCCCTCTCTCTCTCTCTCTCTAGCTGTCATGCTGTTAATGGATGTGAAGAGGAATGTTTGGTATCGGACTGAACTGGACTGCTGTGGAGTGGCTGTGGGCATGTGGGAAGAACAGAGGATGGGCGAGTGTGAAGAAGTGCGGGGTGCTGGGTTCAAGCTATATCTCTATTGCACATGATTGGTGCATTGTGGCCATGCATGTCAGTGAAATGATATTCTAATCATTCAATGAGACAAAATAGATTCTTAGATCTTTCTTGTCAAAATATCTAATTCAGACATGACAAAAGACTATTTTTAATTATTGATTGAATTAATCGCTTCAAAAAGCAGAAGCTATCATTTAATTTACAAGCAGTCCTGGTCCCCCCCCTATAGCCTTACACGTGCCCAGCCTGCTGTCCACCCCTTGCATGGGCGATTGCCTCCGTTGAGCTCCACTTCAGTCTGGTAATCCTCCTCTGTACCCTTCCAGAAAACCTCCCGGGACATCCCGCTTTGTCTCGGGAGACATTTTTTGCAAGGGTGGGGAGGCGGGGTGGGGTCTTTTTCTCTTTTATATTTTAAATAAAGGAAGTGCTGTGGGCATCAAATCAAATCAAATCACAACATCCAACCCCAGTCAACTCTTCATCAGCTGTGTGATTCTGCCATTTTTTGTGTCTTCATGTGTGTTTCATTGTCTGCTGCTGTGTGCTCCGACATGCTGGAGAGTCCACGCCGTGCCGGACCTGTGGGGTGGGGGGGTGGGGTGTACATAGAGATCTCTCTCTCCGTCTGAGTGAAGTGCGCCGATGATGACTGTAGATCATAGCACGTTGACTAAACGTAGATTGTTTGACCTTTTCAGGCCTCTATCACGACCGCTGTGGCGTGATGGGCTATCATATGCACAGTGCCCGCGTGCTGTCATATGATGATACAAGTGTGCTGTAGTAGTTGGTACTTGCTGTGCAGTACTTCCACTGCGTTCTGCTTCTCTGCCATGGTAGATGGGGTTTCTCACATGTAACTTTGTACTACTAACACTGGTGGTGGTTTGTCCACATGAACCCTAGCGACCGTATTCTGGGCATATCATCATAACAGCCAAATATTAAATAAAATAAGAGATAGGTTTACGTTCAGTGAAAAAAGCACATCGACAAGCTCACAATGTTGAGCGATGACAAGCTCTCGGCAAGCTTGTCGATCTGCTATTTTTTTCGAAAGACATTTGTTGTAGAGGGAAAAAAGGAGGGGAACGAGTACAGACCCCTGTAGGACCCCGGTCAACAAAGTAAAGGGGTTTTCGCCACTTCTGTGCTCTTTAGACACACAGCACGTATAGGTTGTTGTGTGATCATGGTCTGCCCTTGGCTTAATACATTACTGTACGACCTGTATGTTGAGAACCAAACCCGTTCACTACTTTCAAAAGCTATTCATCGAAACCAAAAACCGGTCATACCAGTGTGAGATGCCTATAGTTTAGTTGAGCATAGCTTCAGGCACTACTAAGCTCAAATTGCTGGCACCTCGTCGTTCCTTAACATGGGGGGGGGGTGTGTGTGCCATCTGCTACTGGGATCAGGTTCCCCCTCTCACAGGAAGTGGGGGTGACAGACCGGGGTCAAGAGGTCATCGATAGAGTAACGAGCAACCGACTTAACCAGAGAGCTCCCACTGCGCATAACGGGCTGCGAAAAGACCTCTTTACTCACCCCTGGTGTTGTGAATTATGGCAGAGTCCAAAATGTAACGGCTTGATTTCGGTCGTAGTTCGTTAGGTTCAAAGAGTGCAAAGCACATATAGCTTTTAGATCTATATACTGCCCTATTGATCGTTGTTGCGCTGCACTGTTCTGACAGAGGCCGTTCTTGCTGAGTCGGCGGCCGGCTAACTAAAAGAGACCCAGGACAAAGTGAAAGGGGCCACTCGGGTTTCAGACACAACTAGGCATTAGCAAAGACCTACAGCTTCATTATATGGCATCCACACACACACACACACACACACACACACACACACACACACACACACACACACACACACACACACACACACACACACACACACACACACACACACACACACACACACACACACACACACACACACACACACACACACACACACACACACAGACTCCACTTACGTTCTTATAATCAAGCTCCTGTGATGCTTGGTCATAAGTGGTCAATGCATTATCCATCCGCTTTTATCATCACTGTGATCCTTGGAGATACAATGTACTTGGTGATGTTCTTCCAAGATTAGGTTAGATTCATTGGCTTTGCCTTAACCCATTCAATACGGGAACGCATCTGTGTCATTTTAGATTTGAACTATAACCATTATTTTATACTTTGGCTATTAAAAAATAGCAGATCTAGAAGCTCATAGTGCGGCACAGAGTGCTGCGCTACAAATGTTTGCTTTAAAATATATATATTCAAGGTTATTTTTCAAAAATAGCAGATCTACAAGCTCATACTATGAGCTTGTATATCTGCAATTTTTGAACAGCCAAATAAATCTAAAATGACACAGATGTGTTCCCGGATTGAATGCCTTAAAGGAAAAATTCCCAGAGGTGTCAAGAACGTTCTAATAAAGCGGAAAAACCCCATTAGATAACTGGATGCAGTGTTACTTCAAGAGCCATGTGCAAAGTGTCATGATACTGCCTGGGGCATAGTATGCATTCAATCTGGGAATGGAGTGTTCTTCCGGAGCCGCCATCCGCCTGTCTGTCCATTCATCTGTCTGCCTGTCTGCTGCTCTGCCCTCCGCTGCCTGGCGTTCATTCTCTCTCTCTCTCTCTCTCTCTCTCTCCTCTCCATCCATTGAATCTCTCTGACGCTGCCTTTCTGCTTTGCAGGGGGACGCGTAAAAACCTGGAAGAGGAGATGGTTCATCCTCACAGACAACTGTCTCTACTACTTTGAATACACCACAGTAAGTACAGTTCAACTACAGCAGTGGTTCTCAAAGTGGGGTCCGGGGACCCCCCGAGGGGTCCTTGGGAGGGGGGGGGGGGGGCTCCCCGGGGGGCTCCCCGGGGGGTAGTGTCAAAATCAGTTCAACCACTATATAAAGCCGATCTACAAGCACACAATTCGCCACAATGCAATACGTGTGCTTGTAGCTGATATTTAAAAAAAAATCTTGGAACAATTTTGAATATTTTTGAAACATTTTGTATGGGAGTCCCTGGCACAAAATATTTTCAGATGGGGGCCCGCGACATAATACGACACAATACATATTAATTTGGGGGTTCTCAACATGAAATGTGATGGTGCATGTGTGTAAGTAAGTAAGCCTTGCCGAGCCATGTGGCCAATAGGACAGGAGCCTATCTCCTGTTTCTGTAGCGTGAGGTGGCTGGATGTGCAAGTACACCCCCTGGACATGACACTAGTGTGTCACAGGGACTTACCCCCCAATCCAACCTTTGATGCTGAGTGCCAAGCAGGGAGGCATTGGGTCCCATTTTTAAAGTCTTTGGTATGACCCGGCCAGGGATTGAACCCCAACCTCAGGGCGGACACTCTAACCACAAGGCCATTGAGCTGGTGTCCATTAACCTGTCTGTGTCTACCTTTTTTCTCTGCCTGTCTCCTCGTGCAGGACAAGGAGCCCCGGGGCATCATCCCACTGGAGAACCTGAGCATCAGGGAAGTGGAGGATAAGAAGCCGGTAAGATGTTATGGACACAACTCCCGTTTAAAGGACCAATACATGATCCAAACATAAGCGGATAAGAAAGACAAAGAAATAAAGAAAGAAAGACAAAGAAAGAAAGAAAGAAAGAAGAAAGAAAGAAAGAAAGAAAGAAAGAAAGAAAGAAGAACAGAGACATAATTCAATTCTTTAGTTGATTGACTGAGCTCTTGATACTAAAACTAACACATTCAGATGAGGTTTAAACAGTATTTGCAGTATTTTGAGGCTGTGATAGGTTTACACGCCTGTTTACCAGGGAAATTAATCATTTATTATGCCTGATTTATACTTGTCTCTGTCGGATGGAATCCTCATATGTCCAAAACTGTTACTTTTCAGGATTAAAATTCAAAAGCATCAAAAGTAAGTAAGCTCAAAATGCGCCGCTTTGCGCCACGTTTCGAGCTTGTAGATCTGCTACTTTTGATGCTTTTGTGTGAAGCTGTAGTGTGATCAAGTAGGGGTGTTAATTTACGAAAGAAAAACGAAAAGTAAAAAATATGGAGATAGGAGGTTTCTGCCCGACAGCAACGATATACAACGCACAACTAAAGTATAAATCACCCTTTGAGCCTGTGCTGGTTACTAACCTCCCTCATCTCCATGTTGTTGTAGAACTGCTTTGAGCTCTT
Source organism: Gymnoscopelus microlampas (assembly GCF_963454915.1). Lineage (NCBI taxonomy): Eukaryota > Metazoa > Chordata > Actinopteri > Myctophiformes > Myctophidae > Gymnoscopelus > Gymnoscopelus microlampas. The sequence continues at coordinate 39,504,731 of NC_139948.1, forward strand.
CATCCCCGACAACAAGGACCAAGTGATCAAGGCCTGTAAGACGGAGGCGGACGGCCGCGTGGTGGAGGGCAAACACACCCTCTACCGTATCTCTGCCCCGAGCACAGAGGAGAAAGATGAATGGATGGGCAGTATCAAGTAAGTCCTTCATTGGCTTAATAATGATAATGATAATACATTTTTATTTATAACACACTTTACATTCTTGCAAATCTCAAAGTGCTGCAGGGTGTAAAAACATGGCATCAAACAGCAAAGAAACAACTACTGAGTCTCCTACTGACTGATGACCCGGTCATAACATTTTTGGCCTAGGAATGCGATAAAAACAAAACAATCTCCATTAATGGGGTGTGTAATTGATAGAAAATATGTTTTGGGGTGAACTACTCCTTTAAAGCTATAAGAGGCCAGGGATAATTCCCATACCTCAACCAATATTGGATAATCGATTTGATAATACATAACAGCAAATCAACCACTTTACGAAAATCCACTTTGAATCAGCCAAAGACGGCTTAAGTTGATTCTCTCCTTCTCTCTCTAACTCCTACAGAGCTGCTATCAGCAGGGACCCCTTCTACGAGATGCTGGCTGCCAGGAAGAAGAAGGTTTCGTCCATGAAGAGGCACTAGAGCAGCACAGCTCTCCCCACGTTGCACTTGACAGACTCGGGGACTCTGGTGAACCTTGCTCGCTCTGCTCACCGCTGAGGGGGGTCCGACTTGTCGGCAGCTGGGGTAGGCGGGGCCCTGGCTCAGCAGGGGGCTTTTCCGGGATACACCGCTCTCGCTTTGGGACTTTTACTGGCAACAACAAAACAGGAAGCATGCCTGGGTTTCTAGAGACAGCCTGGGTTTCTAGATACAGGACCAAAGCCTGCCCACCCTACTGTCTGAATGTTCACTCTCTCATCTTTGTTTTGTTTTTTTGCGTATATACTGTGGGCAAGAGGGGGTCTTACACTCTCCCTCCGTGTAATTCCCCTTTAAAAAGAAAAGAAAAACCCTTTGTCCTCATGCTTTACCAAACACGAACTCTGTTTACCATACTCACATGCAGAGAACATGCAAACACACCGGCAGTCACCTCGCTACAAATGTATCCTTTAAACTCAGCAGGGCTGACGGAGGGTGGCTTCCCCCAACCAAAATATTCTTACTAGAAAAGCAAAGACCTTTTCTTGTGTGCTTTATTATATTTGGGCGATGTGTGTCTATTTTTACAGCTTTCACTGTGGATTCCTCTTTGAGGAGTCTTTTTTTTTGTTTTGCTTTTACAAAGGATTGTGTGTGGGGAAAACTGAGGGGGTGGGGGAATGGGGAGACATTTGTCAACCGTTTGTGATTTTATAGAAAAGTCAAAACTTTTTTAAAGGTCTTTCTGATGAGAAGAAGAGGAAGAAGAAGAAAGAAAGAAAAAAAAGCCACTCAGGAGATTGTCACAATGTTCTAGAATATTCTGTGTCAGGATACATCTGGACCATGTTCGCGCGTGACAACCACACAGGAAGTTGAAGCCTTGTTTGTGTCCCAAGTTGAACGTTAACCGTAAATGTTTGGACTTGATGACTGCAGTTTAGGGGACATGGTTGTTCAGATGGAACAACATTGGATATGTCTCTCACTGTTGATTTCCTGAAAGGCCTGGGGAATGCATCCTAGGGATTCCCTTGGATAGAGCAGTGTCTGTCACCGTAGGCCTCTATGCAGGATCTTACGGGGGGCTTTGGGCGTCTGGAAATCAGAGCTGTCTGGCCCCCCGTACGCCTTCATGTTTTCTCTTTGCAAATCTTTTTTTTTTTGCCTTCTCTCTCATCCTGTATATTACAAGTGCACATACACAACCTGTCTCTCCTTGTAACAGACAACAGCTAATTTAATTATCAGGACCGTGTCTGCCTCTCGTTGACGTGTGATTGAAATGCTGCTGGTTAGCAACAGTCATTCACAAAAAGTACTCTCTTCTCAGCCGAGTAACCGGTAGGTGTCTAGGCTGCTTAATAATAGAACCAATCGCGTTTAAATTCGACCCACGGGCCAACCTCATTAAGCATTGTGCAACACTGTACCTTAAAATGGATGGAAATAATAGTTCCATTGTTTTCTAAGCTTCAGGTTCGTGTGCTCTTGACCGATAATTGTGGATGCTTGGGAGCAGTACACGCAACGCACCGATGTTTCTCAGTTCAGAGCCGTTCCTCATGTAAAAGTATATATTATGGCATCGGCTCACAATGAAAGAAACCTACTGTATCAGGAATGTACGTTGTGGCAAACCAAAATACACCGTGCGCAAATGACTGTTTTGTCAAAACCAGAGGGTTCCAAATCGGTGAGTGCTCGATAACAGGTGACATGTCGTCTTTGTCAACAAACAAAGCTGTTCCACAATAGGAAATAATTGTATGTTCAAGTACAATTGCCGCCTAGGAAATGTAAACATGTTCTCAATTGTGGATAAAACATGTATGTTTTTTTTCTCATGGGTTCTGTCGTCTACACAGTAAAATCTTCTGTGTTACTTTATCCATTTGTAACTCTGAGAGGGTACAAAATGTAACCAAATGGAGACATGAGGATCCATTTTGGCTACATTTTATACATGTGTACCTTCTGAATCAAATCAACACCAATGAAGATTTGACTGTGTACCTGTTACAGAGAGATAAATGCAACATGCAAAACAATCATAATTCTCGACAGTATTGGTTTATTTATCAAAGTTGTATATACTTAAATGTATAGCGGGTATTTGCCTCCGTTTTTTTTATTTTTTATTTTCAGTTAATGTAGCAGTATGTTAGTTGTAGCAGAGTGCCATTTTTGCTTTATCTTCTGTTTCATAGTGTTTTATTTTGAAGTTTCTATCATTGTCATGTAATCAAGCTGAAATAAAAGACAACTGTGTCACAGATACTGACTGTATAATCTCTTATGCTGTGTTCACACTGCCAGCTACAAAGACACAGGCTACCATTCTTTTTTCAATGGACGCCAGCGACATGAAGATACAAAGATACATCCGACGTGTGTAGCTGCTACGAAAGCTACAACAGCTACAAAACTACAAATAAGTTGAGATGGTTTCAACTTCAGATAAAGATTCAAAGCTACAAATATGCTGTGTAGCTTTAGTATCTTTTGTATCTGCTAGTTACAACTATGGGGGCCCCACAATGGTGCTAGCTGTACTAAATCATTCCACAAGGTGGCAGTGCAGTACAAGTGTTGAACATCCCTCCCTGGTTCCTGCATCCTGGAATATGGACCATCCATCCACCCACTGGCCATTGTGGCAAACAAGCAAATGATGTCTCAACACATTGAATATTATTGGATGCACCTCAGAGATTCCAGTTGCTAAGCAACAGTATGCAAGTTTTGAGCTTGGGTTGTTGTAAATTTGCAGCTGGGGAATACATGCAACATGGTAATCTCAACGTGTATACAGTATCACAGCACAGCAAGTCCTGAGTGTTGATTTATCTCTGTGTGTGTAAATATGCACTCTCGTCATAATTTGCGTCATTGTTGTCTTTCATCTTAAACCAAACAAACTTAGCTAAATGATTGATAGGAACCAAATAGACAGTTATGGGTGTGTAACTCTCTGACAGTGGTTAATTAGAACCAAATGGACCATTGGTTCCATGTACTGTATACCCTGTCTGAGTTAAATGAACACATATTTATTAATTACATTAAAATAAAAGACGTATATCAAATGGGTATCCATGGCCTAATGCATATCAAACTGGGGGTCCTTGAAATGAAAAGGCTTGAAAACCACTGCTTCATACAGTGGTGGGAAAAGTAATCAAATGTTTTACTTAAGTAAAAGAATCAATACTGCAATGTAGAAATACTCTATTACAAATAAAAGTCTGGAATTCTACATTGACTTGAGTAAAAGTACAAAAGTATTGGTATCAAAATGTACTTAAAGTACCAAAAGTATAAAGTACTCATTATGCAGAATGTCCCATTTCACAAGTTTTTAAATGTAAAATTTGTAATAATAATCTAAAGCTACAAAGTAACTTGTAACTAAAGTTTTCCAGTAATTGTAGTGGAGTAAAAGTACAATATTTGCCTCTGAGATGAAGTGGAGTATAGGCTAGAAGTAAAAGTCATGAAAATTGAAAATACTCCACTAAAGTAAAAATACATCAAAATTGTTCTTAAGTATTGTTCTTGAGTAACTGTACTTAGTTACTTTACACCACTGCCTTCATTCCACATGGTGAAAAAAGTATGAGGAACTTGTATTTTCCGGGTAAAAAGACACTAGGGGGTTGAAGTGTGTGCTGTGATGCTGTGGGAGGCCATGGATGACAGGCTGGAAGTCCTTCAGCTCCATATGGAATACATTAAACCAGCGGCCTTCAACGTTTTTCAGACCAAGGACCCCTTGGCTGAGAGAGAGATGAAGCAGGGTACCCCATTATATATTGTATAAAACTGTGTTGCAGATTAAACTTTTTCATAGATAGCTTCATAGACTTGTTTGACACACATTGTATTTTCTATTAATTGGATTCATATTAGTCGTATTCATGTTAATGTGTGTATTTTCAGTCAGTTACCCTTTTAAAGCCTTTTAGTCAACTTGACCTGTTGGCTCTGTGCTTGGTCTGCTCTTATACACTATATATAGTGTGTAATTGTCTCCGCCAGGCCGAAAGGCATGGCGAGTTTCGGCCTGGCGAGAGAGTATGTTTTACCCCCTGTCCGTCCGTCCGTGTGTCCGTGTGTCCGTCCGTGTGTCCGTCCGTCATTCGATCTGTCTGTGTACAGCTAATCTCTGGCACCGTTGGCTTGCTCGCAGCCAAACTGTGCACACATAGTCCCTGGATACCAGAGCAGAACCTCTGCCCCAATTTTTTCACAGGGGCCTGTTATAGCGCCACCAGGAGGCCGATTTGTGCAAAACACATTTTTTGACAGTACTACTACAGATTTTGTCCAAAAATCCCGCAAATCGGTACACAGTATCTCTATAGTCATTAAACGAAACGGGTCTTTCAGATTTCTCATATTCCATCCTGATTGGCTAAAAATGTCTTCCAAAGTTTGCAGGAGTGCTCCGTTTTGAACAAAATGCCTCAAATCATGAACACAGCATGCAATTTCCGTGAAATTTTGCACGCACATTCCCATTAGGCCGAGGAAGAACTACCATTTGAACATTTTCAAATCAGCCACATGGTGGCGCTATAACAGGCCGATTCGTGTTTTTACCTATAATTGCACCGATCTGTGTAAAACTTTGTACGCACACTCCCTATAGGTCAAGGAAAAACCTTTGCCCTGCATTTTTCACATCTGCCTTTTATAGCGCCACCAGGAGGCCGACTTATGTAAAACACATTTCTTTATACTACTCCTTCCAATTTTATCCAAATGTCACGCAAATCGGTACACATGATCTCTATAGTCATGTGATCACGACGGATGTGTTTGATTTTTTATATTCCATACCGATTGGCTAAGATTGACATCTAAAGTTTGCATTATTGGCTTGTTTTGAACAAAATTCCGCAAATCATGAACGCACCGTCCAGTTGCGCTCAAACTTTGCACGCACATTCACACTATGTTGAGGAACAAATGCCACCCTTTTAACATTGGCCTGTTATAGCGCCACCAACAGGTCTAATTTAGCGAAACACATGTTTTTAACAAAATGCCTCAAATCATGAATGCAGTCAGTGTCCGATTGTCGTGCAAGGCCTAAGAAGAAATGGCACCCTTTTCACATTGGCCTATTATAGCGCCACCAGGAGGCCACAATAGCCTACCTGACCTGGCGGAGACCTGTGCTCCGAGGAGCACTTTTTCTAGTTATTTTTGTCTTATTTCACTTTGACTGTATTCTCTTTGTTTGGTACTATTGTTGAATAAACATTATATAATTCACAGTCCTTTGCTTAGTTGGTATTCATCAAACTAAAACATCTGGGGGGGGCAACATCCAAAAGGGCAATTAGTCTGCAAAACAAAACAAAACAATGCTAAACAGTGAACACAAAATATTGTGTTCTTGTCATATACTCCCTAGAAAGTAGACACTCTGTGAAGGCAGGTTATTGGTGCACACTCCCTAATCAGGCTTCAAGCGGGTCTTTCAAAACCCTACAGTCACCCCGCCCCCCACACCTGATGTAAACAAACAGACAGACATGTTTGAAACAAGCTCCGTTCATTTGGAAGTAAAAAGAGTGAAATAAACAACTTATAATGTAACTTCCACTCATGGAAGTTGATTAGAGTTGTCAGTGAGTTACACCTGTAAGTAACAGGTGAAAGACTTGTCGTGACAATTAAACTGCGTCATGAAACGATGACGACAACAGCTGACCCAAAGTCAGACTCATTAATTATTGGGTGAGTACAAACGTCTCGATGAATTTAGAACAAATGACCCCAATGGAAACAAGCCATAGTGCTTTCTTAGGTTTAAAATCCTCTTAACAGACCTTGTATTGAAGTGTAGCCTATACTTCCCTGCCTGTGCTTGTCTTTGCAAACTGTTAATAAAGTATTCAATCAATCAATCTACAAAATGCCACCACGATGACACATGAACATGACAGGATGGCATAGATGACGAATAGCTGTATATATAGCCTATATGGAATAATATGAAATGAATGTCATATTCAGTGGTGTAAAGTAACTAAGTACATTTACTCAAGTACTGTACTTAAGTACAATGTTGAGTTTTTTTTATTTATTTTTCCTTTACTGAAGTATTTACAATTTTCAGTACTTTTACTTATACTCCACTACATCTCAGAGGCAAATGTTGTACTTTTACTCCACTACAATGATTTGATAACTTTAGTCAGTAGCCTACATTTGGATTATTATTACAAGACATACATTAACCACTTCAGCCCTATATACTTTTAGGCCATTTGAAAATAGCCGATCTACATGCTCACAATGCATCATGATGCAACACATTGTGAGCTTGTAGATCTGCTATTTCCATAAGATTTGTATACATTTGAAAACCTGTGAAATGGGACATTCTGCATAATGAGTACTTTATACTTTTTGTACTTTATGTACATTTTTATACCAATACTTTTGTACTTTTATTCAAGTAATTTTGGTATTCCAGACTTTTACTTGTAACAGAGTATTTATACATTGCTTGCTGTAGTCGTACTTTAATACATAAGTAAAACATTTAGTACTTTTTCCAGCACTGAAACAAAAAGGACTCGATTTTAGCAATGTTTCTGAGCTGGAAGAAGAAGAATTTCACAATAATTGCCATTGTCTTTTGTAAGTGCAGTTACTTAAAAAAGAATAATACTTGAGTACTTTGTTGACGGCCCTGAGTAGCTCTGTGGTTGAATATGTCAACTATCCGAAATAAAACTTTACCCGTACCACAGCCCTATTAACTGTCTGGCAATGAATCATGTTCAGTGACTGTACCTGGCTCTGAATACTGTGTATGTTGTGACAGAACACAGTATACATATACTAGGCTGTGCTGTGTATGTTGTAACAGGATACAGCACACATATACTATAGGCTGTGTATGTGGCTACAAGGTAGTGAGTTATTGTGACAGGGTACAATTATACATGTATGTGATTCTTGTTCTTTCTTTCTTTCTTTCTTTCAGACACTTAAGGCTTTGGTGTTCCTCCCAACCTAGTCTAGACCCTAGGAGCCATGTACGCAGGTACTACGAATCTCCACGCAAGCCCTGGCATTCGCTGCAGCCAAAAATACTGTGCCCCAGCCTGGTGTAGAAGCCCAAATGCCAAAAAGGTTGATGCTACTATTAACAACGCTCCCCGGATCATAACTGGTTGCCTGAAGCTCAGCCCTGTGTTCTACCTGCCAGTCCTCCGTCCTGGGCTAGCAAAGAAAGCCCAGGAACATGACTGGCATAGCATGTCCTGCATGACACCACTACAAAAGCGTTGCCTCTTAACAGACTCAAGTCCCGCCACCCATACAACATGGCGGCAGCAGGAGTGTGAGTCAACTGGGCCCACACGTTGTCACCGCTACATCTGGGACACAGGAGACGGCATCTAAGGAGAAGCCCTGCCACGCCGACAATGGACCCTGCTGAACCGACTGCACACTGGGGTTGGCTGCTTCAAAACACCTATGAAGAAGTGGGGCCTGGCAGACACCGACCACATAATCACCACCTGTCCCCTGTATAGATAGACTACCATTGGAGGCTGGCCTTCTTTGATGTGGGGCCTGAGACGAGGGCGTAGCTGCATGACATTAAGCTGGACATCTGATGATGATATTCGAAAGAAGAAGGTACAAGGTGATGACCGTGAGTGAGGAGTTTGACACCCCTTATCATGTCAAGCTCAGCTTCTTCTCGGTCCATGTAGAGTCCGTACTCCTATACAGCTGTGAATGCTGGACCCTGGAGCCTGCTTTACGGAAGTCCCTGGCCACTATGCTATGTGCAATAATACACATCAACCAGGATGAACATGTTATCAATAAGCATCTGTATAGGCGGCTACCAAGGGTGAGCGAGAAGATGGCAACCGGGAGAATGGGGCTGGTCCCTCACTGCCATTGACACCAGGAGCTCCCAGCAGGAGAGGAAAGTACTGGCAAGCTAGACAGATGTATGGAGGATCCACGTGACTGGAGACACCACTGGAGGGCTCATCCAAGGATGAACTAGAGAGAGGGGGGCTCTATCTCTCCAACGTTTGACCCTGGCCATCATTTACACAACTGATCAAGTCAAGTAGAAGACGGCTCAAGGTAGGAACCGTTTTCTTTCTTTTTTTGCTGCTGCTGCTGCTTGTGTTGTATGCTGTGTGTAGGCCTATACTAATGTGATCCAAGCTGTTGTACTATCGTTTTCATTTTGGGACCCAATTGACTGGGTGGCAATGAAACATATGTTTCATGTTCCGTGACTGTTTCTGGCTCTGGAATTTAATGCTGATGTGAATCTACAGTTTGTATGTTGTGTTGTGTCTGCTGTTGAAGGTAGTGAGTCCGTAACAGGGAAATAGTATGTAATGTGGCTCTTGGTCAATTATCCAGTGTGTGTGAGTTTGCTAAAAGCCCTTAATTTCCAGCACCCGGTTTCTTCTCCTTTCTTTTCTGAATCCCGTTTTATGTGCATGTCCTGGCATTGTATTGCAAAGAAACCCTTTTAATACCAACAGTAAGGTGAAGGAAAAAAATGGCACTGGAGCAGCTCACCTTTTTTATTCAGGTACTACGTCAATGGTTCCCAAACCTTTCTGGATCAGGGCCCACTTGAAAATCTCGAAACTTTCAGAAGTGCCCACCCAGACTTACAGTAACACCATGGAAGCCATTCGGCTGCCGTGTTAGGTGGTGAGATGGGTGGGCATTTTCAGAGCATGTTAATTTGAATGCTCAGTCGATTGATTGTCTTGAATCAATGGAACTAACGTAGTATACTTTTCGTTTTAGTTCCTATTTATTGGCCTTTTTCAAAAACTTTCATTCTTTTATATTAATGTTATGTTATCAAGTCTTTCATAGTGTTTTGCCAGTTATTGGGGGGGCAACTTGTGATGTCACAATTATTACATAAACGTCTATTCGCAATTATTTGAGATAATTGCAATTATCTTGCATAAATTTGGATTTCAAAATATGTCATACATTTTGAAACATTTGAAAAACGTTGTGGAAATAGCGAATATGCAAGCTCACGACGTGAATGAGTCGTGAGTTATTTCTTTGCAAGTCATTTCTTGCAAAGAAATAACCCACATTTGGGTTATTTGTCATATCTGCACCTGTGTAACTTCAAAGCCAAAAAATCAAACAGAAATGCAATTTAATCGTTAATCACAATTATTTGTGTGACAATGAATCATCATGTAAAATGTCATAATCGTGACACTTGCAGAAACATTACGGCCCACCAGTGGGCCCCAGCTCACAGGTTGGGAATCGCTGTGCTAAAGTACAAAAGAACAGAATAATGTTTCAATGTCAAACACATCTTCATCAGAGTCATCAGACAGAGCACAGAGCTGCTCTGTCTTCTGTAGAATTGTGACTACATGAGAAATCATCTGCCATTTGCTAAATACCAGAATGCCACTGAAACAGACAGGAAGACAGCTGCATTTGCACATGGTAATGGAGAGGTCACATACAGGACACACACTGTGTGTGTGAGTGTGTGTGTGTGTGTGTGTGTGTGTGTGTGTGTGTGTGTGTGTGTGTGTGTGTGTGTGTGTGTGTGTGTGTGTGTGTGTGTGTGTGTGTGTGTGTGTGTGTGTGTGTGTGAGAGTGTGTGTGAATGGATGTTTTGTTCTTTAACCAAGGAGGCCTGAATGGCTGTCATCTGTCAACAGTATGTTGCTATGTTCATCAGCAGTCTAGAAGCAGAAATACTGCTACCTGCTTGGAGTGGCTGGTCTTCAAATATGACGTTTTCTTGACAGTCTAACCTGTATACTATGCAGTCATACTGTTAATACAATTGTTCATACAGCATGATACTTACATAATACTGACCATGATATTGACCATGATACTGACATGATACTGACCATGGTACTGACCATGGTACTGACCATTATACTGTCATGATACTGACCATGATACTGACATGATACTGACCATGATACTGACATGATACTGACATGATACTGACCATGATATTGACCATGATACTGACCATGATACTGACCATGATACTGACCACGATACTGACCACGATACTGACCACGATACTGACCACAATACTGTCATGACACTGACATGATACTGACATGATACTGACCATGATACTGACTATGATCTTAAGTTTGTTTGCCAGTGCCTGTGCTTACAGTGGCCTGCCAGATGGTGGGGCTGTGTGTTTGAAACAGATTCAGAATCAGGTCACACAAAAGTAAAGATTTGGTAGGTTCCTTTTCATTTTCTCACAAAAACACAAGATAGAAATGTGCATAACAGAGCTCTTAGTGAGTTATGTACACACTATACACTGCCTGGTAGGAGAATTTACAGAGTGAACGCAGTAAGAGCAGAATATTGCCTTGGATGTATGAATATGAAGTGGTAAATGTACTGCATTTATTTAGCACTTTCTGTAGTCTATTTCACAACTCAAATGTGACACACACACACACACACACACACACACACACACACACACACACACACACACACACACACACACACACACACACACACACACACACACACACACACACACACACACACACACACACACACTGTGTTTTAAGTGGCACACATTCCATACTGCTGTGAAAAGCTGTGTCAAAACACACAATTGCGGTGTGTTGCATTGCAAAGTAACCAACCTGCTCAGTGCTCACCAGTAGCAGTTCAGTGTCTTGCTCAAGGACACATCTGCCCTTTTTAACTGTAGTTGGGGGGGGGTTAAGTGTTTTATCGTTTGATTTATATATATAAAAAAGTGTGTTATTACCATTTATAGGCTTGGTTCAGCTCAAGTAGAGAGAGGCAGAGGTCAATACCTTATTTCTTTACTGCGACCAGCAGCACAGCAGCAGAAAGGTGAGCCAGTAATGCTTGTGTCACAGCCAGGCAAATAAGTGAATGAAGCACGCACATCCAACGTTTGAAGTGCCAGGAACACATCAGCATAGAATCAATAGAGTCCGCGCACTGGATCAAGCTCCAAAAAGGTCATTTTTAATCGATCAATTAAAAACTACCTTTGGAGCGTGACTCTATTCTATTATGTGTCACAGCCGGGTCACATGGTCTGTAAGTGTGTGAAGCAACTGACATCTAGGCTTTAGTCAAAATTAGCACTAATTCACACACCACAGCCCACTTCCTTCTTGCAGAATTCATGCGAACTTGCTGAGAATTGCTACAAACGCCATGAATAGCTTGTAGCTACAGTATGATTCAAATTTCCTGATTAATGCAGACTGTGAATATTACACATAATTGTTTGGGCGCGGCGCCAGTCGTTATGACAGATCTATCTCTAGAAAAACAAAGTCTCACGCCAAGTCTCAAGCCTCATGCATCTGCCAGTAACTTCCAAGTTAAATTGTGTTTTTCTGTTTTTCTCTCGCGGCCCGAATGCGTTGCAGACTATGAGGAGCCTCATTAAGTGGCTGGGACATTGTAAATTCAAAGTTAACAGGTTTTTGATGTGTAATCTTATTAGGCACTGGGCAAAAAGATATGACAAGGCTTCATGCCACCCAGACCTCTCTACTGGCTCCTCTGGAGATGAATATTCTTGGCTGGAATGGCCAAGAATATTATTGCTGAATATAATAGAGAGTAGATATGCAATACACGCACGCACGCACGCACGCACGCACGCACGCACGCACGCACGCACGCACGCACACACACACACACACACACACACACACACACACACACACACACACACACACACACACACACACACACACACACACACACATACATATTGCTGAATATTATTGCTGAAAATAATAGAGATTAGATAAAATGTACATCAAACGTATACAAACACACACTGTACAATGGACTTTAATAAATAGGTGGATAAATGACAGTGGGTGTGTGTGTGTGTGTGTGTGTGTGTGTGTGTGTATGTATATATATATATATATATACATACACACACACACACACACACACACACACACACACACACACACACACACACACACACACACACACACACACACACAGTATAGGCATGATGTGAGTGTATCAGCAATGGAAGTTTTATATGTATTATTCATGCCTATTTCTGTTTACAGATGGATTACAGTAGTCCAGAATTAGTTATTGATTAAGTTCTGGGATTAACTTGAAGTACTGTACTCTGTTATACAGTCAAGAGAGAGTATCCTGTTGCCACTTGGGGGCAACCTTTCAAACTAAATCAGCTCTTACTCTGTGTAACAACAGAACATGACTTACAAGCCTATGGCCGTTTGTCCAAACTTCATTTAGTAGTGACACACAAATACCTCCTCTTCTGGTGTAAATGCAGCCTTTATTTAAAGCATTGTGAGATTTTATATATATATTTTTTCTTTTCCAACGAGATGGCTTTCAAAGTATTTACTGCACGACAGACTGTGCAACTGGGAAAGGTCGATATTTACAAGTGAATATGTATCATATTAAATGATGCCTGGAAAAAGGAATCAATAGGAATGCCTTTTCTCAATGGAATGGACATGCTGGAACCAGGACAGAATGAAGGCTATGGTGTACTAAGTACTATGATGGAAGACATGGTCCATTCAGGACAGAATAAATGCTATGGTGTACTATGATGGAGGATATGTCTATTCAGAACAGAATAAATGCTATGGTGTACTATGATGGAGGATATGTTTATTCAGAACAGAATAAATGCTATGGTGTACTACAGTATTATGGAGGACATGACGACGCATTGTGAGTTTGTAGATTGGCTATTTTCAAATGGCCGAAATGTATATAGGGCTGAAGTGGTTAATGTATGTTTTGTAATATATAATAATCAAAATCTACAAAGTAACTAGTAACTAAAGTTTTCAAATAGTTGTAGTGGAGTAAAAGTACAATATTTGCCTCTGAGATGTAGTGGAGTAGAAGTAAAAGTATAGAAAAATGGAAATACTCCCGTAAAGTAAAAGTACCTCAAAATGGTATTTGAGTACAGTACATGTACTTTGTTACTTTCCACCACTGCCTAGTAACATCTTTAATGTTCATTTAACTCTTACAGGTCCATTTGGTTCCATTTTCACATTGTGACATTGGTTAACTTCTCTGGGGATTTAATGGTGTACAAACAATACAGCATGGAATCAAAAAAAAAATCTAACCCATAAAACAAAACACCTGCTAAATGGTTTATCAACCTTGAGATGAGTGAACAGTGTTACGTGTAATACTGTGTTCCTGAATTCCAGAGCTCAGGATAGGCATAGGACAACACAATGTAAACAAGGAGACTGTCACTATTTTAACTCGCAGTAATAGTCAGAATAGGCCATTCACTGTAGTGGGCATTCATGAACATCAGAGGCTCTCAGGTGTCACTTGATGGAAGTACTGTAGGTTAAAGCCAGGTACGTTTTGCATATGTAGACATTCCAAATTTACCCAGTGCTCTTAGTTTGAGATCCTTATTATAAAAAAGCCCTTTGGTCAAGATACAGCTAACAATGACCAAGTTGACTATTATTGTTTTGCGTAAAACTATTTGTATTAATAATTAGTAGTAGTAGTAGTAGTAGTAGTAGTAGTAGTAGTCATTCTTATTACATTAAATCCTGCCTAAAACAACAGCTCTTGTTCCATAGCTCTGATCTGACCACATTACTCATTTGACCTTAACTTTTATCGCGACCTTGACCTTTAACCTTTTCAGCCCAAAGGTTGATTTTAGAGGAAATAGGAGAACCTTACGGTAAATCAACATCTGGCGTCGTTGTGTTATATTGCCCTTATCAAAATGGCTGTGGTCCAGGGCAGGTCAGGTGCTTTTGTTTTACTACTACTCCAACTGCTATCGGCCTCCTCCTCCTCCTTCACACAACAAGTGTTGTCCGACACGGTGTTTTACTGCCGCTGTGTAAAACAAGACAATAATGACATTTTCGAGAATTGCAGAGCAAGCGAGAAGGTGACCCTGACTGTTGGGAAATGGGAGGCACGCTGCCACAGTGAGAGGGAGGTGGTGCGTGCCGAGACAGAGGAGCTGTCTTTGTTTTTGACATTCTATGCCGTTTCGTTCTGTTTTCACACACAGCTTTTTTTTCACGGCACTGCGGACAACGACAATGACAGTGACATTCCTTTCTTTAGGCTGTGAAGTTCACGGATGTGTGAATGAGAGTGGGGAAATATGATATACTGTATATTGTCAAAGGTTTCAGCAGTCATGACCCGAGAGCTGAGAAGGCTTAAGGAACAATAGGTGAGTGAGTGTGTAGAGAGCAGAGCCGTGGGATACTGCACTAAATATCTTTGCTGAAAATAGCCGATCTGCAAGACCACGGCGCGAGTCGTGTTGCGATGAGGTTTTCTCCAGAATAGGGACACTATAGGTTTCACGTGTTTAAGCACGTGTTAGGCCGTCTTTAATGGACCATGCAGGTCAATAAATGTCCTTTGTATATTCAAAGATTCTGCTAAGAATTGTACATAATCAAATAATTTCTCTGTTAATAGCTTTAGATTTAGCATTTGTTTGAATTTTATCTTGAGTCAATGTTAGCTAAACCTTATTGCACGGTTTATAAGTCACAGATATTTTCTCCAGGGACTATTCTCGACTAACAACTCAGTCTGCGCTTTAAAATCATTCCGTGTGATACCGAAATGAACAGAATCCTAAGCCTTCCTTTTAAAATCTAACGGACCACAGTACACTTTATTGGTTCGGCAGTAATGTCAAGTATCCTGTGAGTCGTACTCAACGGGGCTAAACATGCCAGCCAGACCACCGCTATGGTCCTTTTAACTCTGAAAGTGTCGAAATGGACCTTTCAGGTGTAAATGAACAGTTAAACTGTACTGTGTGGTGCTGAGCCATACTTTGTTTCACCTAACCGAAGGGAACGACACCGGAATCCACCACACCACACAGTCACGTCAGGGTGGCTTGGTGTTCCGCCTGCGCTGTGGTTGTGCTGATGAAGGGGAAAGGCCCGTTTGTACGGTCGGCAGCAAACTGTAAGGGCCAGCAGTGGGATCCTCCATCTCCTCCTCTTAAGTGGAGACATGTGAGACCAGTCAGGCTCCAATTAGGCCCAGACGGTTTCCCAGAAGCCGGCGGAGGCCTCCCCCTGCCTCCACAGCCCACCACGGCTGGAGGAGGGCGCACCCCACGGTGCCCAGACCTGACCTCAACTGGCACGAGAAGGCCTTTGCAAAGTATGTTGTCCGCTTTCACCATGGAAAGGAATTCAGACAAGGAGCATGCATGCATGCATGCATGCATGGCCTACTTGTGGATTATGCAGTCGATACACGCTGACATTTTGCACCTTAATCCCATGTACAACGTGCCGACTTCTGTCCTTTTTTGGGGTATTTTTTTTTGTCTTTTTCTCGCACCGTAAAGGCACAGTTCACCCCCCAAATTATGACTTTTTTCCTATCGATTAGTCACCCCATGGAGACTTGAATTCATGGATATGTTTTTGACTTTTTTGTCGCATTCCTAAACCAATAATTTGATGACCGGCAGTGGTTCTGGTAGGAGACATAAAGAGTGTCCTTTGTGTCTCCTAGCAGAACCGCTGCCTACCTGGTCCGCTGGTCATCAAATTTTTGGCTTAGGATGCGACAAAAACTAAAAATATCCATGCATGCAAGTCTCCATGGGGTGACTAATCGATAGAATTTTTTGTTTTTGGGGGTGAACTATCCCTTTAACTAACTTCCATAGTATATCATGTACAGTATACATCTGCCGCTGTGCTCACGCACCTTCATATCTTATCTTATTTGAAACAGGCCTTACGTAAGTGGTTCGTTCATAATGTACTTTTTCTCTTCCAAGAAAAGTAATGAGAACAAAAGAGCGAAATGTACTGGAGTGAAAGTATAGTACTAGTAAAGTACAGCCACCTCAAAAAGTACAGTACTAAAGTAAATGTGCACACAAATGCCCACACAAGTGTGTACTGTAGCATCCAAAACACATACCCAACACACAACACAGTGCACACGGCAATGTTCTCATGCAAACTCACAGCTGTGTGGAATCTGCTTTCACCCACTGCTTGGTTTTCTACTGTAAATTATATTACCGAGGAGGTAAATACATGCGGGACCTTTGAAGTTGACATCTGTTAAGAGATACTGTCCGTGTTTTTCTGCATTTTGGTTCCATTGACGTAAACCCATCATCGTTAACACGTGGTTAAGTAATGTTCCAATTACCAAGAAGAGAAAGAGGGAAACTTTACTTTCTAATGGCTAAAAAGATAAATATTGCACTGCATTAAAGTAGATACTTGTATACCAGTGGTTCTCAAAGTGGGGTCCAGAGACTCCCAGGGGTCCTTGAGGGGGTTTCAGGTGGTCCCCAGCAAAATGTGTTAATATGGCATCACAATTATTTTAAGCCCTTTATCCATATTTTATACGTTGGCTATTGGAAGAATCTTGAAAATGTGTGGAAAAATTGAAATCATTTTTTCCAGGCAATTTTTTTTAACACAAATCTTTGCTTTTGGGGCTCCCTGGCACAACATATTTTCAGGTGGGGGTCTGCGGCCGCATACATACGAATTTGGCGGTCCACATTGTACTGAAGTACAGTACTTGAGTAAATGTACTTAGTTACTTTACACAACTGCTGCTGTGTCAAGAATAGTAGCATACTTAAGTACAGTATACTTGAGTAAATGTACGTAGTTACTTGACACCACTGCTGCTGTGTCAGAATAGCAGCATCACTGCATGAATGTCAGTGTCCCGGTGGTATTTCTTTTGTCGGCATCAGGCACCACATGTAAACAGTGTACATACAGTACATTCCGTCCTCTTTGTTAAGCGCAGCCATGGCTCTGACTCAGACCAACGTGAGCAGCTTCAGATTACACATACAGGTTAAATAACTGGATCCAAATGTGGAGATAAAAAGAGCCAGCGGTGTTCTTTTTAAGATGCTGGTTCTCAAAGTGCAGTCTGGGGACCCCCCAGGGGTCCTTGGAGGAGGTTCCAGCAGGTTCCCCCCCCCCCCCCGGGCAAAATTAGTCAATAAATCAAAGTCGATTTTAACCACTTAACCCATTAAGACCGGGAACGCATGTTGTGTCATTTTAAGATGTCTTTGGCTATTTTTTGAAAAATCTTTAGAATGTGTGCAAATCTTTGAATATATAATTTTTTAAAGCGAACGTTTGTAAGCTTTGCTTCTGGGGGGGTCCCTGGAACAACATATTTTACAAATGTTTGCTTTAAAAATACATATATTAAAAGTTTGCACACATTTTCACGGTTTTTCAAAAGTAAGCAGATCTACAAGCACATAGCCTGCGCTATGAGCTTGTAGATCTGCTTCCTTTTGAATAGCCAAAGAAATCTATAATGACAGAGACGCACACGTTCCCGGATTGAATGGGATAAGGCCAGTCCATACTGCTTTGGCTATTAAAAGTAGTAAATCTACAAGCTCACAAAGCGTCACATCTTCAAACATTTCTTTTACTTTTGGTACTTTAAGTACATTTTGAAGCCAATACTTTTGTACTTTCACTCAAATAAATTCTGAATACCAGACTTGTACTTGTAACAAAGTATCTCTGCATTTCAGTATCGATACTTTTACTTACTTACGTAAAAAAAAAAGAGTGCTTTTTCCACCACTGATATCACCTTGGTGGGGGTCGTTGACATTGAAAAAGTTAGAGAACCACTGCTTTTTTAAGAGCATCCAGACAGAGCATCCATGGTGGCACCCAATCATGTTCCAGATCTGCAGGAAACAGATCTGCACTCACTGTGATGGTCTCAGTGATAAAAGGGCCACATCATACAGACAGTCTGGAGCCCGCTGCTGCAGCTCATACTCACCATGCTGTAAACGCTACGACTCAGCACTGTGCCAAGCATGACGATGAGCAATGCAATGTGGTCATTGTAACCCCCCCCCCAACACACACACACACACACACACACACACACACACACACACACACACACACACACACACACACACACACACACACACACACACACACACACACACACACACACACACACACACGCATGTTTGTACAACTATACTTGTGAGGACATACAAAAAACGTACAAAAAAATGAGGACGGCAATTTTATGGAAGCTATTTTTACCATTACCGTACTAAGTACAACTCAGGCTCCAGGGTTAGGGTTAAAAGGTCAATACCCCTTTTAACCCTAACCCTGGAGCCTGAGTTATACTTAAGTGCACCGAAAATAGCAAATCTCCAAGCATACACCGACAACGTTGTGAGCTTGTATATCTGCACATTTTGGCGTGCAATACTGGCATGCAGCTAAGTATAACCCCTAAACCTAACTCCTAAATTCCTGAACCTAATCTTTTCTTATATAACAGTGGTTCTCAACCTTTTCAGGCCGTGACCCCCTCAAATAATCATATTTGAACTGGGGACCCCCCACCCTGATATTAAAGCACTTGGAATATAGTAGTTGAGACATTACATGTAGTTTGACTCGGTTCCACAGATAATTATTGTGAAAGTAGCAGATCTACAAGCTCACAACGCCTCTCAACGAGAGGCATTGTGAGCTTGTAGATTGGCTATTTTCACACTATTGTTTATATAATATTGTATATTATTTGACAATTTGGCCAATCTTTGACCAGTTTTTACAGTATAGTTTGTTGAATATTTTTGATGCAGTAATGATCTTTTTTTGATTTGAAACGATTTCATTTTTTTTTAGGTATTAACATTTTAAATTGTTACTTCACATATTGAGAAACACTGCTATGTAAGACTAACTCACCAGTCACGTTCTACTATACTCGTGGGGACATTTGGTCCTCACAAGTATAGTAATACAAGTAGGCTACACATACACACACACACACACGCACGCGCACACGCACACGCGCGCACACGCGCACACACTAAAGTTTATGAGGCCTACAACACAAATGAACATGCAAAGAACATAAAAATCAAGTAGCGCGGGTCGGATTACAGGAATGATCCCATTGAATCCTGTTCACATCTCTCCAGGAATCCTCTTGTGCTCATCTGAAGAATGCTAATTTCATCTTCAGGGCAGGATTTCTGAGAAAGGGGAGTTAAGGAGCAACCACAAAAAAGCCACCCTCCCTCCCTCCCTCCCTCGCTTTCTCTCTCTCTCTCTCTCTCTGTCTCTCTCTCACGCACCACACTTCACAATACATATCAGGTGAACACTGTAAACAAGCAGAATGTACTTTAGTAAAAGAAGTATTGGCATAAAAATGTACTTAAAGTACCAAGAGTTAAAGAACTCATTATGCAGAATGTCCCATTACAAGTTTTCAAATGTATAAAAGTCTTTTGAAAATAGCAGATCTACAAGCTCACAATGCGTCGCATCGCGACGCATTGTGAGCTTGTAAATCGGCTATTTTCAAATGGCCGAAATGTATATTGGGCTGAAGTGGTTAATGTATGTTTTGGTATAATAATCAAAATCTACAAAGTAACTAGTAACTAAAGTTTTCAAATAATTGTAGTGGAGTAAAAAGTACAATATTTGCCTCTGAGATGTAGTGGAGTAGAAGTAAAAGTATGGGAAATTGGATACACTCAAGTAAAGTACAAATACCTCAAAATTGTGTTTAAGTACAGTACTTGAGTAAATGTACTTAGTTACTTTACACCACTGGTAAACAAGTCATTCAAGCCGGGTCCCGTAGGGGGAAGTGAAAGAAGGGCAGCAGCAGCACGTCTTACACTTTTAGTTGCATTTCACGTAAAATTGATTTGATACAATCTAAATTGCACTAGGCGTTTTCCCATAAACTGTTGTGAATTTGCATGCAGCATAACCAGCTCTTTGTGTTCAGGGAAATGAACAAAGATAAAATAGACACAATGCGTGAATTCTTGCGTTTAATAAGGTCCTGAAGGGACTGCTAACGGTGGGCTATTACACAGAAAAATGCCAGTATTCATTTAACTCGGTAAGAGTGCACAAATGGAACTAAACGGACCCAACGGGTTCATTTGGTTCTGTTTGTACACTCTTACCGAGTTGAAATTAATACTAAGGATTTGACTGTGGAGGGCTGGTCATTTCATTTCCCAGAAAGATTTGCTTATCTTTGATGCATTTGCAAAAAGGTTGGACGTGCCTTCCCAGAATGAAACTGTTCCTGTGGTGCTAAACACAAAAAAACATGCACTTAAAAAAAGACCCAAGGATGAGGTAGCACTCACCAAAGAACAACAACAAAAAAGACAATGAGAAGGCCTTCATCAGAGCATCAGACATGATCTGACGGAGGTCAACTAGACCATTGGTTCTCAAAGTGGGGTCCGGGGATCCCCAGGGGTCCTTGGGAGGGTTCCAGAGGGTCCCAAGCAAAATGTGTTAATATAGCATAATAGTTTGATCCACTTTAACCTTTTATACCTTGGCTATTCAAAAATAGCAGATATATAAGCTCATAGCACCGAGTGCCGTGCTATGAGCTTGTAGATCTGCTATTTTAGAAAAAATGCAAACCTTTGAATATTTATGTTTTTAAAGCGAACATTTGTAACTCAAACATATGCTTCTGGGGGTCCCTGGAACTAAATATTTTGAGATGTGGGTCCGCAGCCAAATACATATACCGTAATTTTGGGCGTCCTTGACATGAAAAGGTTTGAGAACCACTAAACTAGACCGAAACATTAGCATTTTTTTGTGTGGCCAAAATAAAGAGGTGTAATTGAGGCGATGTAACTTGTCCCCTTCTTGCTTATACTGTATATGTTTAAACGTTACTCTGCTGATTTTATATTTGATTGTGTGATAACCTATTTGCATTCTGGTGAGTTTGATGGGTAAATTGGTTTTATGCTAAACAAATTAATTTCCCATAATTCTTAAAAGAGCTCAGGTCTACTCTGCTGATTTTATATTTGCATTCCGGTGAGTTTTATTTGATGGAGTAAATTGGTTTTATGCTAAACAAATTAATCTTCCATAATTCTTAATTAATTGAACACACAAGACCAGAATGGAAACATTGTTTGTGTTATCCTTTTAACAATCTTTGTAAGCCATAACCTCTGTACAATCTGTAAACTGTTAATTAAGTATTAAATGTATCAATCAATCAATCTGCCATCACTCATGGTTTGGGAGAACTGAACACTAGCAAAAGCACATGATGACCTACTGAGCCACTTAAAGCCCTATTTTAAAATGTATTCTAAGATGGTCTCATGTATCGGTGAAAATAGCCGATCTACAAGGTCACAACGCTTTGCATCATGAATGCGTTGTGAGCTTTTAGATCTGACTTTTAATCTTTGGGAAATGTGTTACATAAACAAAATATTTTTTTTGCCTATTATGACATGCCCATAATAGAGACACCACATTGAAAGTGGTTCATTCAAACTCGCTGTCTGACCTACATACCGCGGTCAGCATAAGTATTCTAGGTAAACAATGTCATAACATCCTGGATGAATGCCATGCATGTGGAACAATACCTGTGTTCTACCAATCACATCCTTCGCATTAAAATATGTAGCACAAGTGCTGTGGTGTCTGTGCACAATAGTCATGTGTTTGCATAATAGTTTCCTTTTTTTGTGCCAAGAATCCTCAAAACACTTTCAAGATTTTTCCATTCTCAAATGTTTTGAAATAGCAGGTACAAGCTCGCAGCGCGGCACGAAGTGACGGGCTGTGAGCTTGTACATCTGCTATTTTTCAATAGCCAACGCAAAAATCTAAAATGACACTGATGCTAGCCCGATTTTAATGGGTCAAAGCCCTATATACTTCATGGGGATTAGTGAAAATAGCAGAATAGTGAAACTAGCATATCTACAAGCTAGATCTGCTTTTTTTGCTTTTTTTTGGGGAATATTTCTGAATATTTCTGAATCTAATTTCTTTATTTTTCTTTCTTTCTTTCTTTTTGCCTATATTGGCATGCCCAACATAGGGACGCCAGGTTGAAAGTGATCCAGCATTCATTCATGAATCTAATCCATATATCACATTGGACTGAAGCGAATTAACTTTTGAGACTGATAGTGTTGTCTGAATCCAGCATCAAAATGGGATTAACAGGAAAGAGAATCATCCTTCAAAAAATAAAAAATAAAGAAATTCCTCCAGATTAGGGACTTTGTGGAAGTGCTTGTTCTTTCGGAAGGCCTGTGTGAACAGGACATCATTGTTTGTCCCCGTGGGAGAATGTGGAGTGTGGGATTTTCTGCACAATTCGCCGCAGTGTGGGTGGCTCTCATTCTGGGAAGGACTCATTAGTTTTAATGTGGTGTAAAATCTACATGTTTGAGATGTCAAGGTTGATCTCAAAAACCTAAGTGGGCCTTAAGTTGTCAATCGAGACCCATGCAGTTCTCTCATTGTGATCGCGACGAATGTGGCAACAATACTTGGCCCCCGTTTATAGGAGCCCTGCGAGAGCAAGTTTTGGCAGAGGCACAACAAACTGGATAAGGAAGGATCTCTGGAATACGCAGGTTGTGTTTGTTTACATGCAGGCATGGGGCTGAAGATCAGGACAGAGCGTTCTCCTTCCTTTTTAGCGCTAGCGGGGAGTCGGACTGACTGGGAATAGACGGGAATAAACCAGGGCTGTGGCTTGGAGCGGCTCCAGGAGAATTTCCTGTCTGCAGGGAGTGCCTGGTAAAGAGGGGGACAAAAGGAAATGCCTTTAAGAGAGAGGGGCCTCAGCGTGCCCGTCTGATCCAGGAGCAGATCTGCAGAGTTCCAATAGAGCAGGGGTTCTTCTCTCTACCTCTTTCTGGTTCGGGGCCCACTTGAAAATCACGAAAGTGTTCGCCTTGCAAATAGAGGGCCTCTCTGTGAGAGGCAGCTACGGTAAATTCCAGTGCATAATCAGAAAGCACGTCTGAGTGGCGTTGGAGTGGCTCTGCATGGGGGCGAGCTGCAAGACCAGCCAGACAGGAGCGCTCTCTGTTAGGTCTCATATAGGGACACTGGCTCACTGTTTTCACAGAACTGTAGGAGTTGGAGACCTAAGCCTGATTTTATACTGAGAATAGCTGGTATAAATTATCTACAAGCTTGCAAGCTTGTAGATCAGCTAAGCATTGTGCATTTATATATAACTAGAGTTTCGGGGGGCTACGCCCCCCTCAACCCCAGCCGCGCACGGGGCCCAGCGTGGCCGTGTGTATATTGGGGGACCCAAATCGCCGGAGTGAAACTGTGGAAATTTTTTTTTGAAAAAGGAAAAAATTTGAAGAAATAATATTTGTTATGTTTCATCCGCCATCAGGGGGTCCGCGGACCCCCTGATGGTCCACTGACCCCCTGTGGAGTGTTGGGACGCGCGGGGACACCCCTGGAACATTGCGGACCATTTGGGTTTTTTTTTTTTTTTCATGAAGGTGGTTGCTTGTTTCTGGCGCAGGCTGTGCAAACCTGGCAACCCAGCGCATGCTGCCGCACGTTTAAGTGGCGTAGCGTCATGAGGGTGAGTGGGGCCGTGGCTCGGTCAGTGAAGACCCTGTAGTGCGGATGATATGTGGCATAGAGGGGCAGATTGTAAATCCACAGAGGAAACATCCGTGGGCTAGCATTGGTTCAGCGATGTGTGCGGTCGCCCTGCGGCCCCTCCTCCTCCACCAATGTGCAGTATTGAGAGCCCTGACATCACAACAATTGGAGCGATGGGCACTGCACTGTGGTTGGTTAGGGTACACCTAGGGCCCAGGTAGAACCCAGTTAAAGCCTGCATGGGCAAACGCAGTTAGGACCCGCCTTGGTCCCACATAAACATGGCTAGTTGGGGCCCACCTAAGGGCCAGGTAGAAGCTACTTATAGCCTGCATGGGCATCGCAGTTGGGACTGAAGTGGATGCCGCTGATATTGCTGACATGGGGTCCATATGGTTTAGCCCACCTTGAAACCATATGGGAACTACGCTGGCATGCTGGCTGTAATGCAAACGCTGCATCATACCTGCAGTGTGTAGTTTGATGTTGTGTGTGTAGCAGATATACCTGCAGTGTGTAGATCAATGTCCATAGGAAAGTCAATGCCCAGCAGTGTTTTTTTTCCCCAGCAGAGTTTCTAGTGTCTCTGTGTCTCTGTGGAAGAGGTTGCACATGAACTCTGCAGCCGCACTGAGGCGCTCCAACACAAACACTCTGACATTAAGCTGCTTGACACAACAAACATCAGCACCACGCTGCTGTTTGTCCAAAAGACACAATATCTCCTCTCCCACTGACGTCATGTGTTCATTTATCGACAGCCGTACAGACTCCTTTTGACACATTTTACGTCGTTTATCCAGCTCTCACTGACTCTCCACATCGGGCTGTTATTTTGCTGCGATCAAGTCAACGATGTGAGAGATTAGCTATCACAGACGGACGGACAGGGGGTGAAACATAGTCTTGCGCCATGCCTTTCGGCCTGGCGGAGACAATAAAAAACCGAAAGTAAAGGAAATGGCCATTTCTGCAACAGAAGTAGTCAATAAACTATGCTATGAAAACATGGGCCACATTGGCAAAGAATGTAAGAAAGAGGCAATCATGTAGAAAATAGCCGATCTCCAAGCTTACAAAGCCTCTGAACGTGAGGCGTTTCGAGCTTGTAGATCGGTTATTTTCACAATATTTACTTGTGGAACGGAGTCAAACAGAATGGGGGGGTCCCAGATCAAGTACGTGTATTTGTGGGGGGGGGGGGGGGGGGGGGGGGGGGCGGCGTGAAAGGGTTGATAAACACTGCTGTAATCGGAGCGAAATTATCTGAAATTACTACATGACCATACTGCAGCCTAACATGCGTTGCACGTGGCGGTCCTGCCATTACGTTAGTTACTGTAGTTGCTGTGGAGCTACATAGTTCTCCAGAAGACACACACCAGTAAGACTCCCTAATCGGGAGATAAGCGACCGTAGCTGCAGTGGCAGGGGGTCCTCCACTGGGGGCGCCACCACTTTTGCATCCGTTCTGGAGCACCAGGAGTGGGTGGTCCCCAGGAATGCCCCGTGAGCAGCCCCGTTGGGGTGGTCATTTGGTAATTTGTCCACATGTGCTCATTTTTTACACTTGGGGGTCCCCGAGGCAGCTGGGGGTCCCTGGAGCTCCGGGGGTCCTTGGAGGGTGTAGTTTGGCAGGTAAGGAGTGTGTGTGCAAAATCTGGCATGGATCGGGGGGCAAGCCCCCGAGTTACGGCATTTTATGTGAGCTGCAGTGGCAGGGGGTCCTCCACTGGGGGCGCCACCACTTTTGCATCCGTTCTGGAGCACCAGGAGTGGGTGGTCCCCGGGAATGCCCCGTGAGCAGCCCCGTTGGGGTGGTCATTTGGTAATTTGTCCACATGTGCTCATTTTTTACACTTGGGGGTCCCCGAGGCAGCTGGGGGTCCCTGGAGCTCCGGGGGTCCTTGGAGGGTGTAGTTTGGCAGGTAAGGAGTGTGTGTGCAAAATCTGGCATGGATGGGGGCAACGGGTGCGGAGATATGAGCAGGGCAAAAGTGTGACGTGTGTGTGTGACGGAGTGACGTGACGGACGGACACCTGGAGCAGGTTTCTATAGTAAATGCGACCTGCGGTCGCAACAAACATACACCATGTACAATGGACGAACTGAGCAGCAATATAGACATTCACCACACGAACGTGCATTGTTGACAAAGTGATTGCACAGCCGCTGCAGGCATGACAACCAGATTAGCGTTAGCGACATGGCAGCTATCACAGCGCCCTGTCCGTCGTGCTGCAACTGCCTGTGATGGCTACAGCAGTAACAGCAAGCTGTCTGCGATGCCATTGTCTGGAGACTGCTCTTAGCGTGACAGGACCAATGAGAGTGAGCGCTGTAGTTGTTGCTAAGATACGGTGGCGTCTCTGCCCCATAGCTTGTAGATCTCTCACACATGATTGGCCTAGGCTGCGTTGCCAGGTCTGACTTTGTGTCTAAGCAATGGTCGGCTTATTTTTGCGCGCCTTTGGGCTCGTTTGCATTGTGCGCACGGCAGCGCTTGTTTAGCGTACGTCAGCGCGACGTGGCAACGGACGTGGCAACGTGAAAGGTGATTGGCTGGTGAAAAGAAACACCCGACGTTACACCAGAAATGGTGCCTGGAGAAAATGGTGACCAAAAAAAAAGTTTGGAAAAAAAGGAAAAAAACCCCGCAGCGGCTGCCTGCTGTTGTGGTGATGAGGTCGTGCGCACGGTAAACGGTACGAAGCTGCTTCCACTTCCGTTGTGTCCGACATTTGGTGAGTAGAATTAATTATGTTGCGAGGTGGGAACGGTGTAGTGAGGCATGCCAGGTGCCCTAGGCGAAACGTAAATTCAGGCCGCCCGCCGTGGCGACAGTGTTGGCGACATGTGGTCTGACGGTGTTGTGTTTAGTCGATCACAGAGCTGTGGGGTGTCACCACCGAGGGCGCGGAAGTTGCTCGCCATTTATATAGTTAGATAATGCATATATCACAATGTGCATTACATTCACCCATTCACACACCGATGGCAGAGGAAACCATGCAAAGCACCAGCTTGCTCATCAGGAGCAGTCGGGTTCAGTGTCTTGTTACTGACCATGATACTGACCATGATACTGACCATGATACTGACCATAGATACTGACCATGATACTGACCACGATACTGACCACGATACTGACCATAATACTGACCATACATTACATTACAGTCATTTAGCAGACGCTTTTATCCAAAGCGACTTACAAGATACTGACCATGATACTGACCACGATACTGACCACGATACTGACCATGATACTGACATGATACTGACATGATACTGACCATGATACTGACCATGATACTGACATGATACTAACCATGATACTGACCATGATACTGACCATAGATACTGACCATGATACTGACCACGATACTGACCATAATACTGACCATGATACTGACCATGATACTGACATGATACTGACATGATACTGACCATGATACTGACATGATACTGACCATGATACTGACATGATACTAACCATGATACTGACCATGATACTGACCATGATACTGACATGATACTGACCATGATACTGACCATGATACTGACCATGATACTGACCATGATACTGACCATGATACTGACATGATACTGACCATGATACTGACATGATACTGACCATGACACTGACCTTGATACTGACCATGATACTGACATGATACTGACCATAATACTGACCATGATACTGACACGATACTGACCATGACTAACCATGCTACTGACATAGGATACTTCGGCCTTAACCCAAGGGGAGCCGGGAACTGAACTGGGAACCTTCCAATTCCCAAGTGGCCACCACCTCAGCCACTTATCTGCTAAGTTTGTTGCACGACACTGTTGTATATGACTGACAGAGCATGAGTTATAGGCACAACACTGCAGGACAGAGAGAGATGGATGGATGGATAGAGAGAGACAGAGAGAGAGAGAGAGAGAGAGAGAGAGAGATCTGCTATCCGTGCGTTTCTTTATCTGATCTGCAGGAAGAGAACACGGTCAAAGACGAGATTTGCTGACAAGTCAGGGAGCTTACAGTTGCTTGCTATCGCAGATTCAAACATCCACACGTGCATCTAGAACACACACACACACACACACACACACACACACACACACACACACACACACACACACACACACACACACACACACACACACACACACACACACACACACACACACACACACACACAGGGGTAGTCTGGGAACTCTGGGAAGACTCATAATGGACAGGATCACACCTGCATTACTGTAATAACAATGGCTTTTGATGACTTTGTTCACCCGAAACCTCGTCACGGACATGAGGAATCGTTTAGGGATCGAGGGGTGCTTTGTTTCCTACGCGTGACCAATGCATCCTGGGCATAGTGTCCTCTAACATCTGGCACTGAGTCAGGCCTTGTGGGCCACTGGTTCTCAACGTGGGGGTCCAAAAATGGAACCTTATACGGGTCTGTAAACTCGAGAGTGTACAGATCGGAACTAAAGGGACCCGTAATCTGTACACTCTCAGAGTTAAGTTAACCCAATAAAACCGGGAACGCATCTGAGTCACTTTAGATTTCTTTGACTATGGTGCCACGCTATGAGCTTGTAGATCTGCAATTTTTGCAAAGAATCTTGAAAATGTGTGCAAATATTGAAATATTTTAATTTATACTTTTTAAAGCGAACATTTGTAACTCAAATCTTTGCTTCTGGGGGTCCCTGGAACAAAGTATTTTACAAATGTTTGCTTTAAAAATGTATATTCAAATATTTTCCAAAGAATAGCACATCTACTCATAGCTCAAAGCTCATAGCTCATATGCTTATACTGTATGCTCATATGAGCTTGTATATCTGCTATTTTTGAATAGCCAAAGAAATCTAAAATGACAGAGATACGTTCCCGGATTGAACGGGTTAACACTATAAGGATTTGTCAGTGTAGATTGGGATCCCAGAGATATAAAAATCATATAAAATGGGGGTCCGTGGCTAATGTATATCAAAGTGGGGGGTCATTGAAATAAATGTTTTTGCAGAACAAATAGGGGGGGGGGGGTGACTTATCGTTCAAGGTTCTGCTCTCGTTCTCATTCTAGAGTTACATATCGTCTACATATTTCTCTTTCTGTTTTCTCTTCTCTTTTTTTCCTGATCCATTGAGATGTTCCTGTCAGGCAGTTATCACTGGCAGCTATCAGAGCCCTCGTCTGCACAGTATCCACGGTCGGTGTGTGAACCTTGCACGTACACACTGAATCCATCCGGAAATGTCAGACACTGCTTACTGGCACAGCCCGGGATCAGGTTACTACTACCGTGTTTTAGAAGGAGGGTGTGTGTGTGTGTGTGTGTGTGTGAGAGAGAGAGCGAGAGAGTGAGTAAGTGTGCGTGCGTGCGTGCGTGCGTGCGTGCGTGCGTGCGTGCGTGCGTGCGTGCGTGCGTGCGCGTGTGCTTTTATGCACATTTATGTGAAATGCATGTGGATATCCAATAATTATTTTGTCATTTGCGCACGCGTGTGTGTGTGTGTGTGTGTGTGTGTGTGCGTGTGCGCGCTTGTATGCACATTAACCCATTTAGACTGGGAAAGAATCTGTGTCATATTTTTAGATTTCTTTGGCTATTCAAAAATAGCAGATATACAAGCTCATAGCGCGGCACCGAGATTTTAGTTAAAATGTTCCCTTAAAAAAAATATATATATATATATGTTCAAATATTTGCACAAAATGTCATGATTTAAAAATAAATTGCAGACCTACAAGCTCAAAGCACGGCACCGAGTGCCGTGCTATGAGCTTGTATATCTGCTATTTTTGAATAGCCAAAGAAATCTTAAAATGACACACATGCTTTCCCGGTCTTGTGGGGTTAATGTGTAATGTATGTGGATATCTAATAATGTTTTTGGGTGATTTGCGTGCATGCTTGTTTGTGTGTTTGCGCCTTTGCGTGTGTCTGCGTGAGTGTGTGTGTGCGCGCGCGTGTGTGCGAGCGTGCGCACGCACGCACGCATGTGTGTGTGTGTGTGTGTGTGTGTGTGTGTGTGTGTGTGTGTGTCCACTTGTGCTTGCATGTGCACGTCTCTCATACGAAGTATACTGGTCTGAAAATGTCACAGACCTCTCAGGCTCGAGCTGCTATTATAGTGCTGACAGATTATTTACCATCTGCTTCCAATGACATCAGCTGGCTATTTCTGGGATTGTGGGAATCAAAGTCCATTTTGAAAGATCCCGATTATGTCATTGGCTCCTTTGTCTCCATCCAAGCACTCGATACTGATAAACGGACGGTTGGCTGCAGTCCGGCGGTGGTGGGCAAGCTGAGATACAGTAGGTGGGCAGCGGCAGATCAATCACGTTATCTGCCATGATGCAATGAGCGCATCAGAGGGAACAGTCGATCATGATCTCTAGACCACTGGCCCGTTTTCTGTAAACTTAGCAGATGTGCGCCCATCAATTGCATCTCGGAATAATGGGCCATCTGGGTGGTATGACCTCACATGATGTACTGTATTTCAATAGTGACATTTAAAATGGAGGCCCAAAGCCTGGTTTCAGACCAAAGATTCGCAATGAGGCGAAACCGTTTTAACCCATTAAAGACGTGATACTCTACAAAATGTCTTCTAAATCCTAACAGTTTTTTGAAAAGAAAACTATGTTTCTGTCAGTGGTTCTCACACCTTTCCATGTCAAGGACCCCCAAAATGATATTTATTTGGCTGCGGACCCCCATCTCAAAATGTTTTATTCCTCAAAAATTACTCAAATATTTGACTTAAGTAAAAGTATCAATACTGCAATGTAGAAATACTCCGTTTCAAGTAAAAGTCCGGAATTCAAAATTTACTTTAGTAAAGGTACAAAAGTATTGGTATCAAAATGAACTTAAAGTACCAAAAGTAAAAAGTACTCATTATGCAGAATGTCCCATTTCACAAGTTTTCAAATGTATAAAATGTATACAAATCTTTTGAAAATAGCAGATCTACAAGCTCACAATGCGTCGCATCGCGACACATTGTGAGCTTGTAGATCTGCTATTTTCAGATGGTCGAAATGTATATAGGGCTAAATGTGGTTAAAATCTACAAAGTTACTAGTACCTAAAGTTTTCAAATAGTTGTAGTGGAGTAAAAGTACAACATTTGCCTCTGAGATGTAGTGGGGTAGAAGTAAAAGTACTGTAAATGTAAAATACTCCAGTAAAGTAAAAATACCTCAAAATTGTACTTAAGTACAGTACTTGAGTAAATGTACTTAGTTACTTTATACCACTGCCCTCCATTACATTTGTGATTGCCTCCAGTTTGACTGTGCCTCATATTGTGTTATAGCAAATGCAATTATACTCTTATCAAATTATGCCAGAGTAAAAAATTCTGTATTGACGTTCAGAACATTATTTTATGCATAATTCCCAACCTTGCGGCTTGCAGCCACTTTGTTTGAAGTAACTGGACTGAACTGAAGTTAAAATGAGTGTTTTATGCTATCATCATTTTCAACCTTGCAGCAGCCCTTAGGTTTGATGTACTGTAATTAACCACGGACTTGGGTGTGTGTGGGGGGGATGGGGGGGGGGGGGGGTCGGGATTTGAAATGTGGAACCTGACAGATAAACTGGCAGACAGCCCGTAAACTTTTAATGCCTCTCCATACCGGCGAGCCCATCAGAGCGTGGAAACATTTTAACAGCCCCGTGTTTACAGTGGCTTTATTTTGGATCTGCAGCAGCAGCAGCAGCAGCCGTCCAGTAAATGTTTAGGGTACCATGTGTCTAAGCAACCACATCTTGCTCAATATGGCGTAAGCAGGAAAAAAAGGGTGACACAAATACCACGGCCAGGCCCTAATGACGCTCATGACGTCTTGATCGAAGCTCTTCCTCATAACGCTGTGACTGCGCGAATAAAAACCTGACAGGATCACACACACGCACACGCGCGCGCACACACACACACACACACACACACACACACACACACACACACACACACACACACACACACACACACACACACACACACACTTGTGACAGGCACACACAGCGCTAAAAGTTCCATTGTCCTGTTTTCACAAGCAAGCGACTGAATGTCAAAATGAGTGTTTCCACATCGCTGTGCGTGTGTCATCTGTGTGTGATTTGGAAATAAATGCTTTGAAATTCCAGCGCTGGGTCACTTGAGAAGTGATTCTCTTTTTCTTTTCTTTTTTTCATGAAACTGAACTCAATAACAGCCCCATAGAGAAGCTCCGGGGCACTAGTTTCTCAACGTCGGGTCTGGGGACAAACCAGGGGTCCAAAAGGACCCTTATACGGGCCCGTTTGGTTCCATTTGTACAGCGTTACAGAGCACAGGAGCCAGTTGCACCACCTCACACTCAGTTCAAACTTAGCCTAGTTATAGCTTAAATGGCTTTTTAAAAGCCATTTAAGCTATAACTAGGCTAAGTTTGAGCTGAGTGTGAGGTGGTGCAACTGGCTCTAGAAGAGCACTAAGCACTGAGGACTTTACAGTGTAAATTGGGGTCCCAGAGCAACACAAAAAAGACCCGTACAGACCCGTAAGGGTCAATTCGGGGACCCTTGGTGGTCCCCGGAACCAGACGTTGAGAACCTAGCGCTCTAGGGCAGCTCACTGTGTCACATGGCCGAAATGAAACGTCATTGTTCCCTATTATTGGTAAGTGAGCTGCATGTCCTCCATGTTAGTATCATGCATCACAATAGGTTTCTCCATTCCTCTTATTGTGTCATTCCAGGAAGATGAAATGTACTGCAAAATAGAAAAAGGACGTCACCACCTGAAACCTTAAGTAAAGAAATATCCAATAGCCCTGTTAACACATCAAGGCAATTTCATGCTTTCTCTTTGTTTTTCGGTCACCCCCTGTAGCCTACTTGAACTCTGTCTTGTTTCTTGGGGTTTGTTTTTTCTTGACCAAAAGTGTTAAGAATGTCATTTAGGTAGCATGTTATTTAGACAGATGCCAGATTCACGGTTTTCCTGATATCCTAGTTTCTTGAGACACTATACACTGCTCTCTCTGCATTCTATGTACTGTATGTGATTATTTACCTTGCTTATTGTCCTTACATTATTTATTAAGTTGCTCTGGATAAGAGCGTCTGCTAAATGCGTAAATTATTGTAAATTGTAAATATTCTTTGTGCGTTTCTCGTCAGTAAAAGTATCAATACTTATATATACTATAATACTATACTATAATATGTGAGCTTGTAGATCTGCTATTTTCAAATTACAGAAATGTATATACTGTAGGGCTGAAGTGGGTAATGTATGTTTTGTAATAGCAATCAAAATCTACAAAGTAACTAGTAACTAAAGTTGTCAAACAATTGTAGTGGAGTAAAAGTACAATATTTCCCTCTGAGATGTAGTGGAGTAGAAGCAAAAGTACTGGAAATTAATCCAGTAAAGTAAAAGTGCCTCAACATTGTACTTAAGTACAGTACTTGCAGTACTTAGTTACTTACCACCACTGGTGGACACATACAGTACAGTACAGTGTTGAGGAATTTAAACGTTGGCACCGTGCCATGTGTTTGAGACCTACGTATGTTCCTCAGTTTGTTGGCAAGGACACAAGACAAACACTGTCTGAAGCTGTGTGAAGAAAACAAAGAGATCAAAACAAGGACTTTTGGCAAAGTCCACAGGAGATAAGAATAACTACACAGCTGTCTTTCAGATACTGCTTCCCAAACAGTGTGTCGGGACCCACATGTGGGTCACGGACACATTTTTAAGGGGTTGCGAGTGAATGTCTCCTTTATTTACGTTTCATACATAAAAAAACAAACAAAATATTTTCAAAAGTTTAAACAAAATAAATCACAACTTTTCATCGATTAAAAACAATTCCAACATTTTTTTAAAGTATTTCATAAATTAAATAGAAAAAATCTAATCATTTCTTTAAATAAATAAAAAATGTTTAAGTGTTTAATGTTTAAAAATGGCAGATCTACAGCCTCATAACGCGGTGTGAAGTGACGCGTTGTGAGATAGTAGATTTGCTATTCTAGTCCTGGGGGAAATGTATCATTTCTCTTTTGGGTCTTGAGCTGAAAAAAAGGTTTTGGGAACCTCTTTTGTTGTAGATGGACACAGTGTTATGGATATGACTAACGGATGTTAAAACTAACAAGTCCCACTAGGTCAGCACCACTGTGTGGGTATAAGTACAGAACGTCCCAGGGCGTTCAAAAACAAAAGGTCACTGAGGAAATATTGCAACAGTCAGTGATGGTAACCAGTGCCTGTTGATGTCCTAGCATGCAGATTTTGACTGTTACAAAAGAATCAGACGTCACGTACAGTATATGACTATGAGCAGTGGTGTAAAGTAACTAAGTACATGTAGTACTGTACTTATAAGTACAATTTTGAGGTATTTTTACTTTGCTGGAGTGCTTCCAAATTTCAATACTTTTACTTCTACTCCACTACATCTCAGATCCGAATATTGTACTTTTACTCCACTACATTATTTGAAAACTTTAGTTACTAGCTACTTTTACTTTATTACAAAACATACATGAACCACTTCAGCACTTTGTATACTAAGGCTATTTGAAAATAGCCGATCTACAAGCTCACAACACGACGCGTTGTGTGCTTGTAGATCGGCTATTTTCAAAAGACTTCTATGCATTTTTTAAAACTTGTGAAACGGGCCATAATTCTGCGTAACGAGTTATTTTACTTGTGGTACTCTAAGTATATTTTGATGCCAACATTTTGAA
This sequence comes from Gymnoscopelus microlampas, assembly GCF_963454915.1. Classification (NCBI taxonomy): domain Eukaryota; kingdom Metazoa; phylum Chordata; class Actinopteri; order Myctophiformes; family Myctophidae; genus Gymnoscopelus; species Gymnoscopelus microlampas. The sequence continues at coordinate 39,539,722 of NC_139948.1, forward strand.
TACTGTACTTCCACGGGAGTACTTCTTCCAACACTGACTATGAGGACACTCACTATAGGCCGTAAATAGAGTGCATGTGACACGGGAAGGAATGTAAAATGTGTGTGTGTGTGTGTGTGTGTGTGTGTGTGTGTGTGTGTGTGTGTGTGTGTGTGTACTTGCACTTGTATTACTATAGCTGTGAGGGCCACATTTTCCCACAAGTATAGTAGAATTTGAGAAGTAGACATTTTATCGTTGTTTTGTGGTTAGTTTGACTTGCAATTACAGGAAAAGATTCATGTTGGGTTTAGGATTATGATTATGTTATTAGAGGTTATAGGGGTTAGGGTTAGAGTTATGGCCAATTCATTATAGCTGATCTACAAGCTCATAATGCAAGATTGTAGATCTGCTATTTGCTGCTTTATTGTTATGGTAAAAACATTTCACTTTTTCTTTTAATGGCATTCATAAAATGACCGATGTTTATGTCCTCACAAGTATAGTAATACAATACGATGTGTGTGTGTGTGTGTGTGTGTGTGTGTGTGTGTGTGTGTCTGTCTAGCATTCTACACTGGCTTCCATCTGGACCATTTAGTGCCAATCATCCAAGGCGGCCACCCAAAGTACCCCCATAAATGAGAAGTGGAAGCACGTTTCACATTCTCCTGTAAGTGTTGCAGGCTCTAAAGCAGTGCTTCTCAAAGTGGGGTCCGGGGACCCCCAGCAGCCCTTGAGGCGGTTCCAGGGGGGTCCCCCAGCTAAATTCGTTAATATAACATTAAATGGTAAATGGTAAATGGTGCATTTATATAGCGCTTCTATCCGAAGCGCTTTACATTGATTGTGCCATTAACCCATTCACACACACATTCATACACCGATGGCGGAGGAAACCATGCAAGGCACCAACCTGCTCATCGGGAGCAATTAGGGGTTCAGCGCCTTGCTCAAGGACACTTCAACACTAACTCTAGGGGAGTGCCCCAGCCCGGGATCGAACTGGGAACCTTGCGGTTTTCCAGTTCACTCTACCCGGCCACTCTACCCTGAGCCACTGCCGCCCCCGCATAACATTAATATCACAGTTTAACCCTATGTTGTATCTTGGCAATTTTTTTAATAAACTAATGAATGAATGAATTAATAATATGTTTAACAACACAAATCTTTTCGCGGCAAAACACATATGACACAATATGTTCTACCAACTAATTTATTTATACCTTGTATAACTGAATAAAACACAACTGAATATTCATGTGAAAATCGGGCTTTCCTTGGCAATGCGTCTGTCTTGAACAGAACGACAGCTCATGTACTGACTGATGATGATTTAGCTACTAGGAAGAAGTTTGACTAATTTCACTAGTAAACAGCTATGTCCTTTTTGGATTTATTTATCTTGTAAAGTACAGAACACTCCATACTACATACATCATCAAGACAATAGACAAAGCACAACCATGTTTGTTCAAGAAGGGACAGAGAGAAGCAAAAGCTTATTTTGTCCGGCCCCCTTCTTACCAAGTCAGGGGGGGGGTCCTATGTTATTGTTTTTAAAGTAGCATTTGTTGTTGTAAAAGCTCTTGTAACCAGGCAGTCCATGGCTGTCATCATGGCTGTCATGTTGATGTATGCTCTGTTGCGGTTGCGACACAAGACACTTCACATATTTCTCAGAAACGTACAAAGCACTACATTCACACCAATGGAGAGAGAGAGAGAGAGAGAGAGAGAGAGAGAGAGAGAGAGAGAGAGAGAGAGAGAGAGAGAGAGAGAGAGAGAGAGAGAGAGAGAGAGAGAGAGAGAGAGAGAGAGAGAGAGAGAGAGAGAGGAGAGAGAGAGAGAGAGAGAGAGAGAGAGAGATGAGAGAGAGAGAGAGAGAGAGAGAGAGAGAGAGAGAGAGAGAGAGAGAGAGAGAGAGAGGGGTGTGGGGTGGAGTTACCAGGAAATGTATTACTGTGTGATTAGAAATCATACTGATTACTGACTGATCGTGGTCTTACTCAACTGACAAAGGAAGTTGCCTATTCATGAAGCGATAAATGGGGAAGGTCTGTATGACTCTATACCGTGTGGCTTTACAGAATTACAATGTACCAGTTCAGTCTAGCCCTTACACAGCAATTATGTGTTCCTCTCCAGTATTATTTGGACATCCTATACAGAACAGGAAACGAGAAGGCCCAGCCAATCACCGAAGCTTTGACACAGGAAGCGATGTTAGCGTACACAGTGTTGATATAGCGTCCGAACAGGAATTAGATTGACTGATAAGCTATCTCTCGATTCCTGGAATCCTTCTGCATCTATCTCTCAAATCACTACCCGCTTAATAGTGACAGTGACACTGTGATACCTAATCTGTGACCGTGGTGCTGTCGGAGTCGGACTGGCTGTCACCATCTCTTATCCTTCAAGCTCCAGCTACAGTATATATCAGTGGTTCTCAACCTGTGGGTCGGTCCCCACATGATTTGGGGGGGGGGGGTCCCCAGATGACAGTGAGGTGACAATTTAAGGACTTTTGAGACCTTTCTTATACCTCAAAAGAAAAGAAAAGAAAAAGACCATTACTGCATCAAAAGTCATCAACAAACTATACTATAAAACTGGTCAAACATTGGCCAAATTGTCAAATAATATAAGAAAGAGGCAAAAATAGCCGATCTACAAGCTCACAACGGCTCGCGTTGCGAGGCGTTGTGAGCTTGTAGATCTGCTATTTTCACAACATTCCTCTGTGAAACCGAATCAAACTAAATTGAATGCCGGCTTAACTCCTACATTTCCAAGTGATTATCAGGGTGGGGGGTCCCCAGTTCAAATTTGATTATTTTGGGAGTCACAGCGTGAAAAGGTTGAGAAGACCACTGGTATATATGAAAGTATGAAGGTTTTGTCTGGGTGGAGGTTCAATGAATAACGTTTGCTCGGAGACTGTTGAACTCGGAGCCTCAACGTGAATTCAAGGCATTTTTTTCCTTCGTATTCAGCTGTGTAAATAACAAACGGGCGCCTTTGTATAATTGCAAAGACCACAAATAATATCATAAAATTGGCGTAACACACAGAGTTGGTAAACGGTCTCAGTCGAATGCTACTGAACCGAGGACCACAAAAATATTTTGCTGGATAACAACTTCTGCTGTTCACTGCTCTTTTTCAATAGAGAATTCCGCTCTCTCTCCCTCTTTTTTCCCTATGCCCTGTGTGGGTTGGGAATCATGAGCACACTGAGTACATTTCTGAGTCGGAAAACCTAAACAGCCTGCCTTTTCCTCTAAACAGAATGCCTCAGACCACCAAAATGCTGTGCAAGGCCTCGTCTCCACTCTCCAGCACAGGACAAGTTCATTCAGGTTTCACTGTGACCCACGCGGGAAGCGTTCTGTAAATCGCCTGAAGTCTGAAGTACACATTCATGCTTTGAAATACGATAAAAAAAGACTAAATGAGTTAACCACATTAACCCTGGCGTCCCTGTTTTAGGCATGTCATTATAGGCAAAGAAATGTCAAAAGAAATGTCCAAAGAATGTCTCAAAATGTAAACTAATGTTGAAAATGTTCCAAAAAACGTTATTAATAAATGTAATAATAATAATAATAATAATAATATCTTGAATTTATGTAGTGCCTTTCAAAAATCCAAGAACGCATTACATCAACAAAAAAATAGGGAAAATATCAGATCTACAAGCTCACAACATGGGCTGAAGTGGTTAAGGTATATTGTGACACCATGTGTACACACAGGCTAAACCGGTCCTTTGAGCCAAGCCAGGGGCCCAGTGGACATGAGAACAATGGAGAGTAATGTGAGGTTTTTGCAGTCCGGGGTCGCTAGGTTTGTCAACATGCTCAGCTTGTTGACAAACCGTTTCCCTGCTGTCTTCTGGTCTCATTCTTGTCATGACACGATGAAGGACAGGACACTGTGAATTAAGCTTTACACTTGATAGGGAAAGTACTAGTTAGCGGTAGCATCATCATCTTGTGTGTTTGTGAGTGAGAGAGCGCACACACAGCTGTCAGGTGGAAACCTTGTATGTCCAATAACTTACTTGTTTTCAGGAAATGGAAAAAAATAACCTGCGTTCCTATGGATCCAATATAGTTATTTATGTTTTATTATTCTTTATTTGTTCAGGGAAGACCATTGAGAGCAAGCTCTCTTTTTCAAGTATGCCCTGAGTACAACATGATCACAACATGATATACAAAAAACTATACCATTTTAAATTAAGTGCAATATAATGAACAGCAAAGTCCTTATGCAGTCCTTATGCAATCCAAGTAGTACCATAAATGTCTCTATAGAGACCAATTGATCCATTTTCAGAGAGTCCTGGAGTTTGTTCCAATTGTCTGGGGCATAGACGATGAAAGCATGAATGAAGAATAAGTCTTATTCACTGTATAAGTAAGTAAGTAAGAAAGCAAGTAAGTCACAACACTCTTGTTAATGGGCTACTTTTCATTGGTTAAATATTTATAAAACCCACAGACAGACTAAACCACTTTCAACCTTACGTCCCTACTTTCGGTATGTCATTAAGTGAAAATTCTTAAAATAGGGAAAATGACCGATCTAGAGACTTTGTTATTTCCACTACTTTTGTATGACACTCTCATATAATGAAGTACAGAATGACATAAGGCATTGGTTCTCAAAGTGGGGTCCGGGGACCCCCAGGGGTACTTGAGGGGGATCCAGGGGTCCCCAGCTAAATGATGGATAGGAACCAAATGGACCCTTATGGGTCTGTAACTCTGAGAGTTAAATTAACATTGATTTTACAATATGAATTGGGGTCCCAGAGATATAAATGCCATCAAATGGGGGTCCGTAGCCCTAATACATGTCAAACTGGGGGTCCATGAAATTAAAATGATTGAGAATCACTGCTAGAGCCGTAAAAATCGTCTCTTATGGGGGTCCCTGGCATATCTTTTCAAATGGGGGTCCACAGGCTAATAAGTGTCAATTTGGGGGTCCTTGACATGAGAAGAAGATGAAATAAGGACATACCAGGTTTCTTTCCAGCACACACTGAAGAGTTTGAGGCATAGAAACCATCAATATGTTTTACGTAAATCTTGTAACTGCAGGGGAACTGGCCAAATTTAAATATCGAAACCATGGCCCTTATTCATTGTGGGTGTATATGGTATATGGGGGTTTCTCTCTTCCCAGTTCAGCCAACTCACTGCTCCTTCCCTTCCATTCACTTCCATTCCAGTCCCACGAGGACTGCTGCTAAGTCGCTGTGGCTCACAATGATGACACAATGGATTTTCTGGAAACCAGGGGAATGTCATGGAGTGTTCCTAACGTACCCACGGTCTAAAACACACACACACACACACACACACACACACACACACACACACACACACACACACACACACACACACACACACACACACACACACAAATACACATACTGTACACACAAAACTCACACAAACATAAATACATGCAAACACACACAAATACACATACTGTACACACAAAACTCACACAAACATAAATACATGCAAACACACCCACATACAGTATACACACAAAACACACAAACACAAATGAATGCAAAAAAAACACACACGCACACTACACTCACACGCACACATGCCAACCTGGTGGTCTGATTCTGAATCAGACTAGGCTACCTGACTCACCTCTGTGGACACAGCTGGCTTATTCCAGAGCTCATTACCCCCCCCCCCCCCCCCCCCCCCCCCCCCCACACACACACACACACACACACCAACCTCTCCATTCCCAGTAAGGGATAACCAACACCATCGACAGATAAACCACTAACCAGCTAATAGCCCTGCCCCCCTTTATGCTGCTGCTGTCTCTCTTTTACTGGCCCTATAGTGGCTGACTACTGCCTTCCAACGGACGAGTTCAAGACAATGGTGGAAAGTAACTCTGAGTACATTTACTCAAGTACTGTTTTTCCCAATACTTTATACTTCTGCTCTGCTACATCTCAGATGCAAATGTTGGTACTTTTTTACTCCGCTACAATTATGTGACAACTTTGGTTATTGGTTACTTGTAACATAATCTCTAAAGACAGCACCACTGCCCTAAACATGTAGTGTTGTTGTTGTTGTTAGTACGAATAAAAAGGAATGGAGCCAAACCGAGTTCCTATTTCTACACATTAGGAGGTGGTGCCCCCGGCCCCAGAGGCAAAAAGAAAGGAGAAAAAAAAGTCTCCCAGATTGCTTGCAACATAGTATTTCTACATTGCAATATTTTTTCGATTTGATACTTTTACTCAAGTATCAAATCGGAGTACTTTTTCCCCCCACCACTGGTTAAAGACAGTGTTAAATACAGCAAGCGACGGGAAAGCCTGGCCTGACTGGTTTAAGGCAGCCGTGAGTTACTTTAACCACCTGAGGCCATGCTGGTGATCATAGCTTAGTCAGCAGGAAGGGAGCTATGACCAGTATATCACTCACACATGGCACTGAGACTGACTGGATGCATGAATAAGACACACCTACCGTAAAGATATGATGATGACATGATATTCCAGCTTAATTCAAATTAATGTAGCATTCAAGGGAAGGAAGTATGTCAGGATTTAGCATTTGGAAAACGGATGACTTGTTCCTCTTCATCCGAGTAGAGATACAGTATTAGGGCTTTAACAGAATGGAATTCCAGGAAGTTGATCATGTAGTCATAAAATATGATTCTAACCATTGGTGGGCAATGACAAAGTACATTTGAGTACTCTACTTAAGTAAAAAACCTTTTGTATTTGTACTTAGTTTTTTGGATACTTGTGACTTTCACTCCAGTACATTTCAAATACTAATATTGTACTATTGATTCCACTACATTTCTAGGAAGGGAAACATTACATTATAAATCAATCACTGTCTTACTGTAAGCCCTACAGTATTTCAAATATAGTGAAAATAGCAGATCTGCTGTAAGCTCGCCATGCGTCACATTGCGACACGTTGTGTAAAAATCTTGCTATTTCTGAAAGTATTTTTTAAAAGCATGTACTTTTTAATACTTAAGCTTTTTTTAATAAAACAAGTACTCCAGTACTTTAACTTAAGTACAAATTTGACTGAACAACTTTTACTTGTATGGAATAATATTTGACCAGGAGTTTCTATACTTTGACTCAAGTACTGGGGTTGACTTTGTCCACCACTGGTCATAACTAAGACAAAGACTGGATGCATGAATAAGGGACACACCTACCGTGGAGATATGACGATGACATGATTCTAGCTTAATTCAAATGGTTACAGCATTCAAGGGAAGTATGCCAGGATTTTGCATTTGGAAAACGGGTGACTTATTTTTACAACGCCTCTTCATATTTGAATAGAGATACCAGGGCTTTAATAGAATGTAATTCCAGGAACAAGGAAGTTTGTGTAGTCGTAAAATAATGATCATCATGACTATCGCAAAGACAAAATAATTCTCTTTGAATTATGCCGGGAACTTTGCATTTGGAAAAAAGGATGACTTACATTTTATATCCCCTCTTCATTTAAATAGAGATATTATGGCATTAACGGAATGGAATTCCAGGAACTGGGAAGTTAAGTTGGTGTTGTCATAATCTATGATCATAACTATTGCAAAGACAAATAGCCTGTCATAATAATCAAACAATGGAATAAAACCTTCACAGCAATGGCAAATACTACCCTTGCTCTTCCCTCCAGCAATGCCCCTTTCAGAGCATAGAGTTTCAGATACATTTATTTATGTCGCCCTCTACAGGAGACCTGACAGTCTGTCAGGTCTCCTGTAGAGTACAAGGCTACTCAGGTTCAGAGGCACTGAAGCATTCGGCAACATTGTTGCTGAATACACATGGATGGAAAAACATTGTAACGATAATGTAAATAAAGTAGTGCAATTTCTTTAATGCTACAGTCAGACTTTACATATAAATCATTATAGCAAATATAGTTATTTTACTGCATGCTTGATGGAAAACACTTTTATTTTTTTATGATCAACATTTTATTTGGGTTTTACTTTTAGCAGAACAAATAATAAAACAAATATACAAATAAACATATACATAATAAAAATAGATATTCAAAGAAAATTAAAGCAAGAAAATGTACAAAAAAACACAAACAACAACAACGACAACATTATTTAAAAACATTATTTAAAATAGGCTAATGAATTGATGTAATTCTATGACTTGACACCGATGAAATAAAGTTGTTGATAATGACAACAAACATAAACATAAACATGGTTGAATGAACGCTATAACGGAAAAACGCATTGCTTGGAAGTGGAACTCCCTCCCATAAGTTCATTATGAAGCACGGCCACGGGGGGAGGGGACTTCTCTCATACCAGGAATCCTAACACAAAAAAAAAGAAGCTTACTGTCAATCTGCCAACAGAGAGAGCTTTTTCCTGGAAGAGAGAGGGGCGGAGCGAGCATTACTTACTAGTAGGGCTCGCTACACTGTAGCAAGCAGAGGAGGAGGTGCTGCATTACTAAGGCTACACTATAGCGAACCAGCAGCAGCAGCTCTCCACTAAACACAGCACTGAGACTCAGACAGTCACACACACTATTTAAGAAACAACGCAACCAAAAACCTCTGTGAACTAACTGAAGTGCTCTGCCAAGGATATATATTTTATTATTGCATTTTTTGGGGGGCTGTTGAGTTGCGACCAGAACCATTTTCAACAACTATTCATTGGACTTTGCGGCGAACCCCCTATTGAAACACTTGGGATATAATTTCAAGTTTTGCAACAGCCAAGAAACAGACGTGAAGGTAAGATCCGTGCTCATGTTTTCTTTCTTTCTTTCTTTCTTTTTCCTTCATGAATTACACTTCATATAAGTTTATATATGAAGTTTATGCTTAGTTCTTGTGTAGTTTAGTAGTAGTAGCGCGTGTATTATCGGACGTGTTGCGCAAGTGGTCACGGATTACGCGACGTCTTCTTACTGGAACTGACCGAGGTGTCTGAGGACTGAGGAGACCCCGAGGGGCAGATTAGATAAAACACAAAAGTTTGCCGTTAATTAACTTTACTCAATTTAGTCATTTGTATTCACATATAAACTATGTTATGCTATAATTAGTATACATAACGGTATTTGTAAAAAGTAAAGAAAGAAAGAGGAGACAGTCAGTGAACAATTTATTGCCAGTTACTTGAATGGACGGGGAACAAGTTGAGCCTATTTCCCCCAATGTAACCAGAGAGCTTTTTAGCTCTATGATGTACTACCACATTTGGAATAACCTAAGCATAATCTTTCATTGAGAGCTGCATGGGTCGAACTGTATCACATTACTATTATTCATCCTACCAGAGGATCCACTATAAATAAATCAGATCTGGAACTATCACATCAGCATGTAATTAAAATACCATAATGAATTGCCTTTTTCAATAGCCTTTTCTAGTAGCTGTAAAATAAAGAAATATCCATATTTGTGCTATGTGCATGTTAATAGCCTTTTCTAGTAGCTGTAAAACCAAGAAATACCCATGTCTGTGCTCTGTACATGTTAACGTTCCATGCCCACATACAGAGTTCTAATTCTGCTTCTCTCTCTTCCTCTCTCAGGTGCTTCATTTCCAGACAACACAGCTGACCTCCACTTGCTCTCTCCCCATTGGGAGCCCTGAACCTCTGGTTGACCCCACCTCCCTCTTCTCTTGTCTGTGTGGTGCTCAGCGCTCACCAGACGGGTCCAGAGTACTGCGGGCACAGCGCCATGGTAACTCACAGCAAGTTTAACTCCGCAATGAGCAGCAGCCCCTTCGATGCCAACATGCTGCTGCCTCACCGCTACAAGACCTTCAGCTCCAAGCTGCAGTACCAGATGGTCCTCGCCACGCTCCGCATGCTGGAGGAGAGCGGCTTCTACTGGGGCCCCATCAGCGGCAAGGAGGCCAACGCCAGGCTGGCCTCGGAGCCCACCGGGACCTTCCTCATCCGGGACAGCTCCGACAACAGACACTTCTTCACCCTCAGCGTCAAGACGGCGTCGGGCACCAAGAACCTGCGCATCCAGTGCGACGCGGGCGCCTTCTTCCTCCAGACGGACCCCAAGAGCATTCAGTCCGTCCCCCACTTTGACTGTGTCCTCAAGCTTGTCCACTACTACATGCCCCCGACCAAGGGGGGCTTATCCATGGGGTACACGCGCAGTGGGAATATTTATTACATCTACTCTGGAGGGGAGAAGGTCCCGCTGGAACTCATTAAGCCACTTTTCTCCAGTTTGTCGTCGCTGCAGCACATGTGCAGGAAGACGGTAAACGGACACTTGGAGATATCCAGTAAAAGAGACCAACTCCCACACCCGCTGAAAGAGTTTCTTCAGCAGTACGACGCTCCCATCTAAAGAGCTCTGCACTGCTCTGGACTTAAACGGTGTCATAAAGGAACTCTACCCAAAGTTCCGAAGTGAAGTGGAAGATATACGCTGGCAATGTGTTGAGGGGTGACAGTGAAGTGTGGCACGTGAAATGGTCACGTCTCCTCCGAGACCCCCCAGACTGCAGCATCTACTCGCCGCTGCAGTGTCGAATCCTACGGGCCGTTCTAAAAAAAAAAAAGTTCTCTGAGTAAAAAAGCGGGCATCAGTCTTTCCAGCGACTGATTCCAGGAAGAGCCGCGTGGGCCTGCGAGGACTTGGTTGGGGCCGAAAGTGTGCTGCTGCTATACATTAGTATGAAAGAGAGCAAACATCGCCATCCTCCTACGACGTGGAGTGAGTCTCAGAGCCAGTCGTCTAGACTCTGATGACGCACGAGTTCCCTTCTGCTGCTGCTAACCATGGTGCTGTGGCACGGACAGGCACACACATCAAGCCTCAAGAACATTATTCATCCATTAAAAGCCTGGACTGGTTTTTATGACTGGACTGGCTTTTCTGCTGGCGGCGGATGCCAGTCGTGGACAAAACTGACCTCAGTCTTATGAGAAAGTATTAGACATGTCAGAGCAACATGCCCTCTGGTACACAGATGCTTCTGACCAGGCGCTGGAAAACGCACAGAGACCCCCTGGCAGGAATTCCAGATGCATGATGGGTTGGACATTGGCGGGCGGGGGCTATATATGAGTTTTTAAGAGAATACAAGGCTGAACTTCATGACCTTAATGTTACAGTGTGTAATAATGAGAGCATCAAAACCAAATAGGGGCCTTTTCAAGATGTGAAACCTTGTTGTGCTCGTCGGAGAGTTTATGCCAAAATTAGCCCGAACTAGTCGACAGTTTTGTCGGTCTAACAACCTTTTACTGAATGTCAAAAAAGAAACACGGGACGGTATGATTGCACACATAAACCCTGACATATCTGAGAACAGTCAGACATCTGTATACATTTAGTGGAGAGGAAACATACCCAGATAAATATGGTAGTGTTTGTGACACAGGCAGGATACTAAAGCCTGATTTATACTCAGTTGTGTGCCCGTGTCATGCACCGCAAATAGCCGATCTACAAGCTCACAACAACACATCACGGGTGACTTTGTAGATCGGATGTTTTCGGTGTGCGACGCAATGCGCATCAGGCGTAATTGCTTGCTGTTGAATGTATGCACATAAGACAATCTTCCTCTAAACAAGGGATGTGGGGGGGAGGTGGGTGGGTTGATGTTCATCTTATTTTATCCTCTTTCCTTAAATCAAGACGATGTTTACATTAGTGAAGATGAAATGGCAAATGTGTTTTTTTGTCTTGTCTTTTATAAAGATGAAACTTTCCCAGCCAAACTGTGGGCTGTAGATGCTTGAAGATGTTGAGACGTAGACGGAGCAAGCAGACTGATATGACTTTGCACATATTTATATTAATATAAACATTTCAGTAATTTATAATAAAGAGCACTATTTTTGTATGAAAAAAAAGTTCTTTGTTGTGTGACTGCTTTTTTGGGAACAAGAGGTTTGTGTTGTTTATTAGGGTCCCCGTTAATTGGCATATGGGTGCCAGCTAGCCTTATTTGTACCCATACAACAGATATGAACATGATTTTGTCCTAACAGTTAAACATCATGAAACAAATACAGAATACCTGCTCTCACCAGTGGGTGAGTCACAACAGTAGAGGGGATTAACCGTTATAAAAAAGAAATAACTTTTCAAAGGCATTAACATGGAAAAAGACATGCAGAGGAAATGCTAAATTCAAAAGAAACCACATCAATCCTTGCATCCCTATTCTGGGCAAGTCATGATAGGCAAACATTTCACAAAAATAGATCTACAAGCTCTGTAGATCGGTTAATTTCAGCAAAGAGATGTGGGTGTAGTGGGAAAAAAAGAGGCAGCCTGATACAGACCTTGGTGGGACCCTACTCAATTAAGTATAGGGTTTAAGTGGTTAAAGTAGGATATGACTTTTAGCTGTATGATGTCAAGGGGTAAGTTCCATGTGTTATTGCTCTGTACATCAAAGTAGATATATGATATAGACTATAATTGGTTATTAAAATTGGTTAATGAGACTGCCATGATATGCATGCTCTCATTCCATTTGCCTTTCACATTATGCATTTGGATATTACAATTTTCCCCAAATAATATTAGACCTGCTTGTAGTCTCTGCCCAACTGTTAACCCAGCACAGAACACATGAATCAGTATACTACATTAGTGTATAATAATAATAACTTTATTTGTATAGCAACTTTCATACATAAAATGTAGCCCAAAGTGCTTCACATTAAGATGATAAATAATAGGATGCCAGGGTATGTCTTGTGGACTTCGAAATCAGCCTTGCGGACGAACTATGGCAGAAAGGTACTCCACCTGAGATAACACCAGAGATTTCCTTACTCAAGTAAAATAGGAAGTGCTCACAACATTTTGCATTATTCTGATAGAATGCCCATTTTGCACAGCTTTGCCAATAGGATCAGACTTACAAGTGTGTGTGTGTGTGTGTGTGTGTGTGTGTGTGTGTGTGTGTGTGTGTGTGTGTGTGTGTGTGTGTGTGTGTGTGTGTGTGTGTGTGTGTGTGTGTGTGTGTGTGTGTGTGTGTGTGTGTGTGTGTGTGTGAGAGAGAGAGATGTAGTACGTTTGAATCTACTTTTCTTTTATATGTTCAGCACCAGTTTGTTACTATTACCCATCGGAGCACAGAGTCGAGCTCTACAATTATAGCCAGACTGGCCAGTTCATCGGTTAAAAAAGCCAAGTGGTGTAGAGTGGAATCGGTCGCATACATTGCCATCTAGGCATTGGATAAAAAAACAGATCATTCATCAGTAAAGATGAAGCGGAGTACAGGGCCCTTAGTGCTAAAATGTCCTTGAGCAAGACATTGACCACCTCAACTGCTCCGGCGGTGCTTGTTCAATAGCAGTGGTGAAAGAAGTACTGGCATTTCTACTTGAGTAATTCAGTATCAATATCATAATGTAGAAATACTCTGTTACAAGTAAAAGTCCAGTGTTCAAAATGTACTTGATTAAGAGTACAAATGTATTGGCATGAAAATATACTTACAGTACCAAAAGTAAAAAGTACTCATTATGCAGTATGTTCCATTTCCCAATTTGTCATGTATAGAAATCTTTTGAAAATAGCAGATCTACAAGCTCACAACGTGCGTTGTGAGATTTTCAAATAGCCAAAATATACGATTGAAGTGGTTAATGTATGTTTTGCTATAATATTCAAAATCTTCAAAGTAACCTGTAAGTTTTTGAATAATTTTAGTTGAGTAAAAAGTACAATATTTGTCTCTGAGATGTAATGGAGTAGAAGTGAAAGTATTGAAAATTGGAAATACTCCAGTAAAGAAAAACAAAACTCAAAATTGTACTTAAGCACAGTACTTGAGTAAATGTTCTTAGTTACTTTACACCACTGCCCACTGCTTAGGAAAGACCTGGAAGTGTGTCATTTTTAGATTTGAGCTAAAAAGCATTATTTTACACTTTGGGGCTATTCAAAAATAGCAGATATACAAGCTCATAGCACCGAGTGCTGCGCTACGAGCTTGTTGATCTGCTATTTTTGAAAAATCGTGAAAATGTGTGCAAATATTTGAATACATTTTTTCTTTTAAGCGAACATTTTTAACTCAAATCTTTGCTTCTGGGGGTCCCTGGAACAAAATATTTTGATGGGGGTCCGCGGCCAAATACATATCATTTTGGGGGTCCTGGACATGAAAAAGATTGAACACCACTGATATAGAAACGTTAGTTTTTCAGAAAACTGTTGAGATTTAGGAGACATGTAGAATCGGCTTCAAGTCTCAATGGGTTAAATGCAGAGGATAAATTACCTGGTACTGCATGTGTGCAAATATACTTGGTCAATACCCCCAGCAACAACACCTCCTGCAGCTTGCCTTGTGGTAAACCACAATGAGGAGCCTTACTTTCTGAGGAACTTCCACTGAAATGGGGCTAGTTGTTTCATATCGCCGTTGTCAAGACAGAAACACTGTATCTCCATATTTCATCTTTTTACCGCATGTTTATTTACATAAATGAAATCCCTACATAGTCCTATCTCACAGCTTGTTGCATCGGCTATTTCTTTTTGCAATTTATGAAAGGTTTCACCTATAACAACTTGCACAAAATCGTGAAAGTGGATTTTATAAATATTTAACCAATGAAAATTGTTAACAAGAACTTGTCATTAAAGAATAACTGCAATAACTGAACACAGGTTATTGTTTCCATTTCCTGAGAAGTAACAGTTTTGGACATCAACATTCTGAAAAAGGTAATGTTAGGTGGTCATCCAGGAAAGAAACAATATTATCTAAGCTTTCTAAGAAGTAAAATAAAATGGTAAATGGTGCATTTATATCGCCTTTATCCAAGGCGCTTTACATACATACATGTGCATTACATTCACCCATTCACACACAGACAGCGGAGGAAACCATGCAAGGCACCAACCTGCACATTGGGAGCAATTAGGGGTTCAGTGTCTTGCTCAAGGACACTTCAACGCTAACTCTGGGGGAGCACCGGCATTGAACTGGGAGCCTTCCAGGTTTCCAAGCAGCCACTGTACCTCCTGAGCCACTGCCGCCCGTATCTCAGTGTCTCATAATCAATTACATCAAAAACGCCACGCTGCACCTGCACCTGCCAAGTGCTTGCTGTGGTGCTATTATTCAAACGTAATGGTCAAAACATCAATCATTCCTTGACGTGAAAATGTTTGAGAACCACTGGGTGTAGGGTATGGAATTTGCCTCTGTATTTGGAAACAAAGTACTGATATAGTGAATTAAAAAATTATACATAACTTCTTGTATAGTTGTATATTATGTTGCAATAACAATGTGTGGTTGTCACAAACACCCAATGGCACACCTGGACTTGTCTCACAGGCCACACCAGTGTGAGAACACACTGTAAAGCTCCCGTGATTCACATGGTCAAAGACAAAGTTCAACTATGAGTCTGAATGACATTGCATTGTTGTGTCAATATCATGTTCATTTATGATTCGTCATCTCATACATGAGAACTTTAGCGGCTGCTTCAGATGAAATACTAATGAATGCAGCCCTCCCGGGAAGTGAGAAGAGGAAGTGTCTGCTTCAACTTCAAGCCAGGGTGACTCACTCCGTGGTTTTTACTAAGAACGTCATTAATAGATACTGTATCTATCATATACGGCTGAAATACTCAATAAAGCTGGCTACTGCAGCTTTATGAGATTTTTACTGCCAATATGAAGGAGCTATTTTGGTTTTGGTTAATTCTCAGGAGAATGACGTTCACAGTAAAAGACAACTCTCAGAGTTACTCATGGACCGTGGTGTAAAGTAACGAAGTACATTTACTCAAGAACTGTACTTAAGTACAATTTTGAGGTACTTTTACTTTATGTTGCAGTATTCATACTTTTACTTAAGTAAAACATTTGAGTACCTTTTCCACCACTGCATATGGATGTTTTACAAATAGTCACAAACAGATGGGCACTACAGTGGTGTAATTTATGCACACTTTTGAATACA
>NC_139948.1:40205729-40243229 GCF_963454915.1 Gymnoscopelus microlampas
TTAATAACCCCCATAAAAGAGCTCTTTATGTCTATGCGTGGACAGTGTCACTTTTTGGGAGTCGACTTTGACGAGATGAATGTCTGCGGGGGTGGGCCTGAATGCGTCGCAGCTGGGCCGTGAGTCCGTGGCGCTGGTGACAGCGGGTACCAGGGGGCACAAATCCCCCCATGGGCAGAAAGGGCATCTTTGTTTTGGACCCAGGTGCGATCCCTGGATCCACTGCATGCCCTCGCATCCTGTGTAGTCTCCCTTCATTCATTATGCATGAGACCCCCGTTACATTTAAAAATCATGAGCTTCCTGTCAAAAGCCAGAAAGGGGCCGGCCGGGCCGGCTTGGCCCGAGCCGCCACTTTGTGTGGCTTTTCGGAGAGAGAGAGAGAGGGGGGAGAATAGAGGCATGACATTTTTAAAAGGCAAAGTGAAAAGAGAGGGCTGCTAACGCGTTCGGGGCCATGGGCGAGCGTTTTAAAAGCGCCAGATATAAGCCCACGTCTCACACGTTTCACAAGAACAGTTGATGCCGTCAGACCGACTCCCCCCCCCGCTCCTCCCCTCCTCCCCTCCCCGCCCGCCATAGCCTGGCCCACGTCTTAAACAAGCTCTGCTCAGCCCCATGCATACATACATAATGCATGGTCTGAGGGACAAATTGTCACTGTCGGGCATGACAACTTTATTTAGCATTTTCAACTTTTTATGTTTTTTTTCTCCCCGTAAATCAACCACTTAAACCGCATATGGGTAACTGGAGTCCCTCAGAGCTCAATACTAGTGTATTTTTTGTTTTCTGTTATTGTGGGGAAAGCTTTATCTGAAAATAGACCATCGACAAGCTCACAATGCGACTCAACGAGTCGCGTATTGGGCTTGTCGATTGGCTATTTTCAACGAAAGCTTTCCCCACAATACCGATGCTGGGGTTTAAGTAACGCCCTACTTCATCGTGCGACAGTGACGCACAAAAGCATAGCCAAAATAGCCGATCTACGCGCTTGCAATGCGTTGCATCGTGACACGTGGTGAGTGTATAGCTATTTTGGCTCTTTTTTTTTTTAAACATTTGAAAGTACAACAGAACAAGAGGACAAGAGGTTTTACAAAATATTGGACCAATGTATTAACAAGGTCTTGTGACTAAATAATAACTACTGGATCATACTGAAATATTCCAAAAAAGCGACAGTTTTGGACAGATTTCCACCCGACGGTGACGATATGCTTTGTCTGAGTGACACATAATGCATCTTGTCTGGGTTACAGCGGTTTGTCTTTGTCGGTGGAGAATAACTGATGCACAGTAACTAAGTACATTTCCTTAAGTACAGTACTTTTTGGACTTTTTGTTTTTGCAAGCGGATGACTTTCCCTCCGCTACATTTGAAATAGAAATATTGTTTTTTTTTTCTCTATTTTTATCCCACGATTTTGTAACCCTATTTTTTTACACCCAGTGCCAATTGTCTAGTATGTAATCCTGGGCACTACCTTCTCTCTGCCAACCTAGGGAGGCCAGGGCCGAGCTCATGCCTCCTTCTCATGCATGAAACCCAACTGACCTTCTTGTCACCTGACAGGGGAGAGTTTCCCTGGTTGGACGTAGCGTGTGGAAGGAACATGTTATTCCAAATTTGAAATAGAAATGTTGTACTTTTGACTCCACTATATTTCTAGGGAGGGGACCAAAACTTACGAATGAATTGACCACTTATAAGCCCTATTTGTGACGCGTTGAGAGCTTGTACAATAGATCTGCTATTTTCGCTATTTTTGAAAATGTACTTTGAAACGTGTACTTTTGAATACTTGAGTATTTACTCGAGTATATATACTTAGTCCACCACTGACATAACTATGCACAGTCAGCGCTTCTTCTTCCCCGTCGTGGACCCTGGCGCTCCCATGAGAAGAAGATGTGGACCCCGGTAATTACCAGAGGATTACAATAATCTATGTTTGGGAGCGTAACCTCCCCCCCTGGCCTTTGTAGCTCAGCACGAGATGAATCCGGTACAATTAAGCCATTTTGTTTTCACTGCGTGACCGTTCATTAGCATTATCTACACCAGCAAGCCCCCCTGCTCTTTAAGACCGGACCCCCCCCCCCTCCCCTCCCCTCCCCTCCGGTTCTCACCATTGCATTGGTTACCTTGGTTACAGGCTCTAGTCTCCCGGGGCGTGGGAGGTCAGCGAGGCCAACTCCTAATGATGGGATCATGACTACTGTAGCTGGTCCTCAAAAAATACTGCACCAAACCCCAGTCATACTCTATCACAGGGGTCTTCAACGTTTTTCAGGCCAAGGACCCCTTAGCTGAGAGAGAGATGAAGCAGGGACCCCCTACTATATATTGTAGAAAATGATGTTGCAGATTAAACTTTTTGATAGATTTCATAGATCTTCAGTGTTGTGTAAATGATTTTGTTTGTTTGTTTGTTTACACCATTGGTTCTCAAAGTAGGGTCCGGGGACCCCCAGGGGTACTTGAGGGGGTTCCAGGGGGTCCCCAGCTAAATGATGGATAGGAACCAAATGGACCCTTAATGGTTTGTAACTCTGAGAGTGTACAAATGTACGAATGTACAAAAAAGTGTACATTTGTACACTCTCAGAGTTAAATTAACATTGATTTTACAATATAAATCGCGGTCCAAGTGATAGAAATGCCATTAAATGGGGGTCTGTAGCCCTGATGCATGTCAAACTGGGGGTCCTTGAAATTAAAATGGTTGAGAATCACTGCTAGAGCCGTAAAAAAAATCTTCTCTTATGGGGGTCCCTGGCTTATCTTTTGAAATGGGGATCCGCGGGCCAGTAAGTGTCAATTTGGGAGTCCTTGACATGAAAAAGTTTGAGAACCGCTGTTTTACAGGAAACCTATAAGTCATGGCAGGTTTTTGATGGCCTATAGTGCGTGTTGGATGGGATCGGGCGGTCCATCCTTTATACAGCTGAGTCATTAGAGCCAGTTAAGCTGAGGTCAGTGGGGGTCCGTGGCCCTGGTGAATGGGATCATAACCCCGAGCCCCCCCCCTCCAGCCACCCCCCCCTCCAGCCATATAGCCTGGAGGTACTCTTCCCACCAGACGGGACGACCATGCAGGGACCGCGGGCTCCTCGCCCAGTCAGGAGCAACTGGAGCTAAATATGTTAACCGTTAAACAGACACCCCTGTTAACCGTCTGGGGGGGATATGGGGGGGGGGGGGCTCAGGAGAGCGGAGCCCCGGACCCCCCCTCTGGTCGTCTCCCCCCCCCCCAGTCCTTGAAATGATCATCTGGGTAATCTCAGCCCAGCCTGGCTCTAATAGGATTTGGGGAGTGAGACTCCTTCATCGGGTCTTATACGGGGATGAGACGGTATCGCTGCTTAACTAAGAGCCCTGAGCCGTTGTCCTGCTGGGGAGGGGGGGGGGGGGTCCCTCTGGAAGCATGGGGGGGGGGGGGGGGTCTCTGGAAGTATGTGGGGGGGGGGGGCTCTGGAAGCATGGGGACATCATTATGAGGTCAACGTAAACAGTCAATTTAGTATTCTATTTTAGTATTCTCTTCTAGTATTCTCTTCTAGTATTCTATTTTAGTAATCTATTCTCAAACGTTTTCATGTGAGGGACTCCCAAATTAGTATTGTCGCTGTCGGGCAGAAACCTCTTATCTCCATATTCTAACTTTTTGCGTTTTTTCCTAAATCAGCGCCCTACTTGATCATACTAAAGCGTCACACAAAAATAACAGAAGTAGCAGATCCGCAAGCTTGAAACGCAACGCGGTTTCGAGCTTGCCGATCTGCTACTTGAATTCTGAAAAGTAACAGTTTTGGACATACAGTATGAGCCGGTTTCCACCCGACAGAGACAATTATGTATTTGGTCACGAGCAGATCTACAAGCCCACAACGTGTCACATCGAACTGTTTATAGCAGGGGTCTTCAACAGGGGGTCCGGGACCCTTAGGGGGTCCTCAGAGTTACTACAGGGGGTCCGCAAAATCTTTGTGTGATATGATTTTTTTTTTTACCTTAACCACTTGAACCCTTTCATCCCTTTTCTGAGGAGAACTTTAGCCAAAAATAGCAGATCTACAAGCTCACAACTCACGGCTATTTTTGACAAAGAATTATAGTTGTAGAGGGAAAAAATAGCAGCAAACGTTTATTTGAAACACAATTTTATACAATATAGAGGGGGTCCCTGCTTCATCTCTCTCTCAGCTAGGGGGTCCTTGGCCTGAAAACGTTGAAGACTCCTGATCTATACGATTTATACAGCGCTCTAGGCACTCAAAGTCACTTTACAGAAACAAGATAAAAACAACTTTATTAGGAAGAACTAGTAGAAAAAGTAAAAAAAATAAAATAAAATGTAACTGATATATTATTTGTATATATGTATTGTAAGGTATTACAGCATTTTAGATCCTATAGACTGTATTAGAGTAGTTTGTTTTTTATGGATCAGAAACGTTACACTACATACTCTAACATTAGTGAATAAATAGCAGCAATGTGCCTGCAAGAACCGCATTGGTTTCCAAAAGCACATCGCTCTTATATCTTTAGTTTTTTTCCCGGTATTTTCTTCCGTACCAACCCCCGTAACTTATTCTACTCAAAGGTCTTATTCACTGGAAGGCATTCAGATGGCCAAGAAGCGAACGGACAGCTCCTTAAGGTCTTGATGTGGCCGTGTTTCTGTGCTACCAGGGTCTAGCCCTCAGTCTAGCGGTCGACAGACCTGCTCCTGTCACCCCCGCCTCATCTGAGGCCAAATCTAGGACCAGACGTGAAATATTGGCCGGTGATGAAAGATAGGCCGTACCACCCAGCGTTTCAGCTACTGATTTAATCACGGTCACTCATACATACCACCAGCAGCAGCAGCAGCCCCCAGCACATGCTGTTTGTTTACTCTGTGAAAATAAACTGCATGTTGTAATGCTCCAGGTTGTAGCCACATAAATTGCTAATTGCTGAGGGAGTCATGGCTTTTTGGGGGTAGAATTTCTTATCCATAGAAATATCACCTTAACCCATTAAGGCCTGGGGGTCCGATTCTACAAATGTTTTTTAAAAAAAACGTATGTTTCTATGTTAGTGGTTTTCAAGGACCCCAAAATGATATGTATTTGGCCGCGGACCCCATCTCAAAATATTTTGCAGATCTACAAGCTCATAGCGCGGCACTAGGTGCCGTGCTGTGAGCTTGTTTATCTGCTATTTTTGAATAGCCAAAGTGTAAAATAATGCTTTTTGGCTCAAATCAAAAAGTGACACAGATGCGTTCCTGGTATCAATGGGTTAAATCGGTGGTTCTCAAATGTTGTATTTTTTTATCTAAAGGACCCCCGTAACTCTGAGAGTGTACACATGAACCCCTTCAAAGAGCCCTGAGGGTCCTCCCTGGACCCCACTTTTAAGTGAACCACTGCCTTAGATAAGTTGCAATCCTCTCGGTGAAATGACGTATAAAACACACTAAATAATTAACTTTTGAGTTCTGCAATGTTTGGTAATTAGCTGTGTACACAGTACACATGAGATAAAGTTGATTAAAAGGCTATTTTATTTCATTTGTGGGATGATAAAAAAAGCATTCTGGAAACGGAAACGTAAACTATGACACATTTTACACCAAAATGCCATTCAGCTCACAGCAGCAGGGTGTGTCAACATTTGATTTGCTCTCACAGTTTGACTTTCATTTGCCCACTCTTGTCAAGCTGTCATATTAAATACGGCCACAGAGTGACATCACACTTTAATAAAAAATGATAAAAAAAACAGCAAAAATAATAATAATTTGGTAACAAGGCAGATTTGATTCCAAAGTGAGGTCATTGTTTGAGGGGGCCAGAGACTGGATGTGGATCTGCACTGGTCGCCCCGGTCGCGTGGGTTCTGTCCAGTGGTGGGAAAAAGTACACACCTTTTTTTAACTTAAGTAAAAGTATCGATACGGCAATGTAGAAATACTGAAAAAGACAGGTAGAAAGACGGGTCCAGAATTCAAAATTCACTTGAGTAAAAGTACAAAAGTATTGGTGCCAAAATGTAGTTAAAGAACCAAAAGTAGCAAGTACTCATTGTGCAGAATGTCCCATTTCCCACGTTTTCAAATGTATAAAAATATTCTGAAAATAGCAGATCTACAAGCTCACAATGCGTCGCTTGTAAATCGGCTATTTTCAAATGGCAAATATATATATAGGGCTGAAAGGTTTAATGTATGTTTTGTAATAATCAAAACCTACCAAAATACTAGCAACTAGAGTTTTGAAATAATTGTCGGGGAGTAAAAAGTACAATATTTGTCTCGGAGATTTAGTGGAGTAGAAGTAAAAGTACAGGACTTTCGGATACTCAAACTTTGACTCAAGTGCAGTACCTGAGTACATGTATTTAGTTACTTCACACCGCTGGCTCTGTCTGTCTGTCTGTCGCGCAGCGAGACGCCACCGTTTTACTGAGCCACATGCAGGCAAGGTCAGCGGCCCTGAGACCCACAGAAGAATGGCATCAGTCACAGTTTAGTGCACCTTGAATTGTTAGCCCCCCCCCCCACCCCCCCACACACCGCCCCACCGCTGTCGTACTTGCGCGGCTCTCAAAGTGGTCGTTTAGGGGGTTCCAACTATAAGGGGTCCCCAGCAAAATGAGCAATAATATAGCATCAACAGTTTTTTTTTTTTTTTTTTGGTTCTTTATTTACCCAGGGTAGTAGCTGAGCACAATAAGTGCTCACTTTCAGTAACGCCCTGCACAGTCATATAGACACACACACACACACACACACACACACACACACACACACACACACACACACACACACACACACACACACACACACACACACACACACACACACACACACTAAAACCTTTGGAGCTGACCAGTACAACAACCACAGTCTTATATACTGTTGGCCACTGAGCAGCGCCACTGGAGCAGTTTAGGGGGTTCAGTGTCTTGCTCAAGGGCACGTCAGTGGTGTTGGGGGAGGGGTGAGATTTTTTCCTGCTGGTGCGGGGAATCGAACTGGCTACCTTCCAGCAGCAAGTGTTGCTCCTCTAACCTTTAGGCCGCCGCTGTCCCAGTTTAATCACTTTAACCACCGGCTTCGGATGGTGTCAATGCACTGAATGGGACATTATCATGTTTAATCAGACTATTGATTGGTCTAAGTAGGTGAGATGCTGACCTATACCGATGGGGCTCAGTAGGTGTTTTGTCGTTATTCTGTGGGTTGATGAAAGTTGGGGCAAACGCTCACCCCAAAACATGTTTACAATTCTGTGCCCATCGGTATACATACTGTAACTCGGACGGCGCTGAGTCGACTCAAACAAACTTGAGCCACGAGAGGCACCACCGAGCGAGCTAAAGCGAGCGAGTTGCCGTTACCGACGCGGTCCAAAACGATACTTTATACAAAACACCTACTGAGCCCCGTCGGTAGGTCAGTATCTCACCTATACTTAGATCAATCAATAGTCTGATTAAACGTGATAATAATATCCCATAATATCCCAATATCCGCATCCGAAATGGGTGCTTTCACCCTATACACTGTACGTACATTGGCTATTTCGCAACGCGTTGTGAATAACTATAGGCTATTTTCTTGCTTGGCTGTCGGCTATTTTCAAAACAAGATTTTTTTTAATAAATGTTGCTTGACTACTGGCTATGGATTGGGGTCAGCGGCCAAATACATATTTGAGAACATCCGGCACGACGACGAGCCCCCCCCCCCCCCCCCCCCCCCTGCCTTCAAACCTCTCCTGTTGTTGAGGAAGCCTGCTTAATGAGACCGTCCACACAGAGCCTGAGGGTGGCTGGCTCCACTAGACAGGCCCCGGGGAGCTGGTGGCCCCTTCTCTCTCTCTCTCCTGCTGTCACCCTCCTCACGCCACGGCAGCCAGCCTGCAGGGACAGATTCCTCGGGGGTGGGGGGGGGGGGGGGGGGGGGGCTATAGCTGCTGCATGGTGCTGCTGCTGAGCTGCTAACCAGAGGAGCATGACCTCACCGTGGCACCGCTAGCCTACTTACTGGCTTCCAGTGGTGTAAAAGTCATTTAAGTAAAAAATGTCGTTGCTTGCTGTCGGCGCAGAAACCTCTTATCTCCATAACCTTTTGTGTGTTTTCTTCGTAAAGTAACGCCCTACTGTTGTGCTTCACTCAAAAAGTAACATTTGTGAGGTTGTTTTACTTTACTTGAATATCTACATTTTTCGATAATTTTGCTTCTCGGAGGCAGATATTGTACTTATTTTACTCCAAACTTAAGTTACTAGTTTTGCTGTAGATTTAGATTCTAGAGTCATTACAACCACTTCAGCCCAATATACGTCGTACGGTATGCACTTCGGCTACTTCAAAATAGCAGATCTATAAGCTCACAACGTGCCACATAGCGAGCTTAGATCTTCTATCTTCAAAAGAGGTTTACACATTTTGAAAACGTCCTTTTACGTATACCTTGATGTCAATGCTTTCGTACGTTCACTCGACGTACATTTTGAATACCGCACTTTTTTTTACTTGATAACAGAGTATTTCTGGCATTGTGGTGTTGATACTTTTTTACTATGAGTAAGAGAAAAAGTGAATAGCCTACTTCTTCCACCTACTGCTGGCTTCAGCATTGTCCCAATTAGTAACCAATCTCACCCCTTGTGTCCCTGGGAGAGTCCCTAGAATCATTATGAGAACAGTCAGGGTCCAGTGTTGCGCTCCACGGGGGGAGAGAGCATGACAAAAGATGATGACATTCTTTCAGCAGAGGGGCTGGAAGGAACGTCACCATGGATGTTTAAAACGCTAAAAGTAAGAGTCATGGGTTCTTATTTAACGCTATTTTTTGTTGTTGCTGTACCTGCAGACAGTCCAAATCAGGATCATTTGCAGCTCGGTCTCGGCCATTTAAGCCATTAAGACCGGGAACGCATCTGTGTCACTTTTTCATTTGAGCTAAAAAAAAGCATTATTTTACACTTTGGCTATTCAAAAATAGCAGATATACAAGCTCATAGCGCGGCACCGAGTGCCGCGCTATGAGCTTGTAGATCTGCTATTTTTGAAAGATCGAGAAAATGTGTGCAAATGTATATATTTATATTCTTTTAAAGCGGACATTTTAACTCAAATCTTTGCTTCTGGGGGTCCCTGGAACAAAATATTTTGAGATGGGGGTCCGCGGCCAAATACATATCATTTTGGGGGTCCTTGACATGAAAAAGTTTGAGAACCACTGACTGAAACATACGTTTTTCAGAAAACTGTTTAGAAGACATTAGTAAGAATCGGCCTCAGGTATGTCGCTCAAAAAAACATAGTCATACACAGCCATGGTTTTCAACCCTTTTCATATCAAGGTCCATTAATTCATCGGCATTTGAGCCACAGACCACCGTTTGATGAGATTTAGATTCTCAGAGCCCATTTTTTTTTGTTATCTTTGGATATGATTTTGTCCACAATTCCATGCTGTATTGATGTTGGTACCATAAGAGAGATGACAGGCAAACATTGATACAAAAATAACAATTAAGTAATGCAAATATTTAACAATAATTGAACTCTTGAGAGCGTAAAATGAAACCAATCCAGGGACCCCCCCAGAAGCAAAGATTTGAGTCCATTTGGTTACCAACTCTTCATCATTTAGCTGGGGACCACCTGGAACCCCCTCAAGGACCACTGGTGGAGAGCCACTGATATACAGTATAGGCCAGGGGTCTTCAACGTTTTCAGCCCAAGGACCCCCTAGCTGAGAGAGAGATGCAGCAGGGACCCCCTCTATATTGTATAAAATTGTGTTTCAGATTTTAAAAAATGTTTTACTTAGTCTGCCCTTTTTTCCCTCTACACCTATAGCCTCTTTGACAAAAATAGCCGATCTACAAGCTCCCAACGCCTCGCGCTGCGAGGCGTTGAGAGCTTGTAGATCTGCTATTTTTGGCTAAAGTTCTCCTCAGAAAAGGGATGCTAGGGTTCAAGTGGTTAAGGTAAAAAAAATATCATATCACACAAAGATGTGGCGGACCCCCTGTAGTTGCTCTGAGGACCCCCTAGGGGTCCTGGACCCCCCGTTGAAGACCCCTGGTATAGGCCTATCATTCATGTTTCTCAACTGCCTCCTGCACGGGCTGCCTGGACATTTTCACTGCACCAGAAGTCAAATTATTATTATCCCTGTGTCTACTGATGAGAGAGAGAGATGGCTAGAGGGTGATTATACTGTATAAAGAGGGGAAAGAAAAGAATGTGTGTGGGGCAGAGAAACCTCCACTTTATAGCATGATTTTGGAGGAGGAGGTAGATAGATCCATTAGTAATCCTACCTTTATCCCGGCAGCAGGCCTCTGCTGTTTGGATAAGACTGTGGTTGCCGTGCCGATGAGACCACCATGGACATGGATCCACATGGAGCGTGCCACATATTAAGGCCCAGGTCTTTACCTGCCGCCCTCCGCGGTTTTCGCCTCGGAGTGCAGGACGTCTTTTTAAGGGCTCGTTTCTCTCTCTCTCTCTGTAAAGACTGCCACCTGAAGCAACATGCATCGGTCGGTCGGTCGGTCGGTCGGTGCTCCAATGACCTCTGAAGATAGCCCTTTTGTTTTTATTGTCACAACCGATGCAAATAAAACAATCAATCAATCTACACACGTATCCATTTATCCTTTTGTAACTTTTGTAACCAAATGGACCCTTATGGTTCTAAATTAGCAAAAATAGTAGATCTACAAGCTTGCAGATCTGCTATTTATACTTGATACTTGTGTGATGAAGTAGGGCGTTATTTTACGAAAAAACACAACAACAAAAAATTGGAGCCCGACAGCAACAAAACAATTAGCTTTGCAACTGATGCAAATAAAACAACACAGTATAAACTACATACGTATCAATTTATCCTTTTGTAACTCTGGGAGGGTACACATGTAAGCAAATTAACCCTTATGGGTCCATTTGGTTATATTGTGTTACACTCTCAAGGCCCTGGCCCCTGAGCCCTGACACAGCGAATGTGTCACTGACGCGAATCGAGTTGGCCACTTGCTCACATTGAAAGAATAAATACAAACACGAATACGAACACGAACACGAACATGAACACTATTCACTCTCTTCTGTTTCTGTCTGTCCGTTCCGCCTACACACCAACTAACCACCGGCAAAAGAGCTCTTGAACTTGAACTTGTAACAAGGGTATCCTACTTTTGCACGTCATTCTCCTCATCCATATACTGTAGTTATTTGCCGTTTACCATCACTCGCTAAATACGTGCAAAGGAGGACGGGACTTCTTTAGTTCCCACGGACAGACCTATTATTCTTTTTTCAGGGACTGTGCAGACGTTCATCTATTTCATGGGTTATGGGTTTAGTCAAAAGAGAATTTAGAACGGTCAAACTTGACGCACTGCAATACAACTTTGCGCTCGATTCAATGTCAAGTCAGTGCCTCGATGCAATAGCCCAGTGATTCTCAAAGTGGGATTCTCAAAGGACCCCCTGGACCCCCCAGAGGTCCAGGGGGTCCCAGAAAACATGTGTTACTAGAGCATGACAATCATTTTAACCATTTTATCCATATTTTATATGTTGGCTATTAAAACAATAGCAGATATACAAGTACATCTGCTTGTACTTGTACATCTGCTATTTTTGAAAATTTGTGTTGGGGAAATGTTGCATAATCTTGGATGGGCACAAATCTTCTCTTCTTGGGGTCCCTGGCACAAACCCTTTTCAGATGGGGGTATCAATTTTGAGGGTCCTTGACAATGAAAACGTTTGAGGACCACTGCTGTAGCCTACACACACACACACACACACTGTGTGTTGGTGGTCTATAGTGCCACGCGTAGTGCTCCAAAATAGAACGGCGTTCTGAAGGAGGGACGCGTCAGCAGGTTTTTTAGACGTGTCCACTTGACGCCTCCGGTGTGGCCAGAGCCGTTAAACGCAATGATGTTTGACAGTTTTAACCGTGTGTCAGTGGCAGAGGCTCAGGGTTCAGAGTTAAATTAACGCTGAGGATTTTTTACAGTGTGCTGTATGTAGTAGCACTGTACATACAGTATGTATGTAACACATGCAGTCAGCGGCAGGCCACCACGTTTTTATACAGTAGTTTCTTTGGAACAAGGCAAGCAAACAGAAAAGCCCCATTTACCACACCGAGCGGTCCGTCTAAGTTGACAGATTGAGTTCATGGCACTACCAAAAAACACACACACGCACACATGCGCGCGCGCACACACACACACACACACACACACACACACGTGCGCACACACACAAAATCTACACCATAACATCGTCGCTGTGGGATTGGAAACCTTGTAAGTCCAAAACGGTTACTTTTCAGGAAATGGGAAGGAGAAAAAAAAAATGACCTTTATTCCAATGGATCCAATGTGTAGTCTCAAGCTCTTGTTGATGCTTTTCATTGGTTCAATATTTATTAAATAAAAAAAACACAGACACACTTAATCTCTTTCACTGAAGAGAAATGAAAGATAATCGCTTAAATCAATACCCTGTTCCGTCATACTACACAGTGTCACTTCTGTGTGACAGGGTATTGATTTAAGAAAGGATTATTTTTTTATATTTTTTATATGTATTATATATATATTAAGTTAAAACATGGAGATAAGAGGTTTCTGCCCCGACAGATATGTATTAACAATTTGTATTAACTTTATCGGCTCTGTCGGGCGGAAACTGTTACTTTTCACGATTCAAATAAAAAAATAGCAAAAATAGCAGATCTACAAGCTCGGTTTTGATACTGCAGTATGATCAAGTAGCGGCGTTCATTTTACACAAAAAAAAACCCTGCAAAAAGTTAAAACATGGAGATAAGAGGTTTCTACCCGACAGTAACGATATGTATTAACTTTTTGTAATACAAATTTGTATTAACTTTAGCTTTAGCTCGAACTTTAGCTCGAAACGCGGCGCGTTTCGAGCTTGTAGATCTGCTATTTTTCGCTGTTTTTGAGCCTGCGGATCTGCTATTTTCGATACTTTTGTGTGACAGTGTAGTATGATCAACTATGGGCGTTAATTTTACGAGAAAAAAAACACAAACCCACAAAAACTTAAAACATTGAGATAATAGGTTTCTTTCCCCGACAGCTAACCGAAACAATTAGCTTTCTGTGAGGCTCATGCTCGCGGAGCCCGGGCCGTGCACACGCCTCCTATCTGATCATTGGTGCCACTTAGCCCGGGACCTGCTGAGACTCGTGTTTATGCATTAGGCCCGGGCAGCAATAATGAGCGCCGGCCCCCTAACAGTGCGCAAGTCACATCAAATTCCCTCACCAATTAGACGGGAGATTTACACAAGGTTTTCCAGTGCAGAGCAGCATATATATCCCATTGAGACCTGGAACGCATCTGTGTCATTGTTTTGA
Organism: Gymnoscopelus microlampas; assembly: GCF_963454915.1. Lineage (NCBI taxonomy): Eukaryota > Metazoa > Chordata > Actinopteri > Myctophiformes > Myctophidae > Gymnoscopelus > Gymnoscopelus microlampas. The sequence continues at coordinate 40,219,165 of NC_139948.1, forward strand.
TTTGAGCTAAAAAAACATTATTTTACACTTTGGCTATTTAAAAATAGCAGATATACAAGCTCGTAGCGCGGCACCGAGTGCCGCGCTACGAGCTTGTAGATCTGCTATTTTTGAAAAAGCGAGAAAATGTGTGCAAATCTTTGATAATATGTAGTTTTAAAGCAAACGTTTTTAACTAAAATCTTTGCTTCTGGGGGTCCCTGGAACAACATATTTTGAGATGGGGGTCGGCGGCCAAATACATATACATTTTGGGGTCCTTGACATGAAAAAGTTTGAGAACCACTGATATAGCACTGATATATTCAAAAAACTGTTGGGATTTATAGAAGACATTTTGTGGAATCGGAACCTCAAGTCTTAATGGGATATATACGACGGCAGGGCTAATCTTCATGGGCGATCTAGAGGGGTCCCGGTGCTCTCTCTCTCTCTCTCTCTCTCTCTCTCTCTCTCTCTCTCTCTCTAAAACGGCCCTCTTATATTCTTCATGGACGACTGGTGCTAGCCCCTCGTGCTGGGATTTGTTTCTGTTTTCATATGTTTCTGCAAGGATTGGGAGACCGGAGCCATGTCTGTGTGTGTGTTGTGTAGTGGTAGTGTGTTGAGTTGTGTGTGTGTGTGTGTGTGTGTGTGTGTGTGTGTGTGTGTGTGTGTGTGTGTGTGTGTGTGTGTGTGTGTGTGTGTGTGTGTGTGTGTGTGTGTGTGTGTGTGTGTGTGTGTGTGTGTCACTATACTTCGGAGGCCTAATGTCCCCACAAGTATAGTAGAATTTGAGAAAGAGCAGACATTGTGAGGGACCATTTTCCCGGTGCATCTCGAGATAAATGTATGTTTTGGTATTAAATATGATTAGCAGAGTGGAGGTTTACAACTAGGAAAAGAGTCAGGATGCGGTTATAGGGTTATAGAATTAGTCATTTAGAGGTTAGGTTTAGGGGTTGGGGGGTATATGAGTTTCCCCCAATTTTATACTTAATTGTGCGGCGATGGCACACCCCAAAAAACATGTGATCTGCAAGCTCACAACGCGTCCCGGCGCGATGCGTTCTGAGCTTGTTTGGCCATTTTTGCGGCTATTTTCTTCAGTGCCGTCCTAAAATGTTGATGTCCTCGCAAGCATAGTAATACAAATACTACCTGTGTGTGTGTGTGTGTGTGTGTGTGTGTGTGTGTGTGTGTGTGTGTGTGTGTGTGTGTGTGTGTGTGTGTGTGTGTGTGTGTGTGTGTGTGTGTGTGTGTGTGTGTGTGTGTGTGTGTGTGTGTGTGTGTGTGTGTGTGTGTGTGTGTGTGTGTGTGTGTGTGTGTGTGTGTGTGGAACAGACCTGGCAAACGGCCCGCTCAGGACATTTGACCCTGTGGATTTTTTCGTTCTTCTGTGTGGGTTTTTTCTTTTTCTTTTTTTCCTTTTTTTTAACCTAGCACTTTTCCTTTAGCGAGGAGGACTAAAAGGCTCAAAAAAGGGTGGAAAGCAAAATATTTTTTTAAGTCTCCGGGACGCCAGGCTGCATAAAAGGTTCCACAGGCGTTAGCATCAAACCTGCACTGTCGAGACCACAGATTCTGTTTTTGTTGCCATAAAACTGCCCTTTCCAAAAAATGTACATATATATGTATTCCATTTAGCAGCACGCTTATAAATTTAAATGAACTGCAAAATCAGGTTTGCTTCCCCCAAAGGAAAACAGGCACCTAAATATGCTTTACATGTATAGAATTATAAAAAAAAATTGAATAAAAACAAAAACATAGACTGAATCAATCAATGGATTCATCCTGCCTTTTATTGCAGTTCCTATCCCTGTTTTTTATACTTTTTTATTAGAATTAAAAAGAGACAGTTTAACGTCCCGGCTCTTGTATTGTGTGAGTTCAGTTTTAATATGCATTGCAGATCTGGTGTTTTTCTGGGTTCAACGTGGTAGAAGAGTGGAAGTGACCCCAGGTGAAAAGGTCGTGTTGGGGGTCAGTGTCACAGGTGGCTTGGCAGTGTATCTGTGCCCTGTTGTCATAACAACCTTGGCAAGGCACGCACGTGCACACACACACACACACACACACACACACACACACACACACACACACACACACACACGCACACACGCACGCACACACGTGCACACACAGCGTTCAGCTCCATGGAAGGCAGAGGGAGGGAGGTAAAGACCTGCCTTGTTTACAGATGCAGGGCTATACCTTCAGCATTCCCATTTTGGTCTTACCGGGTGGCTGGGGAGCAGTGATGGTAGAAGTACTAAGTAAAAGGCCTGTATGTTCTAAATTTGTCTAAACATTTAGCAGATCTACCAGCTCACAACATGTCGTCTATGTTCGAATAATCTTAAGTATAAAATAGGTAAATGATTCATGTTCTGTATCAATAAATAATCATAACCTGCAAAGCAACTAACTAAAGTTGTCAATTAATTGTAGTGTAGTAAAAGATGAGAGGCAAATATATTGGTGTAAAGCATAGAAAGACTTTAAGAATACAAGAACGCTCACCCCAAAACACACTCGCCCCGGGTCAAATCCGGCGACCTCCACCAGGTATTTCCTATACGTAACCTCAGTAAAACTATGCCTAAACCTAACCTTAATCCTAATCGTAAACCTCAGTAAAACTATGCCTAAACCTAACCTTATTCCTAACCTTAACCTCAGTAAAACGATGCCTAAACCTAACCTTATTCCTAATCGTAACCTCAGTAAAACGATGCCTAAACCTAACCTTATTCCTAACCTTAACCTCAGTAAAACGATGCCTAAACCTAACCTTATTCCTAACCTTAACCTCAGTAAAACTATGCCTAAACCTAACCTTATTCCTAAACCTAACCTCAGTAAAACGATGCCTAAACCTAACCTTATTCCTAAACGTAACCTCAGTAAAACTATGCCTAAACCTAACCTTATTCCTAATCGTAACCTCAATAAAACGATGCCTAAACCTAACCTTATTCCTAACCTTAACCTCAGTAAAACGATGCCTAAACCTAACCTTATTCCTAATCGTAACCTCAGTAAAACGATGCCTAAACCTAACCTTATTCCTAACCTTAACCTCAGTAAAACGATGCCTAAACCTAACCTTATTCCTAACCTTAACCTCAGTAAGACTCTGCCTAAACCTAACCTTATTCCTAATCGTAACCTCAGTAAAACGATGCCTAAACCTAACCTTATTCCTAATCGTAACCTCAGTAAAACGATGCCTAAACCTAACCTTATTCCTAATCGTAACCTCAGTAAAACGATGCCTAAACCTAACCTTATTCCTAAACCTAACCTCGGTAAAACGATGCCTAGACCTAACACCTTAACCTCAGTAAAACTAGCGTGTGTTGGGGCGGGTGTTCCGGTTACCAATAGAAATACTCAAAGTAAAAGTAAACGTACTTCAAAAGCGTACTCGAGTAAATGTACTTAGTTACTTTCCACACACAACTTGCCCTTTGGTCTTGCAGGGTGGCTGGGCAGCAGGTCGAGAACACAGGGCCGCTCTCTGTGCTCTCTCTCTCTCCTCCGGACCGCGGTGGTGGTGATTACAGGCTAGTTTGTTGGGCTTGTCTGGTCACTGTAATAGCAGGTTAGTCGTCCATCACTCCACAGCCCGTCGGTGGTGGTGGTGGTGGTGGTGGTGTGGTGGTGAGAACACAAAGCTCCCCAAAGAACAGGATTCTTTTAATCAGCTGAGTGGAAAGCGGGGGAAAAGATGGATTCAAATCATAGGGAAAAAAGGATTCTTCAGCTTCAGCTCAACACATTAAGCCATTCAAGCCGGGAACGCATCTATCTGTGTCAATTTCAGATTTCTTTGGCTATTCAGAAAAATATCAGATATACAAGCTCATAGCGCGGCACCGAGTGCCGCGCTATGAGCTTGTAGATCTGATATTTTTGGAAAAATCGTGAAAATGTGTGCAAGTCTTGTTGTGAATAATATGTATTTTTTAAAGCGAACATTTGTAACTCAAATCTTTGCTTCTGGGGGGGTCCCTGGAACAAAATATTTTGAGATGGGGGTCCGTGGTCAAAAGAACCACTGATATTATAGCAACATACGTAAAAAAAAATATATATATATTCCCAGAAGCAAAGATTTGAGTTAAAAATGTTCACGATTAAAAAAATAAATAGCAGAAAAAAATGTATATATATTCAAAGATTTGCACAAAATGTTCACGATTAAAAAAATAAATAGCAGATCTACAAGCTCATGAGCTTAGTAGATCTGCTATTTTTGAATAGAAATAAAAAAATGACACAGATGCAAGCGTTCCCGGTCTTAATGGGTTAAGCGGCTCTTATTGCGGAATTCCACAATGCCACAAACCAAAAACGCGGCTGCAAAACAGCGCAGCCTTTTGCCCGCCGGCACTGACACCATTTCTATCTACCGTTTTATACAGGAACATGTGTTGTGTATGTAAACTCCTCATATTTTCCTATATGGGTTTTTTTTTTCTCGAATCGATGCGATTCTACCCCCCAGGCTGAAAAAAGGTACACTTTGGAGAACAGTATATCCATCAATCATTGAATTAATGAGGCTCGCTTGGTTTTGGCCCCTGAAGGGAGAAGTTGTTCCAGTGATATTCTGGGGTGTGATGTTATATAAGTCTGTTTATGACTTACAGCTATGTTTGCTGCTGGGGCTTTAGGAGGTGGCTGTACCTTGACTGGGGTGGGTGGGTGGGTGAGGGTGGGGGGTTAGAAACACCATGAATGCCCTTTTACCACATTCCCCACCGTATAAAAAAATACTGTACGTATCCCACAATGTGGACCCACACACTTGTCAGTGAAGTCGGGACCCTTCTGCAAAAAAAGCTGCACGGAAAAGTAGATCTTTCCTAAAGTTAGCTTGGCAGAGGAGAGGAAAAGAACATTCCTGGTGAAAACATATAGTCAAGTTGCAGTGGTGTAAAGTAACTAAGTACATTTACTCAAGTGCTGTACTTAAGTACGATTTTGAAGTGCTTTAATTACCTTGCTGGAGTATTTCCAATTGTCTATGCTTTTACTTCTACTCCACCACATCTCAGACACAAATACTCCACTACAATTATTTGAAAATTTGAGTTGCTAGTTACTTTGCAGATATAAATTATTACATATAAAACATACATTAATCACTTCAGCCCTATTTTATACCTAAGCTATTTGAAAATAGCCGATCAAAAAAGCCGGGGAAAAAAAATAGATCTGCTATTTGCAAACATTTTAGTACTTTTACTTTTGGTACTTTAAGTACATTTTTATGCCAATAATTTTGTACTTTTACGCAAGTAAATTTGGAATTCCGGACGTTTTCTTGCAACAGAGTACTTCTACATTGCAGTATTGATACTTTTACTTAAGTAAAACATTTGAGTACTTTTTCCACCACTGGTCAAGTTGCCCGTGCATTTATGGGTGTACATTCTGCAGCAACTTTATTACAACTGCTCGAATTTGGTCTTCCATTATGTGTAAAAAGGACAGGGGACTGACAATTCTCCTAACCTGATTCTCTCTTCGTGGCTTTTTTTTTATCAGGTATGGGGATTAGGTTATGTTTGCCTTTTGGACAAGAATGCAATTAGCAGAGTTACGCTCAATAATCAAGGCCAGCATATCACCAGCGTGTCACCCATAGGCAAACATGTTTTTTCTTTTGAACTGATAGGAGAGGAATGTCAAATACCAGCCGAGGAGGCATTGGCAGCGTTTCCTGGATAACTTGTTATGTAACACGTTCAAAGATCAGAGATTAATTTACTTTCTAGACACTCATTACGAGCTCCAAGCTGACCTGCTGCACATCTTAATGCAGGGGTTGTGTTTGTCATTATGCTGTGCGTTCTGCGTTCAGGATGTGCCGGTGCTGTAGCATAAATACGCATGCATTATGCATGCATGTGGATTGTGCATACGTGTGCATTCATGTGTGTGTGTGTGTCTCATTAGCAAATTATGCTAATGTTCTAAACATCATGTATATCGTCTCTGTCGGGTGGAAACCTCATAAATGTCCAAAACTGTGACTTTTCAGGATTAAAAAATATATATATGCAAAAGTAGCAGATCTACAAGCTTGCAAGCTTTTAGATCTGCTTCTTTTGATACTAGTAGGCCGTACATTTTCGGGAAAAACACAAAAAGTTATGGAGATAAGAGGTTTCTGCCTGACAGCAACAATATATCTGCTATCACCTACTGAGTGTATGCTATATATCTTTGTTTTATTGAACATGTTTCTATCTCTTTCCCTTGTACTCTCACTCTATACCTTAGCCTCTCTCTTCTCACTGAATTCTATAAAAGTGATGGAGCTTCTTGACACCTGTAAAAAGCTGATTCTGATTGTCTGTGTGTTGGTGCTGCCCCGGGGTGCCTTTGATTCTCACTGCCAATGTGAGGCTATATCACTCACCCCACCCCACCCCACCCCACCCCACCCCAGTTCTCATCATCCCTCTGCCTCTAGGTTGAACAATAGCGTGCAGCAGGGACCCCCTGCCGCTTTTCAACCAGGTGACCTCATCATCACAGCCCATGCCTCTCGGCCTTCCCTCCGCTCAACCGCAAAACAAAAGGTCGGGGGCCCAATGAAAATGCCAGCGCCGGTTCTCACAGTCACCCCGATAACATCTCCGTCCCCAACCCCTCCGTCCCCCCGTCCCTCTAAGCCCCCGCACACACATTGACACGGAGCGGCCCGACACAGATAGGGTTGCAAATGGGCACTTGTATGAGTCAAAGCTGCAGGGAGGGTGGGACAACAGGACATCCCCCCTCCCCCAGTGGGACGGCCTTGTTCTCCCCATTAATTGATCGCTACCTGATCTCGGACGGCGATTCAGGGGCTACTCTCTAGGGCAGGTGACCGGTCTCGGTGATATGTGTGGGAACTGCACCGAGGGCCACGGAGGTGCACCTGCTAAATGGCCGTTTCGGCCCCTATTCCCCCTGCGCCCTTCGACCCATTGTTGGGGATTTATATTCAGTTTCCCTTCTCAGACTAGGGCCCACACAGTAGAAGAGGGCCACTGAAGTGGGCTATACTCTCTTTTCAAAGGGGGCGGGGGGTGAGGGGTGGGGGGGGGTTGCTTTAAAAGAGCAACCTGCCAAGGAGGACAGCATTGAAAAGGTGACACACAGTGGGGACAGCTGAGCGCTCAAGGAGGTCTCCCAAGCGTCATCACAACGGTGGTGATGTCACTGGTTTTAGTTTTAGTGCGTGGGCTTTCTTATTGGCTTCAGTTCAGGACAGAAGATTTGATCCGCTGAAGAGCTTCTTGTGACCAGCCATCGTTTTGTCGCTGTCGGGCAGAAACCGAGAAACCTCCCACTGCAGGGGTCTGCAACCATTTTGACATGAAGTGCCACATGTTTTCATTTTCCTGATAGTCGGTGTGCCATGTAAACATGAAGTTTAATTATGACACCACATCAAAATCAAACATTTCCAACTGATTTTGATTGTCCATAGGCTGTACACCAACCTCATTTTTATTCATCATCTTCTTTTGTAATATTTTCTTTCAGGATGCACTGATCATTAGACTCTCCCAGACTCCCTCCCCAGTCAGAGTTATCAGTTTGAATGAATGTAGAATTATGTGTAGCATGTCATTCGTATATAGATGTGAGGGGACTTAATTTAACTGACTAGACCTTTTTTGAATATTGCATTTTTAAAGGAAAAACCTCTCTCTCACACTTATGCCAGTCCCCTGTGCCAATGTTGGCACCCGTGCCTAAGGTTGCCTACCCCAGTCCTACTATATCTGTCTTAACTTTTTGTGTTTTTTTAATATATACATATATAAAATCTACACTTTTACTGTAGATTGGGTGTCCGGTAAAAATGGTTTCAAATGGGGGTCCGTTGTCTATCAAAAATGGAGGTCCTGGAAATTTGCAAAAGGTTGATAATCATTGTACTAGATATAGAACTCTTTTTTTCCCCCTCTGGCTAAGAAAGAGGATGATCACAAGTCAACAATTAGCCATAATGACAGCACAATGTCATGTGGCTTTGCTGTTGATCTCTGACCCAGGGTTTTAATGAGGGCTGTAATGAGGGATATTACTCTGTCAGTGTGAGCAGGGTGATGTCAGGATAAAGGCTCAACCACTGAGCAGGTGAGATGACAGATGAGCAAAGTAAGAAGTGCCAGAATCATTCCACACATTGAAATCCTGCAGCTATTCATTTAAACTCTGGGAAGTTAACCCATTAAGACCTGAGGCAGATTCTACTTCTAAATCCTAACAGTTTTCTGAAAAGAACTAATGTATGTTTCTATATCAGTCGTGCTTTTTCTTGTCAAGGACCTCCCAAAATTATATGTATTTGGCCACCGACCCCCATCGATATATGTTTTTCCAGGGACCTCCCCAGAAGCAAAGATTTGAGTTATATATTCAACAATTTGGAAATTTGCGGGGCACTCGGTGCTGCGCTATGAGCTTGCATATCTGACTGTCCACTATCTCACTCATCTCAGTGGTTCTCAAACCTGTGTGCTTTTGTGTGACGCTGTTGCGTGATCAAGTAGGGCATTAATTAACGAGAAAGAAAAAACACAAAAAGTTTACATATGGAGATAGGAGGTTTCTGCCCGACAGGCGACGAAAAAAATGTGATTTTGAACACTTCATCACCTCTCTACAGCGTGAGACTGTCTCTAATCCCTTCCGCCAGTACATGTCATCACGGTGCCATTCTCACATGTCCCCTCTAAGCCCAGGCTGTGGCCTGCTGGCACATCACAGCCATTGGGGGGGGGGGGGGGGGGTCAGAGAGGTGGGGGTGGCGGGGGATTGGGGGGGTTATGACCATGATTTGACTTTTTTGATGACATCGGTGTCACCAATTATGGAACCGATGTGTCCCGATTTTTAACCACTTAAAAACCGTTATATGGCTGGCCGGAGTCCCTCAAGGCTCTATAATAGGGTCTTTTCTGTTTTCTGCTATTGTGAGGAAAGCTTTGGTAGAAAATAGCAGATCGACAAGCTCACAACGCGTTGCAATGATCAATCATTGGTAATTGGTGTTCTAGGACTATGCAAAATCGTGACCCCCTCAGTAGGGCTCTAGTTAAGACACAATCAATACCCATACAGTCTTAGTTTTTGCCTCTGCCTCTGGGGGCACCACATCATTTTTTGTGTAGAGACCATAGAGTTAAAAAATAATAGAGAGGCAACGAAAATCCCGCCCATGCACTTTTATGGAGTTGCTCACCCAGCACATAATCTCTTTTCACCCCTTCTTTCGGGTTGGGAAATGTGACGGGGTTTTTTTTGCGTCGCTCTGCGCGTCATCTCGCATGCGCAGTATTGCCTCCTCCGTGCGCAACCCTGTGCCCAAGCTCGTGAGTCGAGGCCATTGGTCGAAACCGTTTTCGGTCATATTTGGGGCCTATGTGACAGCCGTAATAAGCTGCAGTACCTATGATCGGCCACCATGTCCAATGTGCTTCACTGCTCCCTCTCCGTTCTGGGGGCTTGGTAGAGAGACATGGAACTCGGTTTGGCTCCTCCTCCTTTCATACTCCACATCCTCCCGGGTGCTTCTCTGTCTATTCCTATTAACAGTAACACTACAAGGCAGTGGGTGCTGACAGATCTCTGAGAGATTATGACACAATTAACAGATTGAAATAAAGTCAACCTTCCGGCCATCTGGACCGTGTTTGGCATGGGGGGATGTTCAGGGCCAATAGGGCTCTTTTATGTTTAACCCATTCAATCCGGGAACGCATTTCTTTGGCTATTCAAAAATAGCAGATCTACAAGCTCATAGCGCGGAACTGAGTGCCACGCTACGAGCTTGTAGATCTGCTATTTTTCGAAAAATCGTGAAAATGAGTGCAAATCTTTACAAATGTCTTCTAAAACGGTTTTCTGAAAAAACGTATGTTTCTATATCAGTGGTTCTCAAACCTTTTCATGTCAAGGACCCCCTAAATTATATGTATTTGGCCGCCGACCCCCATCTCAAAATATGTTGTAATATAGAATAGAAGCAAAGATTTGAGTTAAAAATGTTGTTTCAAAAATACATATGAATTCAAAGATTTGCACAAAATGTGTTCAAGATTTTTCAAAAATAGCAGATCTACAAGCTTGTAGATGGATGAGCATGTAGATCTGCTATTTTTGAATAGCCCATATAAAACAGTGGTTATAGCTCAAATCTAAATGACACAGATGTGTTCCCGGATTGAATGGGTTAATATCCACAACTCTAAGCAAAAACACAATCCATAACATCCTGTTAAATAAAAGAGGATGTGTTTTCATATCAGGGGAATACAACTGTAGATAAGACTGGTTCTCCTCATGTAGCCTATATTGCACAATATATTTACTGTGTACAGTGGTGGACAAAGTATACTCAACCCCCGGTACTTGAGTCAAAGTATAGATACTTGAGAAAATAGCCCATCTACAAGCTCGCTGTGTGAGCTTGCAGATCAGCTATTTAACTGTATTTGAAATAGGACTTAAGTAGTTAATTCATAATGTTTCTCTTTCCCTTCCTAGATAATACAGTGGAGTCAAAAGTACGATATTTGTCTTCAAAAGGCAGTGGAGTGAAAGTCAAAAGTATCCAAAAAAGTAGCAGATCGACGAGCTTGTGGATCTGCTATTTTTGATGCTTTTGTGTGACGCTGCTGTGATGAAGTAGGGCGTTAATTTACGAGAAAAAAAAGTACTGTAAATCATTGGTTCTCAAAGTGGGGTCCGGGGACCCACAGGGGTCCTTGGCGGGGTGCCAGGGGGTCCCCAGCTAAATAAGTTAATATAGCGTCACAATCATTTTAACCACTTGAACCATTACTGTATACTTTGGCTATTCGGAAATAGCAGATGTACAAGCGCAAATCTTTGAATATATATATATACATTTTTAAAGCCAATATTTGTAACTCAAATCTTTGCTTCTGGGGGGTCCCTGGAACAAAACATTTTGAGATGGGGGTCCGTGACCAAATACATATCATTTTGGGGGTCCTTGACATGAGAACAGTTTTGAGAACCACTGCTGTAAATGTACTTTGTTACTGTCACACCACTGACTTTATCTTTCTAAAGGAGCTTCCCCTGAGTTGACCTGTGGGTGAACGCCCCCCCCCCCCCTCCCCCCACACACTGATAACGGTTGACAACAGTACACCTTCAGTGTGTCAATCTAGACAGATCTACAGACGTGCATCGTGGGCCAGGAAAAGTGGCCCACAGTGTATAAGGGCAGGAAACAAGGTGACAGGAAATGACATAATTTGAGCTCCCCCAATGAAGTGACCAAGGCAAGGGGGACATGTCCTTTAAGCCTATAGGACTCTGAAATTAAGGGACAAAACAAGGTGTCAGCCAATGATTGATCAGTCAGGGGAGGGGAGGGAGGGGGGGGGGGGTGTTTTGTCAAAATGTGGCCGTCTTTCGAGCCCCACCCCCCCAGGCACTTCCTATAATCAAAGAGCCATGCCCACCCATGGCTAATTAGACATTAAGTAAACGTCAGGAGGGCCTGATTTAAAGCAGCCACCCTGGACCTGTAGCAAAACAAAGAGAGCGGAGTGCGGGGGAATGAATGGGGGAGGCGAGGGGGGGGAGATCCAGATCAATATTGAGCGGCACTTTTGTTTGCTAAAATGCCAGAGAGGCCGGAATAAATCAGATAGAGGAGGCAGAGAAGGACCTGCGATCGCGTTCTCACGGCTCCCCGGGCACTAGCACTGAGAATAGACACACCTGGCCTAACAAAGCCCAGGAAGAGTGGGAGGGACAGGCATGCGCTCACACACACACACACACACGCACACGCACACGCACAGACAGAGAGCACAGTCTCTCTACACACTATCTCACTACCGCTGGCATAGGGTGGTACAAACAAGGGAAGATTTACAGGCATATTCAACGCAGACATCTGCAGACTAGTTGTGTTGTGGATCAGTAAAGACTTTGTTTGAAAAAGTAAAGCAGGCATTGAGAGAGAATAACACTGACACTTTATACGTTCTGAGATTCTCTTGTGAAAGCCCCTGGTGAGAGACTATAAAGTGGGATTTTACGTGAGAACGCGCCTTTTACAGCGTTGCATCTGCAACCCCAACAAGAAGAAGAAGAGGAAGATCTAAATTGTAACCATTTGGGGTCGGAAGAGATGCCCTGCCCTGTCACAGCTGCATGCTGCTCAGGCCTGGACAGATTTCATGTGCTTTTGATTGAATCAGAAACAAGTCATGTTACGTTTATTATTATGTGGGCAGTTTGAAAGGCTCTGAAGGCCAACGCCCATGTGAAGATAATGCAGCAGTTGGACAAAGGTTAGACTACCTCGGTGGGAAGTACCCCGCACACAGCAGCCAACCCCAGCTGACAGTCGTTTATATTTAGTCGTGCGGCCGGTGTCGTGCACCTATACTAGAATAGCTAATCTGCAAGCTCACGGTGCATCGCGGCACCACCGCGTTGTGACCTTGCAGATTAACTATTTTCAGTGCACAATGCGGCACACAACCAAGATCAACACGCACACTCTCTATGTATTGGTGGTGCTGGGAGTAAATCCCCTTAGATAAGAACAAAAAAAAAGAAAAGAAAACGGCATACTCCCATACAGTTTTCTCTGCTTTACTCTTACCCAGGACATCATATAAATGATGGGCAAATAAAACAAGTCTCAACTCCTCCTAAAGTACGTTAGAAGTGAGCAAATCCAACCACTGAGCCCGACCTCTTTTTGACATTATTCTAATCAAAGTATAGCTACTAACTATACTATAGAACTAGCAACATTTAAATAGCGATAATAAGGTAAATTTGTGGATTTTTGTGGAAAGTGAGTGGAAAGTGAGTGAGTGCGTGATTAAAAAGATTTACACTCAATGATTTAATTGGATTTGTCTTCAATCAGATTCAAATAGATTTACTTCAATTAGTGTCACATGGGAAACAACTTGCCTGTTAGTTCATGTACAGTACGCTCATAGCAAGTCCTTAATTGGCCAGTAGGTTAGATTAGTCTGAAATAGAGTGTAATGTATATAAATGAAATAAATGAATATAAATGAAATCCAAATGGGTCCCTGCGGGTCCATTTGGTTACATTTACACACTCTCAGGGTTGAACTAGCCCTGAGGATTTTTCACTGTGTAGGGCGGAACGCGCTGACGGTTGAAGCTGGTGGCACATTCCCGCTGTGTGCAGGCTTGAGGTTTTTCTCTCCCGTTTGAGACAAACCAAACAATCACACTCTAGTGTTACAGGTTTTCCTCTGTGAAGAAAACGCCTCGCCCCCCCCCCCCCCCCCCCCCCCAGCCCCTCCCGCCCCCTCTCGAAGCGGGCCTCGCCGCCAGCCGCCGCCGCCGCGCATCTGCGGCACGGTTTCATCCCTAAATCATGCTGTCACTTCTCACACTCAGCACCTCTGGAGCGTGAGCGCCAGAGCTGGTTTCAATTTGAGCCTCTCGGCAAAGTTAATAAGTTTGAGATAAATTCGGCGGGGCCTGGCTGGAGCTGATTTGGAGCGGTGTACGCTTTCGCCCCGACTAACCCCCCTACCACCCCCTCTGCCCCCCCTCCCTCTCCTGATTAGCCCGGGTCCTAAACTTCACTGGCAAAGCACAAAGAGCGGGTCTGTTTCACTCTGACCCCTGATGCAACGCGACCCCATGCAGAGGGGTAGCGCTATCGTTGCCAGTTAGAGAGTTCAGGTTACAGGTGAGTCAGATAGGCTACTAAAAAAAGATAACAGTGACGTGGTGATGGCTAACTGCTATAGCTATATGAGACACTGAGGCAGGGTGGGAGCGTTGTGGAGGAAACCCACTTCAGCCTCGATGTGGAAAACACAGTGAAAGATCTGAGTGTGGGGGATCTTCTCTCATGTGGGACGATGATATGAATAGATGACGCATGCCAGTCAAGAGGTCGTGCAATAGGCCTAGCATTGATGAATGTCATTGTAAGAACAGAATTTTTCTTACCCACGTAAGCCCTATACCGGTATACTTTTTTGTGCGACACATAGTGGAAATAGCCGGTCTACAAGCTTGTTGCGATGCCACGCGTTTGCAATTTTTGCATTTATTTTTTTTACCAAAATGGTCAACATACATTTTTTATTGCTAATTTGTCATCAAACATAAAGATCAAACATATCAGACTAGATTTCCCAAAACAAAATGCATGCATTTAATTCAGTCTGACCAGAAACTTAAAATAAAAATGACCAGGGTATATCAAAAGCAGAGGCATAGACCCCCCCCTCCCCCCCGCCCCCAGCAAATCAAACCCTGGTCATTGTCCTACTGTAGATGCTATCCTGACGTCCAAGGACAAGACTGCATTGTACCAGCGGTCATATTATTCACCAGTCATTGAGAGTGTCCAGGAACACTCGGCACACATAAGTGCCCGCGCCATTTAGTAAAACAAACCTTACAGCCCAGCTAATATTCATCCACGGTAACCTTTAGGCAATTGCCGTGATGTTGGTAAGCACCCGTTTGGCCATCATTAACCAGCTGGAAGTGAGTAGAGCCTTTCTCTCCGCTAGCCACATGATTGGAGGCCTACCCCCAGTAACCTAATGCAGGGCCCAATTATAGATAATTTAAGACTTAAGCAATTTGGACAGATTTCTGGAAATTACTGTAGGGGTCTTGTTGCTGTCGCCGACGCCGAAACGAGAGTGGGATATTTTGACAGGTTTTGTTTTTTTTTCGCCGAGAACCAGTTTCTCGCATACACACACACAAAGGCAGAGGTTACGCGGTGCCTAATATCCGTGTGTTGATTGGAGGTAAAAGTCGGCGGGGTTAAGCAAGGTCTAGTTATAGCTTGGTTCTGGATTACCACAGGAGAAGGTTAAACAAAACAACAGGCCTCCATTCCACCTGTCCACCAATTACCCCTTGCATAAACACCACGGTTGGACAGCCCGCATGCACACGCATAAGATAAATTCACCTAGGTGGCCGGACTTCCCCAATTAAAGAATCTGATGACTCGTTGCTCGTTGAGGGAGACAGACTGAAATATGCTCGGCTTCAGCCAAAGACTACAAAGCCTTGAGCGGTAACCAGTCTGGGCATGATTTGGAGAGTGACAATCTCCTCTACTTAATTCATTACATTCCCTTTTTTGGACGCTTTTAAAAAACATGTAGTATGCTGTTGTGTGAGATATTCTACAACAACAAAATGAGTCCAAAATGGGAACACTGAGGGGGAAAAACAGCTGTTAGCTGGGGAAGAAACAGTGTTCCAATGGATCCAGTGTAGTTAGTTTTTAGTGAAAACCTGTTTCTTTAACTTTCATTAAATAGCAAAAAATCCACAAGCTGGATTGGCTATTTTGCTACATTTGTGTGACACAGTTATACGACAAAGTAGGGCATTCATTTACAAAAAAAACAACAAAAGAAAAACATTAGACATTGAAATATGGAGACACAAGGTTTCTGCCAGACAGCAGCAATTAATATATAAATCCTAATTCTGTAGCCACACAGTCTCTCTGTCATTGTGCTCCTTGTTTTTTTCCCATAACAGTGGCCCCCGAACAGCGGTGCATCATGCTTTATGGGAGCCTAGTCATTTTCCCTGTAGTCTTTGGCCCTGGTGACCTAAGCTATGTGAACAGGTGGAAGGATCCCGTGTTTGCCGTCCGTCTCCGTGTGTTTGGTCAGACAGGAAGCTAGCCAGACTGCGGTTAAGGCCTGAACTGGCAACCGCGTCCTTTCGGCTAGGTGTGAGGAAGACTTGGTGACATCACAGCTATGGGGTAGTCATCAGAAGGACAGCTAAAGCGGGGAGGAGGAGGAGGAGGAGGAGACCTGCAAACCATCTATTTCTGGCTCTACTTATAGACCCCTCGCACCACAAAATGAGACACTGGGCTTGCAGGGCTGAAAGTGCTCTCAGACTTATAGCTGTGAGGAATGGGCGCATTGTAAAAAAAAAAAAAAAAAAGTAATTGAAAATAACTATGACAATATTGAATTATTAGTACACGCCCATCAAAACAACCGTCGGTTCTGTGAACCTCGGAAACTATCGTCTCATGCTGCATATGGGTAGAATTAGGGTTCCGAAACCAAACCCGTTGTAAATTGGCATTGACATAATGCTGGAAATGACTGCTGGATCATGTTGAATCATGTTGTAAATGTATCTGCCTGTGCTTAACCCATTCAGACCGGGAACGCATCTGTGTCATTTTAAGATTTTTTTGGGCTATTCAAAAAATAGCAGATCTACAAGCTCATAGCGCGGCACCGAGTGCCGCGCTATGAGCTTGTAGATCTGCTATTTTTTGAAAAATCGTGAAAATGTGTGCAAATCTTTGAATGCATATTTCTTTAAAGCTAACATTCGTCACTCAAATCTTTGCTTCTGGGGGTCCCTGGAACAAAATATTTTAAAAATGTTCGCTTTAAAA
This sequence comes from Gymnoscopelus microlampas, assembly GCF_963454915.1. Classification (NCBI taxonomy): domain Eukaryota; kingdom Metazoa; phylum Chordata; class Actinopteri; order Myctophiformes; family Myctophidae; genus Gymnoscopelus; species Gymnoscopelus microlampas. The sequence goes on from NC_139948.1 coordinate 40,235,621, forward strand.
AATATTCAAAGATTTGCACAAATTCTTGCGATAAAAGAGAAATATGCGATCAAAATCTGCGATAAAAGAGAAATCTGCGATAAAAGAGAAATCTACAAGCTCATATACTCGGTGCCGCGCTATGAGCTTGTATATCTGCTGTTTTTGAATAGCCAAATAAATCTAAAATGACACAAGATGCGTTCCCGGTTTGAATGGCTTAAGGGTGAACTGTCGAGGTATTAGCCAAGCCCAGGACTAATCCTTTAGTCTTCCTGCTTGCTAGCTCCTGCTCTGTGTCAGTGGCTGGGTCCCATGGAGCTCCATCCACCAATAGCCATGCCATAGTCATGTCTAATTAGAACCGTGGTGGTCATTTATTCAGGCCACGGGATTACTGCGTGCCTGTGTGCCTGTGTGTGTGTGTGCCTGTGTGTGTGTGTGTGTGCGTGTGCGTGCGTGCGTGCGTGCGTGCGTGCGTGCGTGCGTGTGTGTGTGTGGTCTTATTCACATCGCACTTCACCCCCATCCGAGAGGGGGCTATAGCTACCACCACCACCTCGTCCTGAGACACAATTAGGAGCCGCTGGCCGGAAAAGCGGTCCGGGTCCGGAGCTAGCTAGGGTGGACTCTGAGACGAGACAGGCTTTTTCGGCCGGCCGGGCCAGGGCAGTTCCTCTCTCCCTCGACGTCGTCTCCGTGGGGCTCGCTTGGCAAAACGCAGGCGGCCCTACGAGATGTCAGGGCGAAGCAAGAGTGCAATTTGTCTCAACACACTTGGCTGACTGTGGGAGCTGAGGCGAGCCCGACACGTAGCAGCATCTCTCTCTGCTTGGTTTGCGCTGAGCCATGCTGCTACGCCTCACACAGGGAGAGAGAAACAGGAAGGCCTGATCATCAGGCCAGTTGTTCCACAGCTAGCGGTTCTGTTGGTGGTCTGTTGTTGCGTTATATAGCCACTGTTTCCCACACAGTGGGTCGGGGCCCATGTTTGGGGTCGCGGACCAATTTTTACCGGGTTTTTGGTGTCCTGTATACATAAAAAAATATATATATTATTTCTAAACATTTAAAAAAGTTTCAAAAAGTCACAGCTTTTCATCAATTAAAAACTATTCCAACATTTTAATTGATAAATAATAATACATAAAAACAACGTTCAAGAAGTAAGTGAAAATAGCAGATGTACAAGCTCGCAACGCGGGTGCGAAGCGACACCTTATGCGTGTAGATGTGCTATTTTCACTAGTTTTTGGGTCCCGGCCCGGGTAATTAAACGTCTAATTTGTCTTTTGGGTCTCAAGCTAAAAAGTTTGGGAGCCACTGGCGTATAATGTAGGACTGCTTCACCCGCCTGTGTCTGTCTGACGGCTGCAGACCAGCTGCACCCGGGGGAACGCTCCAACATTTTTTTTGTCTCCAAAAGCTGTTGCAGAGATGCAGTGGTGGAAAAAGTACTAATTTTTTTTTACTTAAGTAGAAGTATCAATACTGCAATGTAAAAATACAAGTCAAATTCAAAATTGACTTGAGTAAAAAGTACAAAAGTATTGGTATCAAAATGTACTTAAAGTAGCAAAGGTAGAAAGTACTCTTTCTTATGCAGTTTATGCAGAACCCATTTCACAAGTTTGCAAAATGTATGAAATGTATAAAAATCTTTTGAAAATAGCAGATCTACAAGCTCACAATGCGTCGCATCGCGACGCATTGTGAGCTTGTAGATCTGCTATTTTCAAATGGCCGAGATGTATATTGGGCTGAAGTGGTTAATGTATGTTTTGTAATAATAATCAAAATCTACAAAGTAACTAGTAACTAATGTTTTAAAATAATTATAGTGGAGTAAAAGTATCATATTTGCCTCTGAGGTGTAGTGGAGTAGAAGTAAAAGTACTGAGAATTGGAAATGTTCCAATAAAGTAAAAAATACCTCAACATTGCACTTAAATGCAGTACTTGAGTACATCTACTTAGTTACTTTGCACCACTGCAGAGATGGTGACCATAATTACAAACAGGTGGTCGGTTCCCCTCTCTACGTATTTGTTTGTCCTGTATGTAGAAGTCATCATTCTTCTGATGTCCTTATTACTACTTTTACTGATTGAACAGTATCACTCATCAGGCACGTGGTTCTCAAACATTTTCATGTCAATGACCCCCAAATGTATAATAATAATAAAAAACTTTATTTAACACCTTTCATGACATGAAATGCAGCTCTAGGTGCTTTACAGAGCAAGAATAAAGCACACGTGCTTTACAGAAAAAGTACAAATAATTTAACAATATAGAAAAGAAAAGCAAAAGCATTAAACAACATTAAAATAATAGCAAAAAAAGGCAGCGAATCAGGCAAAACAGTGAGGACATTAATAACAACACAGAGATTTAAAATGTATAGGTCTATGTATTGGGCCACAGACCCCCAGATGAAAAAAAGAAAATTGTGCCAGCTAGGGGCCCCATAAGAGAAGATTTTGAGTGTTTTGTTTTAATCAATAGTATTCCAAATTGTTGAGTAGCCAAAATGTATAACATTTAACTTTAAAGTTAAAGTTAGTTAAAACTGTTTTTTTAAATGCCATCGAGGACCCCTGGGGGTCCCCGGACCCCACTTTGGGAACCACTGTTATACAAGGGAAATGCATTTAAAATAAACACGAGTGACAACAACAACCAAAATCAATCTTTCTAGTATCTCCAGATCGCTTTGCAGGACAACCGACGGCGTTTTCCGCCAAAAAAATGACAAAATGGCTGCCGGCCTGCGGGGGTCATCTATCTACACAACCTGTGATAAAACACCTCGTTAAATGTCTATTCCAGATTCCCTGGGGTCAAATGACAACCCTGACAACAAATAAAGGACTATATTTAGGACAGTGTCTTGTATCGCCTCCAGCACCACATTAACCCCTGACCTTTAACTAGGCACTGAGCTCCTGGTGGCTCTACATCTGGAACAGCCTCCCCGTATTAAGACTGGCTGAAAGTTCTCATAGCGTTGCTGTCGGAGGAGAAACCCCCTATCTCCATATAGATTTTTCGTAAATGAACGGCCCGCTTCGGTGGTTTTCAAACCTTTTCATATCAAGGTCCCTTATTTATTCGGCATTTGAGCCACGGACGACTATTTGATGAGATTTAGACTCTCAGACACAAGACTTAGAATATTTTGTGATAAGATTTTGTCCTCAATTCCATGCTGTATTGATGTTGGTAACATAGGAGAGATGATAGGCAAACATTGATCAAAATAACAATTCTTCTACATTCTCTAATTGTGTAGACTTCTTGTCAATTAAGTAATGCAGGTGTGTTTAACAATAATTTAACTCTTGAGAGCGTCAAATGAAACCAAATGGACCCGTAAGGGTCCATTTGGTTTCATTTTACGCTCTCAAGAGTTAAATATCTATAAGGGTCCATTTGGTTCCATCATTTAGCTGGGGACCACCTGGAACCCCCTCGAGGACCACTGGTGGTTCCCGGACCACTGGTTGAGAACCACTGGCCTACTTGATCATACTACAGCGTCCCACACAAAAGCACCACAAGTAGCAGATCAAGCTTTTGAGCTTGTCGATCGGCTACTTTTGCTCCTTCTGAATTTGAATCCTGAAAAGTAACAGTTTTGGACGTATGAGGTTTATCCCCCCACAGAGACGATATCATCATCATTCATAGACTCATAAATACTCAAAATACCACCGGCAGGATGATATAAGCGGTGGATTGATCGTTGAATATAAATACTATGGACATATATCGCAGCCGTTAGCATTTTCCCAACAAAAGGCTTTATTTTTAGATTAAACATTTGTTCACATGTTCTCCATAGTCATTTCAAACTCGCCTGAATAATTGAGTCAGCGTTGGCTAAACATCATTCCGGGGGTTAAGAATTAATGGACTTTTGGATTTTTGTAGGTAAATCAATTTTACACACACTATTAATAATAACGATGAAATATAATGGCATCGTGAAGTCGTGTTTCAAGTACAGTACACGATAACTTGCAGTTAATGGTCTAAACATGCCAGACCACCGGTGTACTCCTTTTCAAGTATTACGTTATATAAAATTGAAATCTACTAACCGATTTAAAAAAAATATTTAATATGTTTCTCCTAATCCAAATCTTGCATCATCACATAGTCGTCAAGGATAATACTGAAAGAGCCTGTTAGTGTTTCAGGGACTAAGGTTATTGTTTAGAAACACAAAGAAGAAACCTTTTCTAGTGCTTAGGTTACACTCGAGTGCTAAGTGAGAGCACAGTGTCTCCTTGGGTTTTCAAGTGGACAATGTCATTTAGGTCTTTGATCTTTTCCGATACGATCGCGGGCGTGTGCCAAGTGTTTATTTAGCCTTAACCTTTCATGTAATGAGCAACTGTCACTGCTCTCCCACTTTTTTTCCAATTTTAGCATTTCAAACAACATCAAATTAAGTTGACCTTGAGTTGTATAATCAAATTATATCGCAATTATAATCCAATCACCCTAAACGAATCACTGTAAAACTATACGATATAAACTTAACTAGTTCTTTCTAGTCTGAGGACAAAACAAAAATGTCCCGGGGAGAAAAAAAAAGGTCAGCAATTCCTGAGAGATGGAAAGTTTCCATATCCTAATTTCCACCGCCTTCTAATTGATTGCTGGTGTTTGACACCCAGGCGACAGGTGTTTGCGTTTCCCTTCCTGAAAGCCGCAGTAGGTTTATTTAGGCTTTCACACATAGACTACATCCACGTCCTGCAAGGTTGTCCCGTATATAGCATGAGGAAAAAGGCATCGTCGGCGTAACTCAAATTTCATCACTGTCCGAGTTGAAGCCCGATTTATACGTCGTCGCAGGATGTGGTGTTGCGGACCCCGGAAATAGCTGATCTATAAGCTGATCCATGAGCTTATAGATCATGGCTTATGCATCTGGAACAGCCTCCCTGTATTAACTCATTAACCCAGATTTCTTTGGCTATTAAAAAATAGCCGATATACAAGCTCGTAGCGCGGCACCGAGTGCCTCGCTACGAGCTTGTAGATCTGCTATTTTTGAAGAATCGTGCAAATGTGTGCAAATCTTTGAACATATGGGTTTTGAAGCGAAAATTTGTCAAATATTTTGTTCCAGGGACCCCCCCAGAAGCAAAGATTTGAGTTGACAAGTGATCGCTTTAAAGAATATTTATTCAAAGATCAGCACAAATGTTCAAGATTTTTCAAAAATAGCATCAGATCTATATGGCGGTGCCGTCGTACGTCGGAGCACAAATTAGACGTATAAACCCTGTTTAAAAACACAGCTGAGGCCCAGTGCGTCGCAGCCTGCACAGCCCCATCTCAACTCCTACATAAACCCCACAGATGTAAAATGACACAAGTCCTAAAGTAGCTCTTCGGGCAGCCGTCAAACCCCAAGTGCCTGTAAAACTTACTGACTCCTGCTCACCTCCAGCGCCTCACCCTTGCTGCCTTATAAACCCGGGGACCATAAAAAACTAACCCCGGGAATGGTTTCATTCTTACCATCCATGTGTTCTTCTTCTCACCGTGATGATGACACACAGCGGCTTATTCTTATAATAAGAGGATGTCGTGATATTATCTTTCATTAGGGTTTTCGCAGTATAGCCGAATTAAACGCTAATGTAAACGGTAATGCCTCATCACAGGAAGGCGATATATTTATCTTCGGTTCAGTCCAACCAGGGTTTGATTTGCTGGGGGAGGGGGGAGGGGGGGAGGGGGGGGGGGTTTCCATGCCTCTGTTTTTGATATTCTCCCATCTGGTCATTCATTTTTATGGCCGGTGGGGATATGTTTTTATCCCTGCTTCTGGTCAAGCTGAATTAAATACATGCATTTCTTTTTTTTGGGGGGGGGGGGAAATGTAGGGAACGTCTGATATGTTTGATTTAGATGGCTCTATCGGGGGGCTTTTAGACGTCGTAGTCTCGCTAATTACCACTCAGTTCGAGCAATTTGTTATTTTATTGAAAACAGGAGCGTCAGTCAGAGACAATTTACAGTTCGGTGGCATCGGTGTCTCGGCGTAAAAAACAAACGTTCTAGAAGCCAAACAAGTCGTCCTCTCTGCTGAGCACATAGAAAAAGTCCCTCCTCTAATGTGCTTGCTCTGGCGCAAAACAGTAAACACAGCGGGGTGACTGGACACTTTTATGACCAGGGTTGGGACATCTTCCACTAGAAGCTTCTGCTTGCAGGCCCCGTCAGGGAGTAAACAGCCCACATCTTAGTAACCATGCTCCGGAGTGTCAGCTTAACCCATTAAGACCGGCGGGAACGCATCTCTGTGTCATTTTTTGACTTCTTTGGCTATTCAAAAATAGCAGATCTACAAGCTCATAGCGCGGCACTGAGTGCCGCGCTACGAGCTTGTAGATCTGCTATTTTTGAAAATCCGTGAAGATTTCTGCAAATCTTTGAATATATATATATTTTTAAAGCGGACATTTGTAACTCAAATCTTTGCTTCTGGGTGTCCCTGGAACAAAATATTTTGAGATGGGGGTCCGCAGCCAAATACATAATAATAATGTTGGGGGTCCTTGAAATGAAAACGTTTTAGAACCACCGACAGCAACATGTTAGGGTTTAGGATACATTTTGTAGAACCGGTCTCAGGTCTTACTGGGCTAACTTAACACTCAGGATTTCGCAGTGTGGATCTCATGAGCAAACAAGCCCCTGGTGGATCATCACGCCACCGCCCCCCTCCTGCTCTGTGTTCTCTTCTCACCCCACCCTTCTCCTCCTCTCCTCTCCTCTCCTCTGCCACCCACTCCCTCCCTCCAACTCCCCTCCCCTCCCCCGTGGGCTGGACCAAGTCGACTAAAGACACACATCTTCATCTTTTATAGATGATGCAACGTATCGCCAATACAATTTAAAGTGCCGCTTCCCCAATTTTCAACCTGTATATCTTCATAAATTTGGTCCTCACTAATGGTCATTAAAACGACGGCACCATTTCAACCATGTCTACTCACTCTGTGTGTCTCAGAGGAGGGCCAGTGACATTTTTCACTTTTTTTTTTTTTTTATTGCAAGAACAATGGCTTCTATTTCAGCATGCTAACTTTTCCAGGAAGAGAAGGGAGGTAGTTTCTATTAAGCTTGGAATCCCCATTGATGATGTCATTGGTAGGCAGGGTTCAGAACTGTCCATATAGGCCCACCAATGAGACCAAGCCAGAAATGGTGCCATCTTATAATGAGCATTAGTGACGTCCTGAAGATACAGTTGAAAATGGGGCAAAGTGCTCCTTTAACCACACAAACCGCATTCCTTTTCTGGGCATGTAATAATAGGCGAAGGAATCTCTTGAAAGGTGCTTTAAGAACGTTTAAAATTCACTCTTTATTATTATTAGATACCAGAGTGTCATAAACGTCAACTTGTAGAAGATCCTGAGAACTAACCAGGGTGTTATTGGTGAGAGAAAAACTCTCGAGTGAAACTAATATTTTTGTGGCATTAGCAGGTTTTTTTTTTATTCGGTGTAAATATGCAATGGCTGTGCAATTCCTGTATACCAGAGAGAAAGTGCAGAGTTATGCATCACAGAGCAACATGGAAACAATTACTTCCTGG
>NC_139948.1:40245729-40290729 GCF_963454915.1 Gymnoscopelus microlampas
CCAACAATGAAACTATTTCAAGCATGCAAGTGTTAAAAAACATTCCGTCTCTTAACTGGGGTACCTAAGGAGACGTGCCATGCCTGTGTGCTTCCGTTAAAACCCAGGATAATGATGTCACACCTGCCGAGTGGTCTAGCGTCTCACTGGGCCGAGGAATACAATATCACAGTAAAACCGTGCAGTGGATTGGGTTTCAGATACGACACTCGTAAAGGGCATCTCTGTGGTGAATCAGTTACGCTTGATCAAGTTGAAGCATGTGTTGTTGTTTTTTTACCTTTCCTGAGCTTGCAGATCTGCTTCTTTTGCTGTTTTTGAATTTGAATCCTGAAAAGTAACAGTTTTGGACTTAATGGGGTTAATTGTATTTTTATTAGATAGCGTTTTACTGAAAGGAGACCACAGACATGAGGGTGGGGATAGTGAATGAGCGTCCTCAGGTAAACTCTGACGTGATTGGCTGTGCCATTGAAATGCAGAGAAGAGGCCCTTCTGCATGCTTAATGAGAGAGGCCGACACATTGGAGGCTAGCTAAGTGCCTCCTGAGGTAGGCCTACTGTAGTGGTTCTCAAGCCTTTTCATGTCAAGGACCCCCAAATTAATATGCATTTGGCCACAGCAGACCCTCTCTTGAAAACATTTTGAGCCAAACTTAGCTTTGTTGTTAAAATGTTTCAAAAATATTCCAGAATGTTTCACATTCTTTCAAGATTTATTTGAAAATAGCAGATGTACAAACTTGTAGAGCGGCTATTTTTAAATAGCTGTTATATATATGGTTAAATCGGTTAAACAGATGCTTTTTATAACTATTTTGGACCCCCTGGAACCCGCTCAAGGACCCTTGTTGGGGGAGGCAGAAGAAATTAGCTATTCTGGCCTATTCTCTGTTGTCCTTAAGTGCTTCTGATTGGCTAAAGTGAAGAGCGAAACGGATAAACAGCTTCAGGGGCATTACATTTCCTCTCGACAACTTTGTAAATGAAAATACTGCTGTCGTCAAAATTAACAAACTGTACACCTCAAGTAGGACTTGAAGAAATTAATTGAATTGAACTGATTTGTTCCTGGTCCTGCAGTGTAGCATTATTATTGTTGCAAAATATCTTTCAATGACATGCAATGATCCCATGAGATGAAGGAACGGCGTGTGAAGTATTCATGAGTGAGTGCTGAATAAATAGATGATAATGTGCAAATGTTTGCATGTCAAGTATGACAAGAAAGTGTACAGGAGATGTACAGTATATGCAAACATATGCTGTATATTTGTGTTTGCATACACATCTCCTGTTCTCTCACTTCAGTTAGTGTATGCATTCACTCCCATTGGAAGAAAGAGCCATATTCTGTCTTCTCATCTTCCAGCGAATATTGGAGGAATGTGAGGGAAACGGATTCCAATGTTGTCCATGTAACAAAATGAACTATAGTTGGATGAGACTTATATAGTTCTGAACTATATTTTCAAAGTGCAAATCCACCAAGAACCACTAGTGCACTGGGAGTTATCCCTGAGGGAACCCAAGGCAGGAATCAGTCGTATCTTTTTCAGATTATCTTAGCAGCAGCCATCAAAGGAATCTGTGAATTGGTCAAATCTATTGTCCCAACATTTCAGTCACGGGTAGATTGTTTGTGGCTTCTCAAGTATGGAAGAAATAACACATAACTTGAGGCTTCAGAGGAAGAAATTCTTGAATAAATGGAACTATGTCAGTTCTGATTTGAAGAGATTACATGTGTCCCCATCCACCCTTTTGTTGTTTGGTGTTTTATTTTTCTATTTCCTGGGTCATTCAGACAGTATGCATTGTAAATATTTAACTATTTGTATGTCGGTCTATGCTAATAGTCTTTTATTAGCCCATTCTATTTGTAACTATATATGTTTTGTGTTCTTATTCAGGGGGCGGCTACGAGGCGGGACCCCCCCGATTGCCATAATGTATTTCGAACATTGCAAATATGCAACATTAGTGTTATATGAAAAATGGCATTGTTTCAGAGTTCATGCACAGTTTCTTGGCAGAATCTTTGCCGCAAGACTTCCCCCCTAAACCCGCATACAGACTCTAAAAACCCCGGCGCTCAGCAGCGCAGTAGTTACTACATCACAACAATGAACCCATCTCAGCCAGACGGCCTGTATGTGCACATCTGTTGTTGGTTTGACATTATTGTACTCTTTCATATGCAATCCCTCGCAGTTCGCAGAGGATAAGCTGTAATTGGGGAGACAACTGTAAAATGCTGATCAGTTGCCCCGCGTTATAGAAACCATATGACGGCAATGATAGGAGGCCCCGCGTCCGTCCAGCCAGCCTGTCCGTCTGACTGAGTGACTGGGGGCTGGGATTTCGGTAGACTGGCCCAGTCCCTGAGGGGTTTCTGACGGCTGACGGCTTTGGGGGGTGGTGGCGGCAATGGAAGGGAGGGGGGGTGGGGGGGTGGGTTGGAGCAGGAAAGAGGTGGCTCTCAGAGCAGTGGAATGCATAATCTAAGCTTTGTCGTATGACAGGGAGCTGATCTGCAAGCTCACGCCGCGTCGCGTCTGCGCCGCGTCGTGAGCTTGCAGATCGGTCATGTTCGGGTGCGTATAAATCAGGCTGCAGAAAGGAAAGCCATTTCCCCTAACTTTGATTGGTGAAAGGCGTACTTGTACGGAGATGCGGGGCAAAAGAAAACATGGGAACGGAGCGGGATGAGATGGGATGGGGCTCTGTCCAGTCTAACGGGGGGGGTGGGGTGGTGGGGGGGAGGGTGGTGAAGTTAAGAGGCTGGCAATGATGAGGATGATTGGGGGCCTTTACTCCGACTAATGCGGGCGCTCCGGACTGTCTGACTAATCAGAAGCGGGATTTTATGGCCCTGATCAGCTAAGAAAACCTCAGCTTGCCGCTGTCCTCCACATCCCCCTCTAGCCAGTGGTGGAAAAAGTACTCGGATTGTTTACTTAAGTAAAAGTAGCAATACCGCAAATGTAAGTGAGAGTCCTGTTTTAAAAAATGTACTCGAGTTAAGATATTGGCATCAAACTATACTTATAGTAACAGATGTTCACTTCCTGTTTTCCAGCTGAATGTGTTTTGTGTTTGGTCCCCTGACCTCGATCACTCCAACTTGTTTAATCTATCATTTTATAATACATACTTAAAAGACACTTTTACTACTCAACAATCTTGCGATAAACTAAGTTGAAGCAACCAAAAGATGTTTTTTTTTGTACTATTCCTGATTCCTGTGGATCCTCAGCCTACTCCCTCTGCTTTGCTTGAATCGCCTAAGCCAGTGGTTCTCAACCAGTGATCTGGGGACCACCAGTGGTCCTTGAAGGGGTTCCAGGTGGTCCCCAGCTAAATGATGGAGAGTTGGTAAGCAAATGGACCCTGGGTTATAGATCTTTAACTCTTGAGAGCGTAGAATGAAACCAAATGGACCCTTACGGGTCCATTTGGTTTCATTTTATGCTCTCAGGAGTTAAATTATTGTTGAACATCTGCATTACTTAATTAAAGAGTTGTTCTTTTGATCAACGTTAGCCTGTTATCTCTCCTATGGTACCAACATCAATACAGCATGGAGTTGTGGACAAAATCCTATCCAACGATAACAAAATATTCTACGTTTTGGGGTCTGAGAGGCTAAATCTCTTCAAGCGGTGGTCCGTGGTTCAAATGCTGAACAAATAATGGACCTTAATATGACAAAGGGTTGAAAACCACTGGCCTCAGCAAAGACACGTGGGATTGACAAGGTCCCTGGAGTTCCTCAGTAGGCCTATTGGAGGTCTGTCCTTCACATCTTCCCACAGTGGGTTTCAGCATCAACCAGCTGCATCCAGGCTAGGCCCCAGCTGCAGCGGTCAGTACCACCAGGTCAGTGCCTGTGAATGAATGGCCAAGACAAGAGGTGAAGACGTTACCAAATCAATGTTTTTTTTACGATTTACTCAATTCACAGAAGACTCATTTTGAAGACTTACTAGCAAGCAGCAAGAAGTTTTAAGGCATGTGTACACGTTTTTGTGGACTCCACATGTTTCTCTCGTTGATAACCCGGTGAGGGATGTTGCCGACATGACTAGGAATGTTGATGATCTATTCTAAAAGCAAGCCTACCATTTTCCCAGGCTGAACTTGACAAAGCTTGAAAATCACACTGCAAAGTGTATGGTGCATCTCTGAAAGTCTGTCAGCCTGTCAAACCTATACAAATGAAGTGTCTGCAAAGCTGGAATACCTGGAAAAATCAATCTAGGAGAAGTAATGTGATAATTGATGTATTGAATAATTGCAGTTTAGTAAAAAAGCACAATATTTGCCTCCGACATGTAATGGAGTAGAAGTATAAAGTATTGACAAATGTAAATACTCAAGTAAAGTAAAAGCACCCCAACATTGTGCCCAAGTACAGTACCAGAGTAGATGTAGTGAGTTCATTTCCACATCCCCCTCTACCCTGTCCACACATCATCTCTCTGGTGTGTTCCTTCCTCCTCCACGTCTTGGCTCGTGCAGGACTGAGATGTCAGAGCAAAGTGTCTGTGCTTCCCTTAATTGCTGCCGCCTGCCGATCCAATCCCCTCGGTGACAGTCCAAAGTATAGACTGTGTCCAATATGGACTTCCTTTACTTTCACTGAGCAGTCTAGCCGTGTGCCACAGATAATACGGCACTGTCACTTTGGGTTAAAGTGCTACTTAAACATTCTGTGACTCTCAAAGCTTTTCACTTCCAAGGACCCCCGGTTTTAATATGCATTAGGCCACAGACCCCCATTTGATTCTCTGGGACCCCCAATCTACACCAGTGGTTCTCAGAGTGGGGTCAGAGTGGGACCCCCAGCGGTCCTTGGGGGGTCCCCAGCAAAAGTAATCACAATAATTTTAACCACAATAGCAGATGTACAAGCTCGCAGCGAGTCACTTTGTGCCACGCTGCGACCTGTACATCTGCTATTTTTGAACATTTAAAAATACAAATCTTGATAGTATTAGAAAATGTTGAATAATTTAGATTGTATTTGTTTAATTTTTCAGATGGGGAGGTCCGTGGCCAAATTCATATCATTTTGGGGTCCTCGACTTTTTTGAGAACCGCTGATCTACACTGTAAAATCCTCAGTGTTAATTTAACTCTGAGACGGTCAAATCCTCGCAAACCCCAAACCGCATTTCCGCAGTGTGTGTCGTGTCGTTGGCGACGCGGCGGCAGAACCAGACTTTGCTTGCTTGGTGACTCAGGTATGCGGTTAGAGGCTGAGGGGAAGGGCCGCGGAGTCTGCGGGGATGTCAGGAGGGGAAATATTGACACAAAGGCAAGGTTTTGTCCTGTTCTCACAGCTTAGCCCTCGGTCTGGGTGACAAGCCGGGCTCTCTGACTCACCAAACAGGTTATCAGGGAAACTGTGACCTTCTTATCGCGCCGTTGCATGCTCTGTAATTAAAAATCTAGAGTTACCCGGCACCTACACCCCAGCGCACACTCCTGTGAAGCTGGAAGGAATACCAGTGGGCGTCCGTCGTTGTAGAACCTGGGCCTTTGGTTGAAGTGGCTCACTGAGGCCTAACTCTTTTTAATAATGGGGTTCTTATCGGGGGTCATAGGCCTGTGCAAGAAGGAGGTCCCTCAGTGAGATGAAGTCTGATGGATAAAACGGAAGGTGGGGTTGATGATTGGGGGGTGGGGGTGGCGAGGGGGGTGGAAAGTTTTGTCAGTAACCCCGATCCAAAGTCTCTTGGGTCACCACTTAAGTGGTGCATGGAACAGGAAGGAAAAGGAACACCTCTGAATGCTTCTCACCGGCCTAAAGATCACAAGCCATGGGGAGGGGAGGGGAGGGGAGAGGGGGGTGGGGGGGGACGCAACACAAGGCGGACGCGATCCCACAGGGGGCTAGAGTGTACAGTGGAGGGGTGGAGGCTAATGGCGAGGAAAAATAACAAAACACAGCGAAATGGAAAGAGAATATGATGTTGGGACGGTTTTATACCTCTATTCTGACTGGACGGTGGATACAAACTAATGCGGCAGTTATACTTGTCGTTCGACCGCGTCACTAACCGATTCTGAAGATGTTTGTCGAGCGACACAGTCACGCAACGAAGTCTAAATTAACCCTGAGATTGCTCTATTATCATTTATTTCATTCATTACCGTTTCAGGGCGCAGTTCGTTGAATGCTGCCATCATTGACGTGACCCCTGATAGATCTGGGTGTTTCACAGGCCTTAATGTCTCCATCTCCGCACTACAGGCGATGGACATCGGGGAACATATTAAATTCGTCATGGGATGAAGTCAACAACAAAGCCTCTGGGAATGCGTATCGCATCAGCCCATGAACACCAGCGTTTAACGGCAAAATGAAACACGTTGTGAAGTTTTATGGCTCACACACAGTCATTTCTTCGGTTCGGTTACAGTATGTCTTCGTTTTGGCTATCAAGTCAATTAACCCTTCATTTGTACAGCTATCTCGTTCAAATGGCAACACTCTTTCCTAACGCTGTTAACCCATTAAAACTGGGAAAGCATCTGTGTCATGTGGAAACCACTGTTACTGTGGTCATGTGGAAACCACAAAACTGTTACTTTTCAGGATTCAAATTCAAAAGTATCAAAAGTAGCAGATCCACAAGCTCGAAACGCGACGCTTCGCGCCGCGTTTCGAGCTTGTGGATCTGCTACTTTTGATACTTTTGTGTGACGCTGTAGAACGATCCAGAAGGGGCGTGAATTTCCAAAAAAAACACAAAAAGTTAAAATATGGACATAAGGGGTTTCTGCCCGACAGCAACAATATATAAGCAACAAAGGTTTTTCAGAAAAATTAGAATTTAGAAGACATTTTTTGAATCGGCCTCAGGTATAGCTTCACTTTCACGCCAGGTTGTTTCTTTGGTGCCCCCCCCCCACCCCCCACCCCCCCCAAAATGAGGTGAGCGTTAAGGTGGAAACCCTTGTCTCACGCGTGACTAGTGAGTGTCTTTGTCCCCGGCGGTGGCAGGACATACAACACAAGCACCTCCTCAACGGGCGCCAGCTGATTTTTATCGCTCTTGAAAAGCGACTCCACTTCCCCCTGCCCCGCTGTTCTCTGGGGTCCTGCATACATTTCTCATTGACACGAATGAAAACAGGTAACTCTATATCGGCTCCGTCCCAAAATCTCCCATCAGCAGGCTCAATTATAAAGGAGTAATACCTGCAGCTTTTATTTTGGGGGGAAAATAAATATGTGTGAGCTTTTAAAACATCGCATTTATTTGACTTTGTTTCTTTCGGGGGGGCTGCGCTTCACCCTGTCGACCCCTGTTTTTTTTTTTCCACGAGAGCTTTCTCTGGAGAATGTTAAAGACCTGCCAAAAAAAGAAAAGACTTAAGTGGCTGCTTTGCTCAGCCAATCAAAAAGCTTGCTCCGTTATTCTTTGGATTGATTTGATATATAAGGGATTTGAAATTTACTTTTTTCAATAACACGTCCCCCCCCCCCCCCCCCCGACGATCGCTTTGTTCTACCTTTTAACGTTCTGACTTTTAACTGCTACAGTACAACCGTGGTGCTGATTATACGTCCAGGTGGCGTATTTGAATATGTGAATGTGGTCTGCATTTTCTTCAGCCCTTTTTTTTTTATCCAAAGTGCTTTAAAATGTGTGTTGCATTCACACACTAACTAGTCTCTCAAGACAGACATGTCGGCTAACACAATTTTCGAATGCTTCCACCTAACAGTGTTTCATCGGAAGCGCTGAGACATGCGTAGACAGTAAAGCGGATGTCCCCACCACACACCGCACTTCCGTTTCACCTCCGCAAGTAGCGTGAAGACGCCCTACTGGAAATCTAATTAGTCAAAGCCTATAGCGAGCAAGCTGCTTAGCAGAAACTGAAAATTGATATTTTCATGAACAGAAAAGACAAACGGGGAAAAAAATGTACAGCTTCATTATATCACAACTTTAGCGAGGCAGAGTTACTGAACCGTCTGTAGAACTTGAAAGATTGTGGAAAAGCTGTCTGTCTACGACAGTGGTTCTCAAACTTTTTCATGTCAAGGACCCACAAATTGACACTTATTAGCCCGCGGACCCCCATTTGAAAAGATATGCCAGGGACCCCCATAAGAGAAGATTTTTACGGCTCTAGCAGTGATTCTCAACCATTTTAATTTCAAGGACCCCCAGTTTGACAAGCATTAGGGCTTCAAAACCCATTTCATGGCATTTCTATCTCTGGGACCTCAATTCATATTGTAAAATCAATGTTAATTTAACTCTGAGAGTGTACAAATGGAACCAAATGGACCCGTTAGGGTCCATTTGGTTCCATTTGTACACTCTCAGAGTTACAGACCCATAAGGGTCCATTTGGTTCCTATCCATCATTTAGCTGGGGACCCCCTGGAACCCTCTCAAGTACCCCTGGGGGTCCCCGGACCCCACTTTGAGAACCAATGGTCTACGACATCTGATCGAGGCAGCAACCTACTCATCATGATCAGTATGTTATGGGGGTTCGGTGTTTTGCTCAAGGACACTTCGAGGAGCCGTTCCGAGGATCGAACCGGAAACATTTCCGGTTGCCAAACGACAGCTCTGCCTCCTGAATGCACTGCTGCCCAGAACGTCTGTACTGCGGACATTTATATCTCGACTAATGACTCCCATGTTAAGACCACTGTACTGACCCGAGGACCACAGCTCCGAGTGTGGTAACGACTATCAAAATGTTATGTTTCCACGTTTCTTTTGGAAGTCCTGGTAGCGTGAACGACATTAAGCCAAACGCATGATACAGTCAGTGAGGGAGGGGGAAAAAAAGGCGGTGTGTTTGTCATGGCACCCGTTTTATTTTCTTAATATTAGCCTAACTCCTGATGAATATTTATCAGCTTGGGGGTCAATATAAGCATATTTTAGCATGCTTCCACGGTATCCTGCAGGGTGCCGAGCCAAACGGAGTCAAATCTGGATTCCATCAGCACCCAGGTGGTGCGTAAACGCCCAGCGCTGTGTGCAGCGGTGGAAAGTAACTAAGTATTTTTTGTTGCTGTCGGGCAGAAACCTCTTATCTCCATATTTTACATTTTTGTGTTTTTTCATGAATAGCAGATCTACAAGCTCGAAACGCGGTCCACTCTAGCTCATAAATATTCATAAACTGATAGTTAGGAACCAAATGTTGACAGGTCTGTAACTCTGACAGTGTGCAAAATGAAACCAAATGGACCATATGGGTCCATTTGGTTCCATTTGCACAGTCATCATGGTCCATGGGCCCAAATGGGCCCAAAGGTCCTGAGCTATAAGTGTGCTCAACTGACAGTAGTTTAAGGAATGAAGGACGGGTGCTGCAGACTCACAGCAAAGACTCTTAATGAACCAGACTCCGCTCGGGGCGCCCGCTGGCCTAGCGGTCCAGGCGCACACCACATATGCTGATAATCCAGCTTGACAGCGTGTCGCGGGTTCGACTCCCGATTCCGACGACCTTTGCTGTGTGTCACCCCCGTCCCCCATCTCTCTCCCCATTTCCTATCAGCCTACTATCCTATCAATAAAGGCAGAAACACCCCCACCCCCCCCCACCAAAAAAAAACGAAACCCCGCTCACACAAAAGACAATTTGTCAAGACTACTGCTGCGGTAAAAAAAATAAGCAAAACACAATTTATTTTGGGAGTGCGCACTCTTAGTTTCTTGAAGACTATAAGGCCCTTGAAATTAGAAAAAGTTTGTGAACCCACTGTGTGAGGCATACTGACACAGCCTCACCAGGAACAGAGCAATTACAGGCCGGCAGGCAGCTATAGCCCTGCATCGCATGGCAGCTACAGCAGCTGTAATCGATACGGGGGTATCCAAGGGCCGCTCTCTAAACACTGGAGGTTGGGGCTGTCTGTCTGTTTGGGTGACAGTGGGTGACGCCTGTGTGTGTGTGTGTGTTCACACACATGTTTGGGACGAACCGCAGTATCGGGGCCAAGCGCGTCACCATGAGCTCATCGCTGCTTCTGTGGCCGTACGTCCCCCCCCCACACACACACACACACACACACACACACACACACACACACACACACACACACACACACACACACACACACACACACACACATTACACACACAACACACCAGCCACCCTTATTTCCCTGTCACTATTATATCAGGACTGTGTGACAGGGTGTGGGAATGGGGTTGTCTCCGCTGTACTCCACTCCCACACACACACAGACAAACGCACGCACACATGTATGCTCGCCCACACACACACACACACACGCACACGCGCGGGCGCGCTCGCGCACGTACTGCAGACAAAAACGTGCATGCAGTGGTGTAAAGTACATTTACTTAAGTACTGTACTAAAGTACAATTTTGAGGTATTTTTACTTTACTTGAGGGTGTCTAATTTTCAATACTTTTACTTCTACTCCACTACATTTCAGAGGCAAATATTGTACTTTTAATCCACTACAATTATTTGAAAACTTTAGTTACTTTTGATCATTATTACAAAACATACATTACCCACTTCAACACTATGCATTTAGGCCATTTGAAATTAGCCGATCTACAAGCTCATGATGCGTCGCGAGGCGACGCATCGTGAGCTTGTAGATCGGCTATTTTCAAGATTTTTATACATTTTATACATTTGAAAACTTGTGAAATGGGACATTCTGCATAATAGAAGTAGTACTTTCTACTTTTGGTACTTTAAGTACATTTTGACACCAATATTTTTGTACTTTTACTCAAGTAAATATTGAATTCCGGACTTAGTATTGATACCTTTACTTAAGTAAAACATTTTAGTACTTTTTCCACCACTCCGTGCACATACTGTACGTTGCTGCACTGAGTTGCGAAACAGTCACATATGCAGCTATAGATGAGGTTTCTTTCTTGTAGACCTTCCACTCTTTCTTCTCAGGGGCTCAGGAATATGAAGCTCTGTTCCAGGGGCGTCATGGCCATTCACTGTGCGTACGACGCGACACCCTCACTCTCACAGATCCGTGATTTCATACCCCCAACTTTTTGAAAAAAAAATATATATACATATTTTGTGATAATAAATCGGTAAAATCAGGCAAAAATAAGAATTAAATAACCTAACCCTAACCCTAAAACTGAAATAAAGTAACCAAAACACGAAAAAAAAAACTAACAAAATCCGCCCAAAAAACGTTGCAACATTTTGAAAATACAGAATTTCTTTACATTTGACAGTTACAAATGTTTTTCACGCTTTTTCAAAAATAGCAGATCTACAAGCTCATAGCGCGGCACTCGGTGCCGCGATATGAGCTTGTAGATCTGCTATTTTTGAATAGCCAAAGTGTAAAGTAAGGGGTATAGTCCACCGAAAGTCCACCCCCCCCCCACCTTCTGAGAGCCTGTGACGTCCCTGCTCTGTTCACTGTCATTTCCACTAGAAACGTTCAACCCAACAATGATACACACAGCCATGAATCACAAGGGGGTTTTTATTAGAAATTCAGATTCTTGCATGCAGGCATCATAAGGAAACGTGTTGGTCAATTATTATAAGCTTGGACATATTATTTCAATGATTCATCTTTGTCAGGGTGTAGTGGGTGAGCCATAGTTTCTGTCCAAAGCACAGCTAGCTATAGGGGAAGGACGTGGTGCACCACCTACGTGGACACACTGTGGCGTGACAGCGGTGTAAAGTAACCAAGTACAGTAGATGTACTCAAGTACAATGTTGAGGTATTTTTTACTTTACTGGAATTTTCCAGTAAAGTACTTTTACTTCTACTAATCTCACAAGAAAAAATATTTTGAAAATAGCAGATCTACAAGCTCACAATGCGACGCATTGTGAGCTTGTAGATCTGCTATTTGAGTGTTGGCGTTTCAGTTGTTTTGAATCGGTGGTTGAATCGCATTGCATTTTTGGTCAGGTGTGTCACTGATGTTTGAAGCATTTTCGATTGATTGATTGGATACTTTATTAGTCAGAAGTATAAACAGAATGTGGTACAGTCAGACATTAAGGCTAAAAGGATAACACTAAAAAGTCCCGGGGACTTGTTCCCATTGTGGTCCTATGTATTCAATTCATCAACATAAAATAATGAACACAATAGTACATTGTCATCAACAGATACAAACACACAAAAGAGATAGGGAAATTACATTTACCTCCCCTGGCCTGTGGCCTTCTCCTGATAGATGTTTTTTCAGGCCAATTTTTGCATACACAAAATAATGTAAATCATGGAAGGTACAGTATGGAAAACGTGAGTTATATGGTTTCTATGGCGCGGTGCTGCTGAAAGGGGATAGCTGTATAGAACATAGTTTGTCTGTATCTCTATCTGTCTCTTTCTCTCTATGTATTGTATCTCTGTCCACAGAAAAAGTGGACCAATCACAGCTCAGCTCATGTAGCGTGAACCACAAGGCCAATCTCCGTATAGGCGACATTATCAACGTTAGCACACCAAGCTCAACATGCTAGCACATCACTGGTGACGTGTAGGCATTGTTCAAGATATATGCATATCAAGTAAAGACTGATGAAAATGTATATTTTCTATTAACAATTTAAGTTGTTAGCTATTGTATCGTCTCTGTCAAATATGTCGCTTCGCCCCGCATTTCGCATCGGGACACATTGTGAGCTTTACGTTTAAATAGGGCTGAAGTGGTTAATGTATGTTTTGGAATGATAATTCACATCTACAGTCTAAGTCACTAGTTTTCAAATAATTGTAAGGGAGTAAAAAGTACAATATTTGCCTCTGAGATACAATATACACTGTATATTGGAGTAGAAGTAAAAGTACAGAAAATTGGAAATACTCAAGTAAAACTACTGTACATAAAAATGTTACCCATTAAGACCGGGAACGCATCTGTGTCACTTTTAGATTTCTTTAGGCTATTCAAAAATAGCAGATATACAAGCTCTTAGCGCGGCACCGAGTGCCGCGCTAAGAGCTTGTAGATCTGCTATTTTTGTAAAATCGTGAAAATTTGTGCAAATCTTTCAATATATATATATATTTTTTAAAGAGTTAGGATTCAGAATTTATTTTTTAATCAGCCTCAGGTCTTAATGGGTTAAGTACAGTACTCGAGTAAATGTACTTTACACCACCGCCTACTGCCGTGAGCTCATCAGCGGCGCACGCGGTGCCAGCGCACAGCGAGCGATAGCCGACAGACAGGACAGCACATGGACTCCTCAGCAAATCTAATAAACCAATTATAGGGTTTTTTTTTCTCTCAGCCAGAGCAGTATAAGTGACCCCCGCTCACAGTATACTGGAGCTCAGGAAATGGAGGAGGACAATTTCCTTGGAGCGTAACATTAGAATGCAGAAGCCTGGCTCCTGGAGATTCGGGGCCACCACCGCTGGGTCTCTTCAATTAGACAAGAGCCTCCCCGCTGTGCGCCCGAGACCGGCCCCGAAACACGGGAGCACCCCAGAGTAGCGGGAGGGAGGGGAGGAGGAAGGGGAGAGGAGAGAGCCACGCAGCCCCCAGAGCAGTGTTGCCATGTTCCGCTTGTTATAAGCGACTTTGGGGCTTGTTTTTTTGCTTGAAAGTTGCTTGAAAATATTGGTGGTTGTCGTTATTTGGGCTTGTTTCCTAATGTTGTTTAAACCAGTGGTTCTCAAACATCTTCATGTCAAGGACCCCCAAATTAATATGTATTTGTCCACCGGACCCAGGGACCTCGAAACCAGATTTGTTTTGTTAAAATGTTTCAAAAATATTCAAAATGTTTCCCTTTTTTCCCAAGACTTTCTTTTGAAAATAGCAGATCCACAAGCTCACGATGCGACGCAACTTGATCGGCTATTTTCAAATGGCCATTGTGTACGTTTAAAGTGCTCATGTGGCCTATTAGTCACTTCTTTTGAGAGACACGCAGCCCCCAGAGCAGTGTTGCCATGTTCTGCTTGTTATTATAAGCGACTTTGGGGCTTGTTTTTCTGTAAAGTTGCTTGAAAATATTGGTGGGTGCGGTTATTTGGGCTTGTTTCTAAAGTGTATAGTTGCTTATTTGAGCTTGTTTCATAATGTTGTTTAAACCAGTGGTTCTCAAACATCTTCATGTCAAGGACCCCCAAATTAATATGTATTTGTCCACCGGACCCAGGGACCCCCATACCAGATTTGTAGATCGGCTGTTTTCAAATAGCCATGGTGTACGTTTAAAGTGCTCATGTGGCCTATTAGTCGCTTCTTTTGGGCTTGTTTTCATAGACCTCGTTGCTTATTTCTCTCGTAAAATCTGGCAACAGTGCCCCAGAGTACTTGTATTATGTTTGGCACATATTTCTTTTCAAACCCCTCTCTCTTTCTCTCTCTCTCTCTCTCTCTCTCTCTCTCTCTCTCCCTGTCTGCACTCCCTCCTCGACCCCCTGATCACACTAGCCTCCCTCCACCACTTTGCAAAGTGATGGCTAGACAGTGAAAGACGCAAAGGAAGGGAGGGAGGGAGGGAGGGAGAGAGAGAGAGAGAGAGAGAGAGAGAGAGAGAGAGAGAGAGAGAGAGAGAGAGAGAGAGAGAGAGAGAGAGAGAGAGAGAGAGAGAGAGAGAGAGAGAGAGAGAGAGAGAGAGAGAGAGAGAGAGAGAGAGAGAGAGAGAGAGAGAGAGAGAGAGAGAGAGAGAGAGTAAATGGAAAGACAAGTAGAGAGGCGAAAGCAACCCCTGTTGTGTCGCAATCTACTTGAATTGTACGAGTTTGCACCAAAGACTCAAGCACACTCTTTTTTTTTGCAGCCTGCCTGCTGCCAGTTTTCAAGACTTATGTCTTATGTATCGTCGCTGTCGGGCGCAAAACTCCTATCTCCGTATTTCAACTTTTTTTACATTTTCTTTAATAGATCAGTGCTATTGAACACCCTTTACGTCTGTGTGAGGGTTTTACAAATATTGAACCAATGAAACGCATTAAAAAGCGCTTCTGACTAAACCTCCTAACTCCATTGGATCCTCAAACTGTCGTTCAAACCAACTAACTCCAACTCAGGTTTTTTTTTTCCCGTCTGACTTTGTCATTCTAATCAATGATGGACAAAAATGTCCACATTCACTGGTCAAAAACATCCACTTGAGCTGCATTTGGGTAAAGTGATGATACAGTCAGACACATGCATGTACAGTATCTGCAATGTAAGTCACAATGCCAACTTTGATGAGGCAGTACTGTGTTTTCATTTAATTTAATTTCCTGAAAAGTTATTATTTTGGACATAGTTGGTTCCTGTAGATATACAGTATATTTGACCCTGGCAGGGTACCTGGGGTTGCCCAGGTTATTGTGCAGGTGAAATAGGCACAAAGCAATATGTTTGTGGGTTTTGACCTGGCCATGACCTTAGATAGATTAGATACTGCAGAGATAGACAGACAGACAGACAGACAGACAGACAGACAGACAGACAGACAGACAGACAGACAGACAGACAGACAGACAGACAGACAGACAGACAGACAGACAGACAGATACTGTAGATCAGGGCTCTTCAACGTTTTCAGCCCAAGGACCCCCTAGCTGAGAGAGAGAGATGAAGCAGGGACCCCCTATATTGTTTTAGATTCAACTTTTTTTGTTTACGTTTACTGTTCTTTTTTCCCTCTACACCTATACCTCTTAGCCAAAAATAGCCGATCTACAAGCTCACAACGCCTAGCGCCGCGAGGCGTTGCGAGAGCTTGTAGATCTGTTATTTTTGCCTAAGTTCTCCTCAGAAAATGAATGCTAGGGTTAAGGTAAAACAAAAAATATCACACAAAGATTTGGCGGACCCCCTGTTGTAACTCTGAGGACCCCCTAGGGGTCCCGGACCCCCTGTTGAAGACCCCTGCTGTAGATAGACCTTAATTGATCTTGCAGCGGAAATTCGGTCACCGGAGGCAGCACAACAGTTTAAGTACAGATACAGGGTAGGGCTGATATCAATACAGTGACTACAGTATTATCAGTAGAATACCCTATACAGTGTTCTGATGATATTACCATAGTCTCCATATGGTATACTGGGTGATTACTCCACAGTTATTAGTCTATGGGCCGAGCAGAGTGACCATCGTGTGCCTTGCAGGTTGCAGTGTTTCTCAAACTTTTTTTCAAGTCAAGGACCCTCCGAATTGATATGTATTTGGCCACGGACCCCTATCTGAAAATAATTTGTGCCAGGACCCCAGAAGCAAAGATTTGTGTTAAAAACGTTTGCTTAAAAAAAAAAGGATATACATTCAAAGATTTGCGCATATCTTCATGATTTAAAAAAAATAGCAGATCGACAAGCTCATAACGCGGCACAATGTGTCATTTTCCCATGGAAATTATCGACGTATAGCAAACTCGCTCAATACATTATTTCACAAGTCTCGTGATGTTTTTGTCAGATTTCTCCCATTTCTCTTTTTTTCCTCTCCTCCTCCCTCTCCTCTCCTATTTCATTATCCTCCCACCTTAACCCGGCTCTTTCAACAGGGCTCATTGGCCCGGGGTCGATCGATGAAAAGGCCCATTCTTTCCTCCACTGTCACCGTGATACCAGAAATGCTGAGTTAATGAAAGAGTGATGATATCCAATCACCTTCCAGAGGATAGCACCTGCCTTCTTAACCCATCGAGACCCGGAACGCATCTGTGTCACTTTTTGATTTGAGCTAAAAAAGCATTATTTCACACTTTGGCTATTCAAAAATAGCAGATATACAAGCTCATAGCGCGGCACCGAGTGCCGCGCTATGAGCTTGTACATCTGCTATTTTTTTTTAATCGTGAAAATGTGTGCAAATCTTTGAATATATATTGTTTTATAAAGCGAACATTTTTAACGTGAATCTTTACTTCTGGGGGGTTCCTGGAACTAAATATTCGGAGATGGAGGTCGGCGGCCAAATACATATATTTTGACATAAAAACGTTTGAGCACCACTGCTATAAAAACATAGGTTTTTTCAAAAAACTATTAGGATTTAGAAGACATTTGTAGAATCGGAACCTGCAGGCCTCAATGGGTTAAAAAAAAACACGGCCCGAAAGAACCTCTGCTCAATAGTTACAAACAGATGCACTACAGAAGCCACTTCCTCCCAGTTCGCCGCGCGGCCGCCAGCCACACGGTTTATACCTTTGATATCGCTTGTCGCGCGGCTGGCGGCCGGGGAGGGAAGAGAGAGGGAGTATCCTGTGTGGTCGAGCATATCCAGTCGTCTTAGGTGTTTCCACGAGGGATTTCGGCATTAGACCGTGGCGATGGGATTAATACGTTCAGAGGAGGGCAGGGGTGAAGTGAACAATGGCATGCTTCGAGGGCTTTAAAACAGGGTCTTGTTACAATGAGGGGGGCGGCGGCGGCGAGGCAAGCCTATAACGTTTTGATAAATTCCTGTTTGGTTCTCAAACTTTTTCGATTTCAAGGACCCCCGGATTGATATCGTTGTCTGTCGGGCAGAAACCTCTTTATCTCCGTATTTTAACTTTTTGTGTTTCTTTCATAAATTAACACCCTACTTCAGGGGTCTTCAACGTTTTCAGGCCAAGGACCCCCTAGCTGAGAGAGAGAGATGAAGCAGGGACCCCCTCTATATTGTATAAAATTGTGTTTCAGATTAAATTTCTTTTTTTTTACTTGGTCTGCTCTGTTTTCCCTCTACACCTATATCTCTTTGCCAAAAATAGCTGATCTACAAGCTCACAACGCCTCGCAGCGCGAGGCGTTGTGAGCTTGTAGATCAGCTATTTTTGGCTAAAGTTCTCCTCAGAAAAGGGACACTAGGGCTCAAGTGGTTAATGTAAAAAAAAGAAAATCGTATCACACAAAGATTTGGTGGACGCCCTGTAGTAGCTCTGAGGACCCCCTAGGGGTCCCGGACCCCCTGTTGAAGACCCCTGCCCTACTTGATCATACTAACTACAGCGTCGCACAAAAGTCCAAAAGCTAAGGTACAGCTACTCAAAAAATGTACTTAAGTACAGTACTCAAGTAAATGTACTTCGTTAAAGTCCACCACTGATTATGTAATACATCAATAATTTCAATGGGAAATTGTCACGTCAGGTCCTAATATGTATTATTATAGCTGTACACGTGCAGACTGACCCAATAAATAATTTGGGAGGGAGCAATGGGGTTGGGTTGTAAACAAAGCCAAGTGGAAAGAACTGGAGTTTGTTTTCAGGAAGTTAGGAAATACTGGTTTATTTTTAGGTTCTTTGGAGGTTTTTTTTTCTTTTAGGTTATTATTATATACACAGGAGACAACAGTGCAGGTCTCGTTTTCACCTGACCTAAAGAAAACACACACACACACACACACACACACACACGCACACACACACGCACACACACACGCACACACACACAAGCACCAGGTAGAGGAGGAGAGGGTTTTTGAATGTTCCATGACGTGCACGGTGTGGTGCATAAGGGTTCTTTGTGAGAGCGTTGTGTGTCTCTGTGCACACTGACATCATAGTGGTGCTGCTGATGGCCCTTTTGATGTGCTGTGGTGCCAGGGAGCTGCTAGCACCGTCAGGCTAGCGCTGAGTCAGCGCTGCGCCGCAGACACAACTACTACAAGACAGACAGGATGACAGAGAGAGAGAGATTTGTCCAACTGTAAAGGAGAGGGAAATGGATATATGTATGTGTATGTACATTATATATAGGCAGAAACCTCTTATCTCCATAGTTTACTTTTTTTTTGTTTTTTTTCGTTTAATTAATGCCCTACTTGATCCCACTATAGTGTCACACAAAAGCATCGAAAGTAACGGATCTACAAGTTCGAAACGCGCCGCGAAGCGACACGTTTTGAGCTCGCGGATCTGTTACTTTTGCTGTTTTTGAATTTGAATCCTGAAAAGTAACAGTTTATGGACATGTGAGGTTTCCACACACACACGCGCGCGCACACACACACACACACACACACACACACACACACACACACACACACACACACACACACACACACACACACACACACACACACACACACATACATGGGGGGGGTACATACTAGGGCTATTTGGGTTTTTAAATATTTCATAGAATTTTGGCAAATTCACAATAATAAATCCACAAAGTCCTCAATATGCATTACATCACCAAGTGTACAATAGAGGCTGTGCATCACACATAACTGTTTCAATACATTTACAATAGATTATATTACATGGCTATCTAGAGGTCCTTGGCATGGAAACATTTTGGGAGAGACCACTGAGTTAAATTACATTTAAAAAAAGAAAAACATGTTTCTCTTCTACATATCCTTTTATTTTCTGTCCAGAGGGACCCCCTGCTGTGGTATATGTGGCTCCAACAATGAGATGAAGTCATGCCACGTTGTCACCACTCTCTGAGAATGAGACCATTGTCACTGCAGACATAATGACAGGTTCCACTGAAACAAGCAGAATGCAGAGTGACCTGCACAGATCTCACACACTATAGAACACTACTCTTCATTATTGCCCAGTTCATTGTCTTTTTAAACGGAGGTCAGTCCACCTGCAGGCATGATGGAAGACGCCTTTAGAGAGTCACTCAGCGGAGTTCAATATTGCACGCGAAATGAAACGCGCGGCCACTCAGGTATGCTGTCTGAGAAAGGACTTAAAGGAGTAGTTCACCCAAAAAATGACTTATTTTCTATCCATTATACACACCCCATGAAGCATTGAAGACATGGAGATTTGTTTAGTTTTTGTCGAATTCCTAAGCCAATAATTTGATGACCGGCGGAAAGATGATATAATGTCTCCGGTAGGAGACTCAAAGAGTCTCCATTGAGTCTCGTATCGGAGAGACCGCCGGTTATCAAAATATGTTGTATGCCGAACCCCATCCATATATGTTGTTCCAGGGACCCCCAGAAGCAAAGATTTGAGTTCAAAATGTTTAAAAAACATATATGTTTTCAAAGATTTGCACAAAATGTTTCAAGATTTTTCAAAAATAGCAGATCTACAAGCTCGTAGCGCGGCACTCGGTGCCGCGCTACGAGCTTGTAGATCTGCTGTTTTTGAATAGCCCAAAGTATAAAATAATGGTTAAAGCTAAAAAAAATAAAAATTGACACAGTATGCGTTCTCTGTCTTAATGGGTTAAACACTTAACCATGTATTTTGTATACTTTGCTGTACAACGGTTGAGTTGACATCATCATATGATGGCCCAGCCCTGCTCTGTGGTGGTGTGTTGCTGAGGAAGCAGTGCATCCAGTGGATGAGGGAATATAAAGGGACGCTAGACTTCATGTGGTTCACACATTCCTAGCCGTGGTACTCATGAATGCACCTCGCATCTGCACCCTCCTCTTTCATCTGCACCGTATGACACAAAACTGTGAACGCTGGTGGAAAGTAACTAAGTATACCGAGGCAAGTACTGAGTACAGTTTTGAGGTACTTTTACTGTACTTAACTACTTTACCCATTAAGACCTGACGTGTCATTTTTAGATTTGAGCTAAAAAGCATTATTTTACACTTTGGCTTTTCAAAAATAGCAGATCTACAAGCTCATAGCGCTTAGTCGCGCTACGAGCTTGTAGATGTGCTATTTTTGAAAAATCGTGAAAATCTTTGAATATACATATTTTTCAAGTGAACATTTGTAACTCAAATCTTTGCTTCTCTGGGTCCCTGGAACAACATTTTTTCAGATGGGGGTCCGCAGCCAAATACATATAATTTTGGAGGTCCTTGACATGAAAAAGTTTGAGCACCACTGATATTATAGCAACATAAGTGTTTCAGAAAACTGTTAGGATGTAGAAGACATTTGTAGAATCGTATCTCGGGTCTTAAACCCGAGTGTGTCCATTTTTCAATACTTTATACTTGTACTCCATCCACTACGTCTCAGAGGCAAATATTGTACTTTTTTACAACACCACAATTATCTGAAAACTTTAGCTGCAGGTTACTTTGTAGATTTAGATTATTATTACAAAACATACCCAATAACCCATTAAGTCCGGGAAAGCATCTGTGTCCTTTTAGATTTCTCTGCCTATTCAAAAATAGCAGATCTACAAGCTCATAGCGAGCTTGTAGATCTGCTATTTTCTTTTTAATCGTGAAAATTTGAATAAATATATATTTTTGAGCGAACATTTGTTACTCAAATCTTTGCTTTTCGGGGGTCCCTGGGACAAAATATTTTGAGATGGGGGTCCACGGTATACATATCATTTTGGGGGTCCTTGACATGAAAAGGTTTTTTAAAAAAACTGTAGAAGACATTTGTAGAATCAGGTCTTAATGGATTAAGCCTCATTCGAACGTGGGGGGGCACCTTCCTTTCAAAGCTGTAACTATCTGGAACCACTATTGATATACACTGCGATGCCAGGTCACCCTTCATTTCCTCTCTGGTAGATACTCCATCAATGAGTTGCCCAAGGTGTTTCGGTTTAGCTAGAAGCCACGGGGAGATAAGGCCGAGATTACGGCGGTGCTATCTTCAGGGGGAGGCCAGGAGAGCGAGGAGAAGTTACAAGAAAGTGTGCGCCGGCAATTAACCGTGCACTGCCGGTCGGAAGGGGTGAAGGCCAAAACGTGTGCCTTTTCCTGGCACCACGTCTTCATGTGTAATCTGAATTGATGAAATTGCAATTTAATTATCCTTTTGAAGTGCTTTTTTTCCGGTTATGAAAGTTAACCACATGAACCCTATAGTGTCCCTAATCTGAGCAGGACATAAACGGCCAACTTTATGTAAATGGTGCATTTATATAGCACTTTCATCCAAAGCGCTTTACATAGATTGTGCATTACATTCACCCATTCACACACATTCATACACCGATGGCGGAGGAAACCATGCAAGGCACCAACCTGCTCATCGGGAGCAATTAGGGGTTCAGCGCCTCGCTCAAGGACACTTCAACACTAAAGGTCCTTACACACCGGGGCGATTTTTTCGTGCGAATAATGCGTTTTTTTAAAAACCTTATAAAGTCAATGGCTCCGTACATGGAGCGAAAAAGCGAAGCGAAAAAGCGTCTTTTAATTATTCGGAACGAGTCCGAATTTTGCGTATATTCGCCATATTCGCCGGTATGTAAGGACCTTCACTCTGGGGGAGCCCGGGATCTAACCGGTTCCCATCCAGCTGCTCTACCGGCCACTCTACCCCATGAGCCACTGCCGCCCCAATGTGAAAACAGGCAAATATTTACCACAAAATATCCTACAAGCTCAATAGCCAAGCTTGTAGATCAGCCTGTTTTCGGGCAAATATATTTGAGGGGAAAAAAGAGGGGACCAAGTATACTGTGCAGTGTACTCCCTGGCGGACCCCGGTCAACAAAGTACTGCATATAGGGTTTAAGTAACTGTTTCCCAAACGGTCGACCCGGGGCTCATTTGTAACCCTAAAGGCCAGGCCACACCAACGCAACTCCTTGCAAACTATAATGTGGTTGCAAGGAGTTGCATTGGTGTGGCCTTAAGAGTGTCGAAATGGAACCCTTTTGTATCTTTTGGGACCCTTTTGCGTGTCTTTGTGTTAACAAATGGTTCCATCTGTACACTCTCAGAGTTACAGACCCGTAAGGGTCCATTTTTGGACCCCAAACCCTGACGTTCGGAACCAGTGGTTTCAGTGATTAACCCAATAAGACCAGGAACGCATCTGTGTCATTTTAGATTTCTTTGGCTATTCAAAAATAGCAGATATACAAGCTCATAGCGCGGCACCGAGTGCCGCGCTATGAGCTTGTATATCTGCTATTTTTGAAAAATCATGAACATTTGTGCAAATCTTTGAGTCATATATATTTTTAAAGCGAACATTTGTAACTCAAATCTTTGCTTCTTGGGGTTCCTGGAACTAAATATTTTGAGATATTTTTTATTTTGAGATATTAAAAGAAAAACTGTTCGGCTTCAGGTCTTAATGGCTTAATCCCACAATGTCACATTCAAGAAATGCACTTTTGGACAAGTACCCTGGCCAGCTGCTTTTCAAAAAATGCTGCACTGCATGCATCCCACCAGCCAGCAGCGCTTATATACAGTAGGTACAGACGTTTTGGCAAGGCCAGTGGAACCTGTAGTGGTTCCTGCATGCAGCTCTCAGGGATGTGTTAGACTAGAGAGAGAGTCCAGAAAAAGAGAAAAATCATCCCATCCTTCTGAAGGTGTCAGGCTCTTGATAAGTCCTGTTTAAACTTTACCCTTTGCAAAATGCCATGTGTCAACAACCCGCCCGTGGCCAAAGCGCTCTGATCTGGTTAGGCAAACACCCAGGGCAGCCCATCCATCCTGAAGGGACCTTGGCTGACAGTGTGTGGGCTAGTATAGGGCCTAGGCTATAGCAGTTTAGCAACACCATGCAGTGGATCTCCGCCTTCCGACCCAATGTTGTGGCGCTTAACGACGACAAACAGTTCACGCCACTGACAAACTCACATGTGGAGGAAAGTTCACACAAACGGTGTGCAGAGGGGATTTTCTCAGTGTCCCCCTCCTCCACATGATGGAAAGTAACTAGTAAGTGCATTCACTCAGGTACTGTACTTTTTTTGAGTGTCTTTACTGAAGTGTTTCCATCCATTTCCTTTACACTTCTACGCCACTAGCATCTCAGAGGCAAATAGTTGTACTTTTTACTACACTACGACTATTTGAAAACTTTAGTTACTTTTTAGATTATTATTACAAAACATACATTAACCAATAAGCCCTATTTTATACTTCGGATATAAAATAATTGCCGATCTACAAGCTCACAATATGTCACGATGCGACACGTTGTGAGTTTGTAGTTTACATTTGACGCGGTTTATTTTTAATTATGAGGCATTAAAAAGGTCTTAAAATTTACTTTAGAAATGTGCAGATACCCTGTATACACTTATATACTGTCTGTTGGCTTGTTCACCGTTGAGTGAGAAAACAATGTTGCACGTTAAGCAAATCATTTGGGGGACCTCCCTGGGGGTCCCGACCCACGGCTTGAGAACCACACTGCTCCAGCTCGCTGCCAGCTCCCACCAGGGTGGAGGAGGAAAAGTGTCAGACAGGTGTCATGTCAGCTGGAGAACGATCCAAGCCCACCTCCGCGGCATCATTTATCACTCTATCAAATTCTTCTCATTCTTCACAAATATCACAGAGAGAGTAATTATCTGGTGGTCTGTAAACTCCAGTGTCCCTATATTCTGGGCATTTTATAATAGGCCAACATTCGGCGAAAGTAGGGGAACATTTGGCAAAGAAATTGTGGATCTACAAGCTTGCCATCCCCTTAGAACTGACCAGTAAACTAGCCGATAGCTATAGCCTTTAGTCTACTCCAGACTCTGTAGAATTTCAATAGATTGTGGAATTGTCAACGCGACGCATTGTGAGCTTGTAGATCCGGTGATTTGGTGTAGAGGGTGGAGGGGGGCCAAGTACAGACCCCTGGGGCACCCCGGTCAACGGAGAATACAGGGTTTAAGTGGTTAAAGTCCTGGTTGCTACTGCAAGCCATGGTTATATTGCATCTCAGACTGCTCACTCACACTGTGAGAGGAAATATTGTTGAGACTCTTATAACCCTGATCGTTTATTTAATTTCTTTGCACAAGGTGCATAGTCGTGCCTGAAAAGCAAACAAATGTTACAGTTAAATGCATGACAGCGTTTTGGTTTGAACGCATCTGAATATGCCAAAACAAAAACTGGAACAAGAAGAGTTAGATTTGAAAAGGAAACTGACCATTAATAGACATTCTACGACCCTGCTGGTTCTCTTTTTAGTGGGATTTTAAAAGTGTAAAACGTAGCACAACCTCAAGTAGACACATAGTCAACAAACAACACCCACACGCACACTTAAATATGCATTTCGAACTTTCAAAAGGTGGACGCGGCCTGCTCAAACATTTGCCGTGGAATCCGAGAGAGAGAGTGAGAGAGAGAGTAAGGGGAGGTGGAGGACATGATTTAGCAGTTTACCCCCAGTGTTTGCCCCAGAATTTTAACACCGTGGCTCAAACTTAAGCTGAGAAGTTTCCCAAGGCCTGCTGGGGTTGACAGGCAAGTGTCCCGTGCATACAGTGGGCCTGAACGCCATAGTTTGTGCATCCGCCCCTTGTCCCGCCGCAGGGCCCATGGTCTTGCAGAGAACACCACAGGGCCCACCACATGCGGTCTGCATGGCGGGGGCGACGCGGCGCACACCCCGTTCACGCCTCTGGTACCCGGGTGTTAGCCATGGACGGGTTTCCCCCCCTGCATTATGAGACCGTCAGCAGCTTCACGCAGCACCCCGACCATATGAAATGACAAATCGTTGCTGTCAGGGCCAAAAAACTAATATCTCCATATTCTAACTTTTTGTGTTTGTTTGTTTTTGTAAATTAATTCCCTACTTGATCACACTACAGCGTCACACAACAGCATCAAAAGTAGCAGATCCACAAGCTCGAAACGCGGCGCGAAGTGACAGGTTTTGAGATCTGCTACTTTTGCTATCTTTTAATTTGAATCCTGAAAAGTAACAGTTTTGGACATATGAGGTGTCCACCCGACAGAGACGAAATGCAAGCTACCACAGTATACCCTGCACACAGTAAGATCAGCCATGTACATGTTTTAACCCTCTGCGTGCAAATATAGACCATCCATTTGGGTCCATATTTTCACACTCAGAGTTAAATAATGTTTTACGCTTGAGAATCAAGGTAGTTGCGGAGGGGGAGGATTCAGTCTCAGCTTCACCCAGCTGATGGCTACTCAGCTGGGTTTTGAGCACTCCGCGAGGAGCGGTTAGGGGTTGCGTATCGCTCATGTCACGGCCACGTCACTATTTCAACATAACCATATGTTGAAATGGTTATGTTGGTTATGTTGACTATGTCAACATAACCAACAAAAACAAAACACGGCACGTCACTATGACAACAAACCTCCTCTGACGTCACGCTCATGTCGGGTCCGCGACCGAATACATTATCAATTTGGGGGTCCTTGACACGAAAAAGTTTGAGAAGCACTGGTGTAAAATGTGGATTATGGTAATAATGTTCAGTAGGTTTTGTTGAAACAAAACAACTCAAGCCCCCACAGTTCAACCAGTCCTCTCTTCTCCAACACGCGTATTGGTTTGGGTCGTATAGCATCCATACACATACTGTGTACAGACGTTGAGAGGTATTCAACCAACACGGTTACAGGTAGCAATGGTCCGATTTATGCTTAGACACTGTCGTAAAACAGAGTCTAAACCGAGCAAGCAAAGCTGACAGGTCAGTCTCAGTCAGAGTGATTTGATTCAAAAGACAGCACACACACGCACACGCACACACACACTTGCACACACACGCACACACGCACACACACACACGCACGCGCACGCGCACGCGCGCGCGCACACACACGCACACACACAAACCCACACCAGTGGGTGGTACAAGGCACAAAATATAGTAGGCTACTTACATTCTTTGCAATAAGAGGAAACCAACATTGATATCAATCTTTATATCAAGTGTCAACAAACGATATGAAGCAGGCTGATAAAATAATAGAACATTATTTGGCTCACCACCGATGTCATGACTCAAAGGTTAAAATAAGATTTATGTTTTACAGTATGCGCGCCATGCTTTGCCTGCATAGCCTAATTGTAGAAATGAAACGTTTAAGGTTTCTAATCTCATTATATTATTAATGTAGCCTTTTCCAGTTCATTGCATTCAGGGGCATGGCGAGGGTAACATTCAAATAGTTTAGACTATAGGCCTACAAGTGAACTTGGAGCTATATATTCAGATTTACTTTCTAAAATTAAATACCTGGATTAGTGACAGAACGAGCTCAACAAAGCGTCCTTTGTCGCTCACAAAACAAGAGTTGGAACCTATCCAACAAGGTACTTTTTTTTTAACTGCTGCTGCCAATTTTGCTTCGCTTCAGTTATAGTCTACCGCAGTCAATGAATTACTGTAAATAGCATGACAGATTTGACTACCACGAGGTATATTTAAGTTAAGTTAATAGCCTTTACCTGTATCCTCATTTTTAGTCTTCATTTTATTCGCACTGATATTATTAGTATGCTTAATATTTGGATTATTGGCCTATTATAGGCCTAATTATTTTAGTAGCTATTATTAGCAGCAGGAAATTAGTGCTGATATAGGCTATTTCTTTCCATGTGAATAATCAACCTAAAGAAACCAGACTCACTGTCAGACCCAACATGTCAGAGAGGGAGAGACTGAAAGAGAGAAATGGCTGAATGTATTCACAATATTTATTTAGGCAACGTTACACACATCATCTGTGATGTGTATCATATCATTCGATTACTTTCATCAGAATAAATAAAGAGCTATTAAAATGATAGACACATTTTTTGTTTTTCCTATCAATTTAGCCTATAGCCTACTGTATTCGTTTTGATGCTGGACAAGAAAACCTCACTCAAATAAGACACAGTTTTTCGACTGACATGATAGAAGCCTGTACCTGCAACTTCTGTCTCGTATAATTACAAATCAGAAACCGGTATCTTATGTTATATAACCAAATCTACAGGTATGATTATTGCACTCATTATACATTAGCAAGCAAGGGATATGCCTCGGAAGTTTCTGGACTGCTGTCGCCCCCTATTGGTCAATGCAGTGCTGAAGTGACTGGAGCCTGTGTAGTGTAATGTAGTGCAGTGGTTCTCAAACTTTTTCATGTCAAAGGACCCCCAAAAAATGATATGTATTTGGCTGCGGACCCCCCATCTCAAAAATATTTTGTGCCAGGGATTATTCAAAAATAGCAGATCTACAAGCTCATAGTGCGGCACTCGGTGCCGCACTATGAGCTTGTAGATCTGCTATTTTTGAATAGCCAAAGTATAAAATATGGTTAAAGTGGTTAAAATGATTGTGACGCCATATTAACAAATTTTGCAGGGGACCCCCTGGATCCCGTCCAAGGACCCCTGGGGGTCCCCGGACCCCACTTTGAGAAGCACTGGTGTAGTGTGTAACATATAAAAGTGCACAACTCCACGCAGACACTGGACAGGCTACCCAATAAAAACCCAAGTAGAAACTTTTTTAGAAAAAAACAATGCCAATATTTACTGAGAAACCAAGATAAATCTATTTGTCTGGAAATAGCTGTTTAAACACAGACAGACACAGACAGTTAAAAAGCTAGCCTACAGCATTTTTAAAAAAGGGCCAGAAATGAACAATTTAAATGCAGGCTATCTGCCTATCTCGTGAATTGTGTTATTAATTAGGTGTAACCTGTAGAAAATGTATTAGATTTAACGATAATGTGAGTATAATGTGATATAAAGATTGATATTCATAGCTTAGGAAGAGAAGAGCTGCTGGAAAACTATGGAATTGAAGGAACATTTAGGATAAACAGTGCTATAAGTATAGGCTACATCTATAGGCTCCTTGGGACTCTAGTTGTTGTAGGAATAGATGCTGCTGATGGAAAGTTATTTTATTTATTATTCTAACAATTATTTAATTACGTTACGCCTAAACTTCTGACTTTGAGGCTATAGTATTTAAAGATTTTAAAGATAGACTATATGAAACTTAGTAAAGTTGAATTTTAATGTTAAAAATACCACAGATAAATAGAGATGGGGGGGGGGGGGTAAAGAAAAACTACATTTTCTCATTGGGAATAAGTTTTCAGTGTTGTTGACTGCGGAGAAGAGCCAGCGTTGCCAGATTTTGTGAGAGAAATAAGCAACCAGGTCTATGAAAACAAGCCCAAAAGAAGCAACTTGGCCACATATGAGCACTTGAACCTATATACATTGGCTTTTAAAAAACACAAATATGGTACACGGGGCCCTGGCACAAAGTCTTTTTTAAAGTAATTACATATTCATTTGGGGGTCCTTGACATCAAAATGTTTGAGAACCACTGGTTTAAACAACATTAGGAAACAAGCCCAAATAAGAAACTACACTTTTAAAACAAGCCCAAATAAGCAACAACACTGTAGAAACAAGCCCCAAAAAAACACAACCAGCAACAACTACACCAATATTAACTTTATAGAAAAGCAAGCCCAAAGTCGCTTATAGTAAGCGGACATGGCAACGCTGAGCAGAGCCAAGCGCAGAGAGTCGTATTTCGTATCCGCCCTCTATTCCTCTCAGCCAATCGGCGCGTCGAGCGACACCGATAAATCCAGCGTCTGTTTGCGCCGTCTCCACATCTCTCAGCAAGCCTCCACTCTAGTAGATGCTTCCACTAAAACTTTACTTTACACACTTTTTCTTCAGTGAAAGCAACTCATTTGTGCATCCAGCCGCATGCACTTGCATTTTACATTTCGGTGTAAAAAACAACAACAACATCAACCACCGTGCTTTGAACAAACTTGAAGGGACTTAAAATTCTTTTTTTGATTTATATTTTTTTGCTTTTGTATTAAAAGCAGTGAAGTTCTCCTGTCTGAGCTGTGCGCCTTGGCTGTCTTATACAGTCTTTTGGCACCACAGCAGCAGCAACTTTGGGATTTAGAGGAGAAAAAAAGGACTTTTCCCTCATCATCGTCATCATCATCAGAAGCGAAAGTTTCATTTTGCAAGAAGCTTGTTCTGCTTCTAATCCGTTTCATATGAATCTCCTCGATCCGTACCTGAAGATGACAGAGGACCAGGACAGGCAGGACGCCAAGCGTCACTGCTCCGACGCGCCGAGCCCCACCATGTCCGACGCGTCGGACTCCGCCGCCGGCTCGCCGTGCCCGTCCGGCTCCTCCGGCTCGGACACCGAGAACACGCGGCCGCTGTGCTCCGACAACCACCGCGACCTCCTGGGTCTGGGGGGTCACCACCCCTCCCTCACGGACCCCCTGGGCGACGTGTTCAACAAGAAGGAGGGCGAGGACCAGGACAAGTTCCCCGTGTGCATCCGCGACGCGGTGTCGCAGGTGCTGAAGGGCTACGACTGGACGCTGGTGCCCATGCCCGTGCGCGTCAACGGCTCCGGCAAGAGCAAGCCGCACGTCAAGCGGCCCATGAACGCCTTCATGGTGTGGGCGCAGGCGGCCAGGAGGAAGCTGGCGGACCAGTACCCTCATCTGCACAACGCCGAGCTCAGCAAGACCCTTGGCAAACTGTGGAGGTACGAGAGAAAACTTTTCTTCTTTTTTTTCTTATGTTTTTTTTGTTTGTTCACTTGCACTTTTCTTTCTGCTGCGACGCGTCAAAAGAGCGTTGCAGCAGGAAGAAAAGTGCATGCATGTTCATTTAACTCTGAGAGTGTGCAAAATGTGGAGTGTTGCCATGTCGGCTTATTATAAGCGACTTTTGGGTCTTCTCTTTCTGTAAAGTTGCTTGTAAATATTTTACTACTGTGTACTTGCTTATTTTGAGGCTTGCTTCCATTTTTTTGTATTTTATTCAAACCAGTGCTTCTCAAATATTTTCAAGACAATGTTTTGTGCCCAGGGAGCACTGATTTGTGTTGTTAGAATGTTTAAAAAATCCAAATATTCCACATTTTATTGCAAGAGTTTTTGAAAATCTGCAGATCTGCAAGCTCACAACGTTGTGAGCTTGTATGCATATTATGTTTAAAGACTAAGTGCTCATGTGGCTTCTTTTGGGCTTGTTTTCCTAGCTAGACCTGGTTGCTTATTTCTCTCGCAAAATATGGCAACACTGGTGGAGGTTCGAGAACAACTTTGTTCACGTGCACTTTTCTGTTGCAACGCTCTTTTGACGCGCGTCTTGCTGCTGTCAAATCCCTCCATGTACATTTAACTCTGTGAGAGTGTGCAAATGGACCCAAAGGGTTCGCTTTGTGCACCTCTCACTTATAAATGTGTTGCATGTTAAATTTGATTTAATTACTATCTCGGAGTTAAATGAACACTGAGGATTTTACTGTGCAGTGGTGCTCAAGTTCCTCAATGCTTCCTATAGAGATATGCATAAATACTTTCCTATTAGTCAAATCTATTTTAGTAAGTACATTTTATCGTTGTCATTACTTTTATTGTATTTTCAATTATTAAAGTACAAACTTTATTACCTAATTGTTGAATGCTCACTAGAAGAAATTGTATTAAGTGCATCTGTTGCAACTATTAAGCTTCTGCTTGTCATCTATCTCTATGCATTCTTATATTCTTAATTTTGTTGTTGCTTTTTTTCCAGACTGCTCAATGAAGGAGAGAAGCGCCCGTTCGTGGAGGAGGCAGAGCGCCTGAGGGTGCAGCACAAGAAAGACCACCCCGACTACAAGTACCAGCCCAGGCGGAGGAAGTCCGTGAAGAACGGCCAGAGCGAGCCCGAGGACGGCGAGCAGACCCACATCTCCCCCGGTGCCATCTTCAAGGCTCTGCAGCAGGCTGACTCACCGGCGTCCAGCATGGGCGAAGTGCATTCCCCTGGCGAGCATTCAGGTAAAACAAGTCTGAGCCAATTTGCATGTGTTTGTTTTAGGGAGTCGTAGTTTGAGGAGTATGGCTTTTGACAGGGTATTTAAAAAATATTGTCACACTCGGAAAGTCATATTGATAGCCTATTAGAGCCTTTAGGGGAGAGGGGGGTGGTGGGGGTGGGGGGGGACATTGGACAGACACCTGTTAATGATTAGCGGGCTTTTACAAGTGAGCACACAAATGTGACACCTGGCCCCATGCGGCCACAACTCTCTTTGTCTTGAAAAGTCAACAAGCGAGAATAAAATGCCACCATTCCCCCGGTGCAGGGGACCCTCAGGATAATCTTTATTAACACACTGTTTGTGTTCATAACAGCTCTTGATGATAACCCTTGTCTTTTCCCTCTCTAAATCAAACAGGTCAGTCCCAGGGCCCGCCCACACCGCCCACCACCCCTAAGACAGACCTGCCCAAGGGGAAGGCGGACCTCAAGCGCGAGGGCCGCCCCATGCAGGCGGGCATCGACTTCACCGAGGTGGACATCAACGAGCTGAGCAGCGACGTCATCTCCAACATCGAGAGCTTCGACGTGGACGAGTTCGACCAGTACCTGCCGCCGCACAGCCACGTGGGCCTGACCGGCGCGCCTCAGGCCGGCAGCTACACGGGCAGCTACGGCATCGGCAGCTCCTCGGTGGGCCAGGGGCCCAACGCTGGGGCCCACGCCTGGATGTCCAAGCAGCAGCAACAGCAGCAGCAGCAGCAGCACTCGCTGACCGCCCTGGGCGGAGCGGCGGAGCAGAGCGGCCAGAGAACCACGCAGATCAAGACGGAGCAGCTGAGCCCCAGCCACTACAGCGAGCAGCAGGGCTCCCCGCAGCACGCCACCTACGGCTCCTTCAACCTGCAGCACTACAGCGCCTCCTCCTACCCTTCCATCACCCGGGCACAGTATGACTATTCAGACCAGGCGGGCGCCAACTCCTACTACAGCCACGCCACCACCAACCAGGGCTCCGGCCTGTACTCCACCTTCAGCTACATGAGCCCCAGCCAGAGGCCCATGTACACCCCCATCGCCGACACGACCGGCGTGCCCTCCGTCCCCCAGACCCACAGTCCGCAGCACTGGGAGCAGCAGCCCGTCTACACGCAGCTCTCCAGGCCTTGAGGAGGGGGAGGCGAGGGCCCCCCCCGGCCATTTTGACTGTACACAACCCATCTCGCACGCATTGACTTTTTCTCTCTCTGTCTGTCTCTCCGCCCCTTGGCGACCTCCCGGGGTCGCCACGCCAACGCGTCCTTCGTTGCCAACAGAAAAACATGACCAGGACTTTTTCTCTCCTTGTTATTTTTATATAGTACTGAAAATATATCTGGAATGGCTCACGACAGTGCCTTTTGTATTGCGAGTTTGTGATTATATTTTTTTAGATATAACATAAAGAAATTTTGGAAATCCTCTGTGAGGACATATCGGTTATAAATATTTTAGTATGTACTGTGTATGTGTTCTGCTCTTGTCAGCCTTATTATTGTCATCTTCGTCGTCATTGTCATCAACGTTCTGGGGGGTTTTAAATACACGTGGAAGGAGGTGAAGCAACCCCTCCAGTGGCCTTACTTCTCATAGATGTATTTTTGGTACAGGAAGTAGGAGAGAGGTCCCTTTACTTAA
This sequence comes from Gymnoscopelus microlampas, assembly GCF_963454915.1. Classification (NCBI taxonomy): domain Eukaryota; kingdom Metazoa; phylum Chordata; class Actinopteri; order Myctophiformes; family Myctophidae; genus Gymnoscopelus; species Gymnoscopelus microlampas. Next base: position 40,278,811 of record NC_139948.1, read on the forward strand.
CACTGCCGACTTATAATAGCCAACATTCTGCTTTGAAAAATCTCTGTACTGTACATATGTTATCGTAATATCCTGTGAGAGATGTAAGAATTGAGCAGTGTGCCGGTGTGAAATAGTCGTCGATTATTGGCCATGATATATGACAGTGTCATCCGTGAATTAGGCAAATATTATATATTTCTTTTTTTTTTTGTCTTCGCTTCGGCTCAAGTTATTGTGTTTGGAAGTGCTATAGCTAATTAAGCGTCATGTATTTCTACCAGGGGCCTTAACGCCTGATTTATACTTTATATACTTAGTTGCGCGTGGGGATGTCGTGCGCCCAAAACAGCCAGTCGGTTGTTTTTGGTGCACCGACATCCCCGCGTCGCAACTAAGTATAACTCAGGCTTTTTTTTTTGTGTGTGTTGCTGGATGTAACCGAGCAGTGCTTGTTTCTCACCTGGCTAACTGCCTTGATACCATTGGTGCCTGTGGAGCCATAGAAGAGAGGCTCTTGTCCCCCGGCACTGCTGTGTCGAAGCCACAACCGACTTCTGACTTCCTGATTCAGGGGCTGCAGGAAGTGCCAATCCACCCCAGTCCCCCCTCCCCTCCCCCCCAGCGGGTCTCAGCTGAGTCTGAGAGAAAAAAAACCCTCTTGTCATATTCCTATACCAGCCCCCCCCCCCCCCCCCTTCCATGTCCTAACTTTTTTTTTGTTATTTTCTTAATTTATTCTCTAGCATTAATTTTATTTGAAAATAACTATTTGCAATTATCTTTATCTTTTTTGTTTTGTTTTGTTATTATTCCGCAGCAACTAATTAAGATGAAAAGGACATTTTTCATGCCAGAACAGTTTGCTGTTTATATGTGGTACAAAATTTGTTTATTTATCGTTTGTAAATGTTTCCGTTTTTAAATGTTTTCTCTCTCTCTACGTGATCTAGTTGTGTACAGATTACTTATAATTATGATAAACCCAATCTTTAAAAACCTTTTTCTTTAGAAAACAACAACAAACTGGAAGTTTTCACTTTTTGTGTTCTCATTCTAACAAATGAATTAATGGCAATCTAAGCTATGACTGTGTTGTAAGAGAATTTTCTAGAATCACCAGCATACTTTTTTTGTTTTGGAAAAAAAGTTGTGTTCCTTATTTTGTATTCCGTATCGTTAGTTCTCATGTTGACATCTTTTTAATGCAGTTTCCCTAGGTAAACATGCCATTGTCTTAAAAGCTTATCTTTTGTATTATATTGTTTGCAATAAAAAGAAAATATTGAAAATAATTTCAAATGTGTGACTTCTCTCATAATTCCAAGCAAGGTCTGAATTATTTCATCAGTCTATACTTTGTCGCATCACAAAGCGAGAATAGCCAATCTACAAGCTCACACCGCATTGCATAGTGACATGTTGTGAGCTTGTAGATCTGCTTGTAGATCAAGATCAGCTTGTAGATCAATGTTTTTTAACTTAAAACATAAAACATTTTATTTACATTATTTAAAAAATTGCACAAAATAGGTCAGCCTGGGATAATGTGGTTTAGAGCTGTACAGTTCCTTTTATAACATAACGGAAAACTTTGAAGGGTAATCTGATCAAACTGATCAGATTACACAAAACAATCAGATGGTCACAATAAGCTTGTGAGTAAACTACAGCAGAAGTTTGGCATTATTAGGCCACGTCTACTCAAAACAGATGATTCGATGCAGTACAGTACGTAATATTATAGACAAACTGTGGTGCGCACCGTGCAAAAAAGCTCTGCCTCTGGCTTCTCAGACCATGAGGTCACGGGGCATCATTACCACGGCCTATTGAAAAGACGTATGTCTGCACCCATCCCCCCGCGCCTGTATACTTCACCGCTTAAAGAAACAAACTGCACATAACATGTTGTTTATTCGTTGCCAGCCAAAAGCATAAAGGAATAGAACAACCCCTCGATAAATCAGGGACAATGTAAACACAATCATGGACGGAGTTTGGGAGCCCAGGCTTCATGTTGAAATTTGGGCCAGTTTCAGATGACATCTCTGTCTTCACGTCAACTGGACTAAAACCAGTTTGTACCACCCACTGCTGTGGGCTCTACCCCCTCTCACTGCCAGCACTGGACACCATTTACTCCAGCTTTACTCCCATAGCTCTACATAGAATATCATAGCTATTAGTTGCATATTGTACATTGAATCCACGGCTCAAGATTATTATTATGTTTTTCCTTGATAGTGACAGTTAGAGAGAGACAGGAAACAAAAGGAGAAAGAAAGGGTGACATGTCGCAAATAGCCTCAGCTCAGAACTACAGTATTATTTATGTGGTATGGGCTCGGGTGAGACCCCAGACCCAAATATTTGGGTACCCACAGGCAGGTGTAGAATATATTGTCGCTGTCGGGCAGGAACCTCTTATCTCCATATTTTAACTTTTTGTGTTGTTTTGTTTTCATAAATGAATGCCCTACTTGATCATACTACAGTATACCGGGTCGCACAAAAGTAGCAAAAGTAGCAGATCTGAGCTTGTAGATCTGCTACTTTTGCTATTTTTTTATTTGAATCCTGAAAAGTGGACATGAGGTTTCCACCCAACAGATACGGTAACTTGTGAGTCAAACAAAAATAACATTTTGTTTCTATTAGCATTAGCAACTGTCTCATTCCATGGTTCTCGATTCTTCTGTGGTTTTTTGTGTCAAAGGTCAGATCTGGGGCTTCCAGGTGGTTCTGTGTTTCTGAATTCAGTCGGATTTCACTGGAAACATTTTGTTGATTAAAATAAATGATGTAGAACATTTTGAAAAGCTGGAACAATAGAATTCTCAACTGAATCGGCCAGCGATGTTTTCATATTATGACTATGTTTTAGTGTCACCCTACATAACCCCTGAAGAGACACACCTCTTTTTTCTCTTTTGTTTCTCTTTTATACGATGAGTATGACAGCTGTCTATAACATTGTCTGCATACTTAGTACAGTATGTCTGGCCCCCTCAAAAGTAAACCACAACCCACAAGCAGCGCTACATACATGACATCACAGACACAGAGCCACCTCCGGCCAGACACGAGTGCAGCATGAACAGTCTACACAACCAGGAAATGCCAGAGTCAAGAGTGAAACTCATGAAGAGTGTGATAGTTGTTGATAATCTATGCATTAGGGCTGCAACTATCCATTAACTTCTCAGCGTTTATGCTATCGCTTACATTTTCGATTCATTGAATAATCGAGAATGGGCCGTTCTTTTAAAGTATTTGTAAAATGTTTTATATATCAATGAATCTTCTTAATATCTTCTTAGCGATTGTGCTTTCATTTGTGATTAATTGAATTAATCGATTAGTTTCATTACCTGTTGGACCCTACTGTGCATTTTAATATTTCTTCCTGTACAGTTCAGATTCACCACTGAACATCGCATAGTGATTTGTGCAGCTTTGTTCACAAAGTACACTTCTTTCTTTATTTTAGTATCTGACTCACTGATTACACAAGTGCAGGCGACCACATGAGTATGTTTCCTTACACTGGCAAAATTGACACTATACTGGTCATTGTGTCTCCATGTCATGGTCTGTATCATGTATCATGGTCAGTATCATGACAGTATCATGTTGATTGATTGTTACTTACTTACTTACTTACTTTATTAGAATGTTTGTTAACAGTTTAGGTAGTACAGTCAAAGATTATGCTAAAAGGATAACTCAAAACGCCTCAGGGGGCTTGTTTCCATTGTTGTCCATTAAATGTGTGTCCCTATCATGGTCAGTATCATGTCAGTATCATGTCAGTATCATAGTCAGTATCATGGTCAGTATCATGTCAGCATCATGGTCAGTATCATGTCAGTATCATGGTCAGTATCATGGTCAGTATCATGTCAGTATCATGGTCAGCATTATGTCAGTATCATGGTCAGTATCATGTCAGTATCATGGTCTTTATCATATCAGTATCATCTTCAGCCTGACATCCCTGTGACAGGGCAGTGACAGGGCCTGTCACAGGGATGTCAGTCCCTGTCATACAGCACTGTGACATGTTACCATTGGGTGAGAGAGGGTTGTCACACCATGGTAACATGGCCATGACAGCCCTGTCATTCAGTAATGTGAGAGGGGCCTGATGTGACAGGGCCTGACATCCAGTATAGGACCTGTATATTGTATAGGGCAGTGGTTGCCAAAACCTTTAGCTCAAGACCCAAAAGAGAAATTAGACGTTTGCCCGGGACCCAAACTAGTGAAAATAGCAGATCTACAAGCTCACAAGCTGACATGTTGTGAGCTTGTAGATCTGATATTTTCACTGCTTCTTAAACTTTAAACTTTAAAATGTATTTATGGAAATTATACATATATTTTCATTGTATTTATTAAATACTTTAGAAACATTTTGGAATTGTTTTAAATCAATGAAAATACATTTTAAAATATATTCTAAATATATATAAAAAGGAGATATTTACTTGCGACCCATGAAAATAGGTCTGCCGCCCAAAGATGGGTCCCGACCCACTGTTTGGGAAACAGTGGTATAGGGTGCACTTGGTCGTAAAAAAAAAAGGTTGAGCAACAACACTGCTCTAACACAACAGTAACTTAAATGTTGTGTTTTTTTCTGTATGCTGTATAGTGTAGGTGCATAAAGCAGAACTACTGCTGCAGGACTGGCAGCTGATGAGAGATGTTGCCCAAAAGGCATTGGTAGCTGAAGCCAACCTTTCCATGCCGGCCTGTGAGTGAAGGAGGTTGATCATGGCAGGACTTGGCTGGCTCTCCTCTCATGGTGCTAGAATGAATGGACTTCCAGGGGCTCGTTTTCTAGGGTTTGCCGGCTGGCAGCGAATAATGTGCGCTGTAAAACGTGAGAGGCTTATTTTCCATCGTCAAGACGAACTCTTAAAAAAAAAAATCTAAAGCTATTCTGAAAATCGTAAATTTGACACAGAAAGTACAGGAAAAAAGAGAAAACCCCGGGCAAAGTACGCAGATTACGATGTGAAATTCTTACACGTATAGGCATATGCTTAACTTCTCTACGTGTAGTTATTTAAATGTTCTTTTTTTTATTATCTATCACTGTATTATTTAACGCTGTGACCTTTCGATTCAACTCCCCCTGTCTTCTTCTCTGTCCTCATCTCGCCGTTGAGTTATTCCACAGCAGAAAGATGGATATTTTACACCTTAAAAACTCTCAATAACAGGAAATAAGGACGCCGGCGGGTAGACAGGACGAGGGTCCAAAGAATCTGAAAAATCCATTCTTATGGTGATGAAGATCACACACGAGCACGTGGACACATATTATTCTCCTCCACCAAGAGGAGAACACACTCCCTTGAAAAAAAAAAAGTGACTTAACGATGCAGCCGCTTTCATTGGATTTCATCAGATTAGTGTGTCATGTGGTGTTCCCTCGCAGGCCAGCGCCCATGTCAGGAAATGACATCAGAGTTGAGGCTTTCCCTGCCCATGGAGTGTGTGGTGAGGACTCCTTCTGCATGGGCACTGTGACACATCCACTCTTAACTCCAGAGGAGTAAAGTAACTATAGTAACCAAAGTACATTTACTCATGTGCTGTACTTATGTTATATTGTATCGCTGCTGTCAGGCAGAAAACAACTCTTATCTCCATGTTTTAACTTTTTTTTTTTTTTTTGTAAATTGACGTCCTACTTGATTATACTACAGCGTCACACAGAAGCATCAAAAGTAGCAGATCTACAAGCTTTACACAGTTTTGGACATATGAGGTTTCCACCCGACAGACGATATACCGTATATACCATTGTACTTATTGTACAAATATTGTCCTTTCTGTTCTACTGTAATTATTTGAAGTTACTTGGTAGATTTAGATTATTATTACAAAACAACATACTTTGGTACTTTAAGTATAGACAGGACTTTTACCTGTAACAGAGTAGACCTATGGGGATATTGTGGTATGGATACTTTTACTTATGTTGTACTGTACTTAAGTAAAAGTAGAAGAAGTAGTAGTAGAAGATTAGAAGTAGTAGTAGAAGAGTACTTCTTCCACCCCCGTTATAGAGTGTGGTAATGACTTATTTTGCAGGGCACTGACACATTCGGTCTTAATTCATGCGAGGAACCGCACTCACAAGAAATGAAAGTGATCAGGGAGCTGACTTAGAGCAGACGTTGGTACACTTTCAACTCTTTGCAGGGCAAAAATTGCAATGCAATATCACAACTTAACACCGCTGGGTGAGAGGCTAGCCTATCAACCTACACCACAAAATACCGAATGTCATCTCAATGTATAATGTACGTCCATTAACCACTTAAACCTTCTAGACTTGGTAAACCGGACATGGGTTGTCTTGTCTCTGTACTTGCCTTGGACCGATGTTTTCTGTCTACACACCAAATGTCTTTGCCAAAAATAGCCGATCTACAAGCTCACAACCAACATGTCGAGCTGGTAGATCTGCTATTTTTGGCTAATGTTTCCTCCACAATGTGGATGCCGGGGTTCAAGTGGTTAACCACTTTCAACCTGGTTCACTTTAATTTAAAAAACAATATTTTCAACAATTTTCAATATTATTATTTTTAAAAAAAGCACAAAAGTGTTGTACAACGAAGTATATTTAGCTTAAGTGGTTTTAACAAGATGGAAGGATGTGGCAATTAACCACTTAAACCGTCTAGACTTGGTAAACTGGACCTGAGTTGTCTCTGTATGTGGATCGCTTTTTTCTGTCTACACCAAAACTCTTTGCCAGAAATAATAGCCGATCTGTTGTGAGCCTATAGATCAACGATGTTTTGGTTAATGTCTCCCCCCCCCCCCCCCAATATGGAGGCTGGGCTTCAACTGGTTAAACCAGTGGTTCTCAAAGTGGGGTCCGGGGACCCCCAGGGGTCCTTGGGGAGGTCCTAGGGGGTCCCCAGCAAAAGTGGTTAATGTAGCATCACAATCATTTTAACCACTCTACCCATTTATACGTTGGCCATTCAAAAACAGCAGATCTACAAGCTCACAGCGCGTCACTTCGTGCTGCGCATGCGAGCTTGCACATCTGTTTTTGAACATTTTTGAAAAAAGTGTTTGAAAAATCTTGAATATATATATTCTTTTTTTAAACACAAATCTTATCTTCTGGGGGTCCCTGGCACAAAACATTTTCAGATGGGGGTCCGCCGCCAAACACATAGCAATGTGGGGGTCGACCTGACAAAGTTTGAGAACTACTGGGTTAAACAGCCAGCACACATAGGCTTAGCATCCGTGTCACAGAACCAGCTCGGTCTTCTTCTTCCCATCAAGCCACTTGTCCCCCATCTCCTGACCTTGGCAGAAGTGTCCTGGGGCTGGCAGCGTCCAGTCTGCCATCCCAGCCAGAGTGGATGCAAAGCCACTGCCCCCGCCGCCCCCCCCCCCGTCCCCGTCCCCCCCCCGTCCCCCCATCCTAACAGCAGGACGTCCGTGATGAATGTTCCCCGAGGAGGATCGGAAACCAGACCAAATTTTTCTTCTGCTTCTTTTATTTTTTCCTTTCTTTCTTCTTTTGCTATAGCAGACAGGCCTTTCCACGGGCAATTTTCCCAGGACGACCCCATTATTATTCCAAAGAGACGTCTGCCCCCGACGAACCCTATGGGTGGTCTCTCTCTCTCTCTCTCTCTCTCTCTCTCTCTCTCTCTGAGGGCGAAAAGGAAGAGGAAAAGAAAAGGGAGGGAAAGAGAAAAAAGGAAAAAAATCTGGGCGAATCACCCTTGGAGACTGGGACGACAATAAAACACAAAACAAAATCTAAAACAACACGACAAAGAGAACAGTCAAGCGGCCTTCCAGCATATTGTGAGAGCTGTACCTTGGCCGGAGTGATAGACCCGTCAACAATTGTGCACGTGTGTGCGTGTGTGTGTGTGTGTGTGTGTGTGTGTGTGTGTGTGTGTGTGTGTGTGTGTGTGTGTGTGTGGGAGTTTGGGGGCATTGCAGGCTCTTTCGCCTACAAGTTTGAAGTCTGTTCCAGGGGAAAAGAGAAAGGGACAAATGCAAGGATTAAAGTGACATTCTGAAACCGATACTTTGACGGCTGACGTGATTAATCACAGTCGTCAATGCGGCCGATAAAATACGAGAATCTCTCGTGTCAGAACACATTAAGGGCCAATCGGGCGCCATGTAAACTTAGCTTTCCAATTCTCTGTCATCTGAAGTGTCTCAGCATATTGTACGGTTTGAGTGCTAGCATAATGGTATTGCACGTCTTTTCAGGTCGAATGGCAGCCATTTTTCCAGTTTGGACCGCGTACAGGGACAGTTTGGATCGACCCCCATGCTGAGTTCCTTTTTTAAATTGTCCAGTCCATAAAAGGCTTTCTAAAACCAATAACACACACATCCAGCGCAGGAAACTGCAGCTAAATCACGGAGATAGACAGGCCGACCACGAGGCCGTTTCCATGGAAGCCATAGCCTCCGCCGAAAAACTGCTGTGTTGATTCAACTGGCCGAGGGAAGATCTTTTTGATAAGACGTACAGTACACACACAGTAAAATCCTCAGTGTTAATGTGTCCATTTTGGAACCGGGGGTGGGGGGTACGAATGTAATGTAATGTAACCAAATCCATTTGGTTATATTTGTACTGAATCGAGTTAAATCAAGGCAGGGAATACACCCCCAAAATGACTTTCTTTTCTATGTATTACTCACCCTGTGAAGAGTAAGACTTGAATTCACGGATAATATGAACAGCAAATTATTTTTAAAAATCACAAATGAGAAGCGAAACGAGAAGCTGAGTTCACACGCTCTCCTAGGCGTGCTCTTCGTTCGCGCATGAGACCCCGGTTATTTAGAAGTAGAGTGAACATGTGTGTTTAAATTTGTATTTTTTCAAGTCATTTTCTGACATGATACTGTCATGATACTGACTGAAAAAAGGGTTGCACACCTGCTTTTTTGTATTGTGATTGTAATAACGAAATTGAAGTGTCTTTTTAACACTTCAATTTCAGTTCTCAAATAATCTGATCTTGCGTAAGGTGCCGGGTTGGCCAGAAACACCACTGTATAGTTTTACTGTTATTAATATTGGACCCCTATTTTCTTCAATTCATCAAATATTTCATTATAGTTTTTGGATTCTTTATGAGCCAAAAACTTCACCGCTGAAGGAATGCGACACAAACAAACATTCTCCACGAATTCAGAGCTTCACCGGGCCGATTAAATTGACAGAAACAAAGTCTTTTTGGGTGTGTACTCCTTTGACACCGAGGATATCGCTTGTGAAGCGCACGAACAAAAGCTACAAAGGCCTTCGGAAGTCGGCCCCAAACAAATGAGAAATCACACACAACTCAAGGTTTACAATCACCACCTCGTCGCCGCGTGATTCCGCTCACCGCAGGAGTACGCGTAGGAAGTGAGACTTGGCCCCCTGAAGCCATCCATCTTGTCCGGGACCCCTGTGAGGAGGATACGGGCCTATATGTGTCGAGAGAGAGAGAGAGAGGGCCCGGGCCAGGCCAATGCACTGCTAGAGGAACCCTCACTGAGCTCCCTGCCTTTTGTCTGAGGATGTGGAAGGAGAAACCTTGGCACTGGCCCCGGGTCAGCAGCAAGCAAAATTATATTACCATAATCCCATTAAGTGTGTCTGAGGCCTCATGAGCTCCAGATCAGTCTAGGTGGGAGGATGGCTGGATGAGGGGTAAGGTAGGGCTTTGTGAAGGGGTGCTGCTGCACTAAAAGGAACAAACCTCCAACTCACTGAACGAGAGAGAGAGAGGTTTTAGTCTCCCGTCGACACAGCTATTTGGAATGTACAGGGTTGGATTTTGCTGGCAGGGATGGATGGGGAGGAATCCATGCCTCTGCTTTTGACATCCCCCCCCTCTCTCTGGTCATTCATTTGTATCATCGGTTGGGGAAAAGTACTCAAATTTTGTATTTAAGTAAAAGTCCAAAAAGTCCGACTCCGTTACAGGTTAAAGTCTGGAATTCAGAATTGACTTGAGTAAAAGTACAAAAGTATTGGTATCTAAATGTACTTTAAGTACCAAAAGTAAAAGTACTCATCATGCAGAATGTCCCATTTCAAGTTTCAAATGTATACAACGTCTTTTGAAAATAGCCGACCTACAAGCTCACAATGCGTCGCATCGCGGCGCATTGTGAGCTTGTAGGTCGGCTATTTTCAAATGGCCTAAATGTATATGTTCTGTTGGGCTTAAGTGGTTAATGTGTTTTGTAATAGTAACTAAAGTATAAGTAACTAAAGTTTTCAAATTCATCATTTGGATCTGATGTAGTGGAGAAGAAGTAAGAGTATTGGACATTGGAGATACCTCAAAATTGTAGTGTGCAAGTGCAGTGCTTAGTTACTTTCCACCACTGTGTATATATATATACATACAGTAGTGGTTTTATCATTATTAATATTACGTTGGTGTGTGGTGACTGTATTAGTGTTGACCTACATCAGGACGTTCCTAGGGCATGTGAGTCATTTTGAGAGATGGCAGCCGGTGATAGAGGGAGGAGGCGGCCCGCGATCGCTATCGAAAGATATAACAAGAAAGTAGAAATAAAAGCATGAAAATGCCTTTATGAGCACAGGAACTGTCCGGTAATTGGAACCAGGAGCTTTGAAAGAGTAGACGGGCTGTAAATGGGTTAGCGTACCGAAGAGCCTTATGAAAATCAAGGCTTCTCATCTTCATCGCTATTATCTGTCATTGTTCAGCGGAGGATTCTCCGCGATAATAATGAGATTTTCCATTCATCTTTTCCATTTGTTTCCAATTAACCCATTAAAACCGGGAAATCGTCTGTGCCATTTTAGATTTTAGCTTCATATACAGCACATTGGTTGGCTGTTCAAAAAATAGCAGATATACAAGCTCATGCAATTTTTGAAAAATCATGAAAATGTGTGTGAATCTTTGAATATACATATTTTTTAAAGCGAACATTTTTAAACTCAAATCTCTGGGGGTCCCTGGAATAAACTCTTATGAGATGCGGGTCCGCGGCCAAGTACATATAATTTTGGGGGTCCTTGACATGAAAAAGTGCGAGAAGCACTGATATTATAGCAACAAGCAGCAGCAAGTTTTTCAGAAAACGGTTGGGATTTAGAAGACATTTTTAGAATCGGTCTCAGGTCTTTATGGGTTAAGATATTGCAGGCAGAGTTTCATCCACCCCCCCTACACCCCCCCCCCCCCACCTCCTACCAGCACCCGCCACCCCCACCCCACCCCAACCACCCACAGATATATATAAGGCAGTTTGTCTTCTCTATAACTCCCCCCTGTCCTTGCCTTGTAAATCTCCACAAGAAACGTACAGTATCCGTTTACAATGCAACGTCCCCAGTGGACACAGGTTGTTTGTGTGTAAGCGCGTATCGTCATCACGGCAGTAAAACTGATACCATCCCTTTTCACGATAATGTAAGCCGAAAGTAAGCCGAGCTCCCGCAGTTGATCCTGGAGGCATGGCTGTGGTGGGTGTGTGTGTGTAGCATACAGTCAAGTTTATCTAACACACACAGTGCAGGAATGCAGACTGGCTCCTGCAGGCATAAAAGACACAAGAGCACACACACACAATGGCAAAGAAGAATCAAACAACACAATGTTATACCTCTGCGTCGTTTTGTTGTTTTCTTCTTGAGCCTGACCACAGCTGTGTTTAGAAAAAAAAGTTTGAGTGGTTCTCAAACTTTTTCAATGTCAAGGACACCCAAAATGTATGTATTTGGCCGGATGGTTCCAGAATATTCAAGAATTGTCCCATTTTTCAATATCTTTTGAAAATAGCCGATATACAGTATATAGGGTCAAAGTGGTTAACCACTGGAGTCCCTCAGGGCTCAATACTAGTGTCTTTTGTGTTTTCTGTTATTGTGGGGATAGC
>NC_139948.1:40295729-40328229 GCF_963454915.1 Gymnoscopelus microlampas
GTAAAGGTACTTATAGTTTACTTTCCACCACAACAAAGGCCCTGCAGCCTGGCCCGGTATGGTCCAGTCTAGCCCAGCTCTATAACACATGGAGGAAGCAGTAGGGTGGATAGATTTCCCCCTCTCTGAAATTAAAAAACAAATGATGGTTTTGCTGCAGCAGACAGTTAGCAGACAGTTAGTCACACAGTGAGTGGGCTAATAAAATCCGGCAATAAAGTGTCTTGTGATTCGTTACTTGTAACGTTTGTCACAGGATCACACCGGGGGGAGGGGGGGGGGGATTTACGCTGAACGCCGGACTGCTCACATGGTGTGGTGACGGTGACAAGTCAATAAGACCTGGAGCTAAAAACACTATTTTACACTTTTGGCTATTCAAAAATAGCGAAAATGTGTGCAAATCTTTGAATATGTGTTATTTTAAAGCGAACATTTTTTACTCCAATCTTTGCTTCTGGGGGGGTCCCTGGAACAACATATTTTGAGATGGGGGGGGGTCCGCGGCCAAATTCATATAATTTTGGGGGTCCTTGACAATTATGAAAACGTTTGAGCACCGCTGATATAGAAACATATGTTTTTCAGAAAACAGTTTTTGATTTAGAAGACATTAAGTAGAATCGGCTTCAGGTCTTAATTGGATAAACTAAAGGGATACAGGACGAGTTGGTCACCTAAACATTGTGCTCAGGGCTGTGTCTCAAACGAGCGAGTGTGTAACAAAGCCAGATTTAGCCTTATAGTATGCCGGTCACGTTGTGACATATTGTTGTGAGCTTATAGATATCTCCTTATAGTGCACCATGTTAGATCTAAAGTCCAGAACCTGAATCAACTTGTGTAAAGAAGGGGGGGGGGGCAAGGAGAAAAACAAATCACTTATTTTAATTTATATCATCTTAACAGGTCGGCTGTAGCTTAATAAGTGAGAAAATAGGCCATCTTCACGTCCCTCGTGTGCACATGTGTCACAGACACCTATAACCCCTAACAGCTCCTGCCCCCGCGCGCCATCATGACCATCTGAGCATAACAGATCAGCTGGGTGAAGCTGAAAACAGCCCCCGGTGGGACTAACAAAGTAATCAAATCAAATCCAAAATGATAAATATTTACCAGGATATTTTGATGTTGTTGTGGATCTGTCCCCCCAAAAAAAGAAAAACATTGCATCACAGATTCCTGCCTCTCTCGCTCTCTCTCTCTCTTTCCGCCTCGGTGTCTTTCAAAGCTCTGCCCGCAGCAGCAGCCTCTTTATTGCATTAATTGGTAGCAGTTCTGGCATGGGGGAATGGGGCCAGGGGTCTGGTGGTCTGCTCTCTGCTGTTGTGTGCCCCCATTATTTTCTCCACAGGCGGCGTGGTGCCTTTCCAACTACCTCTGAAGCATCAGCAGTTTTTCATCATTCCCCCTTATCAAGTGCAGGAGGGAACACTTTGACAAAAAATTGCCTCCAAAGTACTCTCCCCGGGAACTTTTTACGTGCCCTTAATCTTTTGAGAGCAGTTGCTTTTTTTTTTTAACACAGATGCCAGCTTTAGTTTTTTTCGGGGCGGTCACTGTTATTGTTTACAGAGAGGAAGGTGTGGCCATCGTTCTTATAACCACTTTCACCCATGGTCAGGGTTGCCAGATCTGCATATTATAATTTCCCCCGCAAGATTTTATTTGAAAATAGCCGATCTACAAGCTCACAACGCGTCGCGATGCGACGCGTTGTGAGCTTGTAGATCTGCTATTTTCAAATAGCTGATGTATATGTTAAAGTGCTCATGTGGCCCATAGTTGCTTCTTTTGGGCTGGTTTTCCTAGACCTGGTTGCTTGTTTCTCTCGTAGAATCTGGCAACACTGCCCATGGTGGCCCTGTTTGGGTATGTGTCATTTATTTGGCGAAAACTGACGAATGTCAGAGATTTTCTAAAACTTGCAAAAGTAACAGATCCACACAACTAGATTGATTGGCTATTTCGTCTCTGTCGGGTGGGAACCTCACAACACAGTATGTCCACAACTGTTACTTTTCAGGATTCAAATAAAAAAATAGCGAACGTATCAGATCTGCAAGCTCAAAACGTGTTTTGAGCTTGCAGATCTGCTACTTTTGATGCTTTTGTGTGACGCTGTAGTATGAAGTATAGGGCGTTAATCTACGAAAAAACACAAAAAGTTAAAATAAGGTGATATTAAGAGGTTTCTGACTGCACAGCATCGATTTCTTCCTTGCGACATAATCGTACAACGAAGAATAAAGTAGGGCTTATGAGTACACATAAGCTAGTATTGTTTGTTTCACTTGTTTATTGACAAGAGTTCAATGTAAGTTGCTCTGCATGAGAGCGTCTGCTAAATGTCTACGTTGTAACCGTGAATTTTATTGAAGTTTCTAAAACCTGCGGGCTGCTACTGAATTCCTGCACAGCAAAACCCAGAGTTAGTTTTCAAACTAGAGTGAAAAGTGCTGTCGACCCGCAATCTGTGTACATTTTGCTGTACCGCCTCCCCCCCTGAGATCCCTTCCTCCCTCGGTGCCCCCTCCTCGCCCGCCCTGGGGCCCCGAAAACATGGAATTAACATCACATCCCAGAGTGCTTTGCAGCAGCAGCAGCAGCAGCTGGGGGGAACAGGTGTGTGTGGCGAGCACATGCTCGGGGTGACGGGGTCTACCACATGTTAGACGCATACAAACCCCGCTATCTCCTCGCTTTAACTAGGGCAGAGAGCACACACAACGAGAGAGAGAGGGGAGAGAGAGAGAGAGAGAGAGAGAGAGGACGAGATGCCTAAACTAACCTTAAAGACCCGTGTTTTTGTGTCCCCGTCAAATCATAAGAGTCGAGGGAGCTTGTCCAATACATCTGGAGAAAGAGACAGTGGAAAAACACACATGAAGGTGCCAGTTAAGTGTCTTATTGAGGCAGCGGGGATGGAGGAGAAATTTGAATCTCTCCCTTTTTTTTTTGTCGGAGCTAGGATCGCACAGCGGGATTTCAATAAATGAGAGCATGGTGCCCAAAGCACAGAGCCAAAGCTGCCAGACGCAATGACCAGACTCCCTTCTTTCTCTTTCTCTCCCTCCTCCCACTCTCCCGCTACTTCTTTCTCTTCTGTCTCTTTCTTTCTCTGCCTTTAGTCTTTCATTTTCTGTAACTTGCTGTGAAATTCCAAGGGGACGTCAAGATGAGAAGAGTCAGGAGGCCTACATGTGGTTTTGTGTGTGTGTGTGTGCGCGCGTGCGCGTGCGCGTGTGTGTGTGTGTGCCCGTGCGTGTGTGTGTGTGTGCCCGCGCTATATCCAATTGAGGCTCCTCAAAAAGCAAGCCTTTTCCTCATTTCTCACTGATTATTTTTCTCTTACGAGGAGACACGAAAACCGCCTTGTTGTGTCTTGCGTTTCTCCTGGGATTAAATATTTTTGCTCCTTCACTTAAATTCCATCTTATGTTTCTCTCGGCCCGAAAAAGAAGCGGAGGCAGAGAGAGAGAGAGAGTTTTGGAACCAAACCTCGGAAGAAACACTCCTGCCAGCCGTCGGTTGCCGTGGCGACCGAACCCGTTTGGCGTTTCCCGGGGTTCTTCTCGCGGCCGCCGGCCGGGCCCGCTGGCAGCAGCCAATGGCGAGCCCAGAGAGGTCCCTGGGAAATATCATGCCTTGTCTAAGATTTATGCTAGCTGCGAAAACTTCAAAATTCTCTCTGGGACGTGTCAGCAAACATCACAGCGCGGGTTCAGCTATGCCAGTTGCTCGTGTGCAAAGGGCCGGCAGGCCTGTTCCACACCTTGTTAAGGTTTTCCTTTTCCTCCGTATACTGTGTAGCCGGTGGTGGACAAAAGCACTCAATCCACAGTACTTGAGTAAAAAGTACAGATACTCCTGGTC
The DNA here is from genome assembly GCF_963454915.1 of Gymnoscopelus microlampas. Classification (NCBI taxonomy): domain Eukaryota; kingdom Metazoa; phylum Chordata; class Actinopteri; order Myctophiformes; family Myctophidae; genus Gymnoscopelus; species Gymnoscopelus microlampas. Next base: position 40,299,609 of record NC_139948.1, read on the forward strand.
AAAATATTACTCAACTTACAAGTGAAAGTTGTTCAGTCAAATTTGTTAAAGTCCTGGAGTACTTGCTTTAAAAAAATAGCACACTGTCTTATTTCATATCAATGCATTGCTGAATTGAAATTGAGATATAAATTGAGATATTGCCCCCATAAATATTCAAAAATGTTATGTAAAAGTTACATTTAGTGAAAATAGGCAGTCTACAAGCTTGTAGATCTGCTATTTTTACTATCTTTAAAATAGGGCTTAAGCGGTCCTAATGCACTTTTTCCCTTCCTCGAAATGTTAGTGGAGTCAAAAGTACAATATGTGTCTTTCAAATGTGGAGTGAAAGTCATAAATATAAAAACAAATATGCACAGTACAGTACTCAAGTAAATTGTCTCTGTCGGGTGGAAACCTCATTTGTCCAAAACTGCTACTTATCACGATTCAAATTCAAAAATAGCAAAACTTGCAGATCTACAAGCTCAAAACGAGTCGCTTCGTTATGCGTTTCAAGCTCAAAATACAGAGGTTTCTGCCTGACAGCAGCGAAATGTACTTTGTTACTGTCCACCACTGTGTGTAGCCCACCCCTCCCCTCCGCTGCACACCCCCCCACCCATCCCCCCCGGATTTCGGGCCGTGGCGGTGACCCCGAAGCAATCTCAGGATGTCTCAAAAGGTTTCCCCACCAACAACACCAGAACAGCCCGACAACATTTGGCCTCCAGATCTTTTCTGCTTGTGTGACCTTTTTTTATTTGGTTGGACAACAAATTGATCTGTCAGCAATCTTGGCGCAGGATCTGATCCGCTTAGGAGTGTCGGAATAGAATAGCAGCACCACTGGAGGTGGTGGTGGCCACCAACGTCAAATCAAACAGCCCGAATAGAGCCAATCTAAAAGCTCATCCATAATATATTTTCTCTTGTCTTGCCTGTCTGTATTTCGACATGCTCTGTCTTCGACCTTGGTCGTTGGAAATGTGCTATTCAAATAAAGTTTGATTTGATTTGATTTGAAGCTCTCAATGTGTTGCCTTGAGATGCAATTGTGAGCTGGTATAGATCTGATATTTTTGGCCGGCGAACCTCAACACTGCAAAGTACATCCACTCACATTGGTGTCAGGGAAGAACTGAGAGGAGACATAACTTTGGTACAGCTATACTGTAGGTTTTGCGCAGCAAAATCCAAGAGTATGTACTGTAACTTTAAGGGCTTATTTTTTACACTCTAGATTTTACTCCGCAGTTACATATAAGTTAGTACTGAGTTTTTAAAGCTGCACTATGTAACTTTCCTACTTCCACCCCGGATTTGAACCTGGTCAGGGGATAAATTGAATCTTGACCATCAGGTCAAAATTCGTGTCAGATCCTGTGTCTAGGTGAGACGTGACATTTGACACGATCTAAATGTCTCAATAGAAGAGCAGGGATACCAAATACAACCACCCCATTTGTATAAGTTACATTGTATTAACATATTCTATACAGATTGGACCAAAAAAAGTTGCTAGTGAGTTTTTCAGACTCATTTATCTTTAATATGTACCATTCAGATTTAAGCCTTTGACATGATTCAGAAATGCTTAATAACCTTTTAATTTGGAGTGATTTCTTGTTGTTTACCTGGGGTGGGCCCTGGTTGTGGACTGTTGTGTCTACTACACTGCCAAGCTATTCCACAGCGACCATGAGAAAAAGGCTCTCCGGTTAAGATCCAGGAACGCACTGTTGCATATCAATGACCCACATCAACACACAGAGAGAGAGAGAGAGAGAGAGAGAGAGAGAGAGAGAGAGAGAGAGAGAGAGAGAGAGAGAGAGAGAGAGAGAGAGAGAGAGAGAGAGAGAGAGAGAGAGAGAGAGAGAGAGAGAGAGAGAGAGAGAGGTCAGAGAGAGTGAGAGAGAGACAGAGGGTCAGAGGGAGTGAGAGAGACAGAGGGTCAGAAAGAGAGAGAGAGAGAGAGAGAGAAAGAAAGAAAGAGAGACAGAGAGAGAGACCGAGAAAAACAGAGAGAGACACAGCTAGACAGAATGAGAGAATGAGAGAGACAACAAAACAAAAAGAGGATAAAAAGCCCCCCCCCCCTCCTCCTTCTTGATGTACACACACATAAACACACGCACGTACGACGTGCACACGCATGCACACAGGCGGGCGGGCAGGCAGGTCAGTGAAATATGACAGCCCCACGGTGCAGTAGGTGGGGGTTAGGGAAGAAGCCATATTGTAACAATCTTATTCTGTGGTCATTAATCGTATCCTGCTGTTCCAGCCTCCCCGACTGTGTGCACTGAGCGTATGTCAAACACATTTCCCCTCTCTCTCTCTCTCTCTCTCTCTCTCTCTCTCTCTCTCTCTCTCTCTCTCTCTCTGTCTCTCTCAATGTCTCTCTCTCGGTGGGCGCGCTCCCAGCCAGCTCTGCCGCCTCACAAAAGACACAAACTCCGAGAGAGAGAGAGAGAGAGAGAGAGAGAGAGAGAGAGAGAGAGAGAGAGAGAGAGAGAGAGAGAGAGAGAGAGAGAGAGAGAGAGAGAGAGAGAGAGAGAGAGAGAGAGAGCTCCTGAAGGCACACAGGCCAGATAATCTTCCCCCTCGGACTCCGGTGCCAAGCCCAGCGCCCAGCCAGCAAGACCCAGAGAGAGAGGGAGAGACGCTGGCCCGCCGGGGAAGTCCTCCTCACTCACGCCCAGACTGCCACACATGCTACAAGTGTTCATTTAACCACTTATAAACCCTATATCGTTGCTGTCGGGGGGCAGAAACCTCTTATCTCCAGATTTGTACTTTTTGTGTCGTCCCCCCCCGTAAATTAACGCCCTACTTGATCATACTACAGCGTCATACAAAAACATCAAAAGTAGCAGATCTACAAGCTCGAAACGCGACGCGAAGCGACGCGTTTCGAGCTTGTAGATCTACTACTTTTGATGTTTTTTGTATTTGAATCCTGAAAAGTAACAGTTTTGGACATGTGAGGTTTCCACCCGACAGAGACGATATATACGCACTTACAGTAGTTGACCGAAGTCCCCCAGGGCTCTATATTAGGTCCGGTACTTTTTTTTCCAAACCATCCACCCACGTCTCTTCTCCAAAAAACAGCAGATCTACAGCTTGTAGATAATGTTATATTCAAACGAATGTTCACCCCAGAATAGGGACGTTATAGGATTCATGTGGTTAACTGTAAAGTGTGCAAACATGAACCCTCTCAGGTCTATATGTTTACACTCTCAGAGGTAAAACATGGACCCTCTCAGGTCTATATGTTTACACTCTCAGAGGTAAAACATGGACCCTCTCCGGTTTACACACTCAGAGGTAAAGGAACAGTCCAGGATTTTGTCTAGAGGTTATGTCAGGAAATGTCTTCCTCGTGACTGTAAGTCAAAAACGCTACAATACAGATGCCGAAACGGTCAAATTTGCGCGTCCTTGACACCGTACACTACCTCCATACCGAGTGAATATGAGTGATATGACTCAGCAGAAAGCTGCCCTTGGGCCATCTGTGATAAAGTGACAAAGTGACAGTTAGAACAACGACAGTGTCTGGTGAATCGGGGACAAAGGTAATCATTCGAGATGTGTTGCCCCCGTTTTACATCAGCGGTCGCTCCGTGATAGCAGCCGCTATGTGCGACAGCAGTGCTGGGATTCGCTGCGGCGATGAGCAGCCAAATTTTATGTGGAACGGTCCATGCATGGACATTTTGGCAAGAACCAAGCATCCATCCTTTCCTCCCTCCCTCCCTCTCTCCCCCCATCCCTCCCCTGCTTTGCATCCTTCTTTTTTGCTCTCCTGCTGTGAGTTTCCTCATTAGGGAAGTGATGATGTAACTCCCTCTGTTTCATCACGCACTGCCGTGCCATTTGTCATTATGACTGACAAGTGTCGAGGCGGGCCAACCGAGTGACAGAAGGAAAAGCAACTAACTAGGATTCCTTTTTTTTTTCTATCACACTTTTCTGTTTGACGATGCCATGCTGCACTTTAACAATAATATTGTTATGGGAACATGATACAACTCAGCTGTCAATGCATGGAAATAAAAAACTAAACAACTTTAATTTTTTATTTACTGGACACTTCAATTCATGATCATTCCCACATTGTTAAAATGGGTTCCACATAATTACGTCTCAAAGAGACCAACGCTGCTGCAAGTGACTGAGGATTGGCCGAAACGTGAGAAGCCTTCCTGACAAGTGGAAGTCTCCAGAGCAATGGAGGAAGCAGCGTGAGCCCCATCAATCACTGCGTGGGACACGGGCCTGAAGGATGTGCTTTTTCACCCACATAGTCTGGTCCTGCAGATCTTGACAAGATAATAAGATCGTGAAGCTGTCGAGATCAATTGATGGAGGACACATATTGATCAAAGATGCGAGTATCCCACACACACACACAACTTTCTTAAAATTGATATGATGACGTTGCTGCTCCAAAGACAACGGCACTACAGTATGTTGCTGCTCTAAAGACAACGGCACTACAATATGTTGTTTATTATTGCACATTATTCGTTCCGGTTTGTTCAAGCGTTTTCTAATCTGACCAAAAAATGTCTGGGTCCTCCCCCCCAGGGACTTCCTTCTTGCCTACACATCTTTAACCCAGCTGGTCCGCTTTTATAGGAGCTAGCAAAATAAACCAACCCGGCAACCTGAGGCTCCGACAGGAGGCCACACAAGAAAACACGGGAGCTTGAATGAATAAACACTCGACCGAAGTAACAAAGGCTACAATTACAATCTCAATGTGGCAGCAACAAGGACATCTAGGGAAAGGGGAGAAAACACACACACACACACACACACACACACACACACACACTCATAGCCAATAAAGACCCACTTGATGTCCTCAGATTACTTTCCCTATGGTCAAGGCAGGCCGTAGTGGGAGTTGGGGATATCTTTGACAGAATCCTTGACCTGTGAGTCTTGGTTACGAGGAGAGCCCGTCAGTGCGGGGACAGGAGGGGGTGATTGATTGGGTCCCTCTCGGCAGGGTCAGCTGGATGTCCCGGGGAGCCTCTCCCATCCATCAGGTCGAACCAGACCCCGCGGAAATCTGCCTCCAGATGGGCAACATTGTTCCCAGGCCACCCATGGCAGTCGCTGGAAGTCTCACGCCGGCCCGTCATCACGTTTATCTGACAACAGCCGCGGACGTCATCCCAGAGTCCGTCTGTCTGTCTGTCAGCACGCTCCTGGGAGCCACCCGTCCCCCATCCAGCCTGATCGATAGCACACGTAGGCTGAGCAGAGGAGCGGCGAGCAGGGACAATAGCTGTCATTGCGATCGCCGGCCGGCGATCAGCGACCATCCGCATATAATTCAGATAAGAGGTGGCAGAGGGATGATGCGCTGGCAGAGATCGCAGTGTCCCCGCTGCATGACTAGTGAGGCATCACATGGAGTCTTAATTGCGGTGCGAGGCCTAATTGTGCGGTCAGGACAGGGGGTAATAATCCCCGTCCAGTCATCCGTGATGAGTAAACCAGGAGTCCACCACAGTAATTACACACTGGTGCTCATTAACCTCAAAGCTCCAGTGCTCGGGGAGGGTTAGGGGCTTGTTGCACACATTTTGGTTCTTACCTAACTAACCCAACAGGCAACTCCTCCCGCCTGTGAATTATACAATAGGTATTGCATTGCGGTAATGGTGGAGCTGGGAAAGTTAACCACTCTGATCCCTATCGCTGTCGCTTTTCTGTGCATGTCATGGTACAAGAACATTTTAGGCAAACAAATCTGCAAGCTCACGAACGCATCACATCGAGCTTGGGAGAAGGAGTTGAGTGGGCCCTGTGGGACTCTGGTCAATGACTGAACAGTGGATCTCAACGTGGGGCGAAACTATGCGTTTTGAGCATTTTTGATACTTAATATTTTTAATATTTTGAGACGCTGTAGTATGATCAAGTTAGGCATTCATTTACGAAAAAACACAAAAAGCTAAAAATATGGAGATAAGAGGTTTCTGCCCCAACAGCAACGATAATATACGTTTTTTTTCAGAAAACTGTCGGGATTTAGGAGGAATTTGTAGAATCGGCCTCAGGCCTAAATGGGTTAAATTAAGCAAGAACCTCTCAAACACCCACCCACCCACACTGATCCAAGGAGGCCAGAGGTTCAGAGCAGTGACGGGACGGGGCCAGCGGTGCTTGCCAGGTTGTTAGCCCCGTTGACTGATCTGGGATGTGTGTGTGTGTGTGTGTGTGTGTGTGTGTGTGTGTGTGTGTGTGTGTGTGTGTGTGTGTGTGTGTGTGTGTGTGTGTGTGTGTGTGCGTGTGCGTGTGCGTGTGTGTGTGTGTGTGTGTGTGTTTCTCTGGGAGGGGCTGTTTGCGGTGTGTGACTGAGGGGGAATAGAAGGGGGAGGGGGTTTGGGGGGTGGGGGTATATGTGATCCCCTGGTTGCACCATGACAGACGTCATGCCGCTCCGCATGCGTGATGATCTCTTCCATATGGGGCTGCAGAGGGATGGTCAGCGTGCCGGGTGTTTACACAGGCTGAACCCCAGAACGTGTCCCAGGGTCCAGGACCTTGGTACTGCATGCTGCCCAGGAGGTGAGGGGGGTGGAAGGGGAGGGGAGGGGGGAGGGGTTGGAAGGAAGGGGCAATCTGGGCTCTCTTTTTTACTGAAGAGCCTTTTGTTACATGTGAGGGTTCTTTCTATTTCATTATATTTATTGCAAGGTTATTTGGTAGTCCATTCTGCATGCAGTGCATTCAGTTTAGGATCTGCATGGGACAAGACCTGGCTGGGAGGAGACCTTCAATCAGGAGATGGACCAATCAGAGGACGCCTTCCTCCCCGACTTAAGAGCTGGCATCACCTGTGTGCTTTGGCAGTGTGTGGTAGCTGTCAGTGCTGCTACATGCTGTCCATATCAAGTCAATACTTTGGGTGCTAAAAGTTTGGTAGCCCTCAGTATTTTGTGTGCTCTGTGACACCATATTCAAGTTGCACCCTGTTTAAGTTGAACCTACTGAAGTAGTGTTGAGATTCTAAAGGAGTAAGTTTAACCATAATTCTGAGTTTGTTTGACCACCGGGGCCAGCTTTTTGTGAACCAGCCACCATTTTGTTTCAGTTTAGAGTAGGGAAGTTTTTTTTTTTTTAGAGGTTAGGTTAAGTAGGGGTTTCAAAGCATAGGTTAGTTTGTTATATTTATTTATTGATTTTGCACTGGGGTCATTTTCCATGTTTAACAAATTTTAGGTTTAACTGTCTTATTAATGTAAAACTGTTATCTGTGTCACTTTCCGAGCAACCACAAGAAAAAGGTAAAACAATAAAACAACTTTTCACTTGCCAACCTTATGCCACGGTTCCTAGACTCACGGTGCGTTTTAACAGCGGGCAACTCTCGGGCGATGCCGGGCAACATCGCCCAAAAGATAATGAAAGTCATGAGAGCCGGCGAGCGGGCGAAGTGGGCGGGGGGGGCGATGAAAGATGGATTTTCTTTATCTTTTTGGACGATGTCGCCCAGTATCGCCCGCTGTTAAAACGCACCCTAAGGATCGTAACATAAATGGGGGTAAAAATCCATCCTCCTCCTGACACCTCATCACTGCGCCTAGATTCGGGCTCCTCCTCAGATACAGCAGGCTCTGCTAAGTCCTGGTTATCTCGCTCACGTGCCAATGTGCGCATAGCACACAAAAATGGAAGCGGATAAACAGTTCAGTTTTCTCTAAGTGGAGTTGGCCATGGAAAAGGGAGCGAGGCCAGAGGTCTCAGGTTACCGTTGCTGCGCAGACCGTACAACCACCCAGTCCAGGTACAGTCCACTTTGCTAATATTAAGCATATTGGGTTATAGTACCCCCCTTCCGTGAATCTGTAGTGGTTTAGTTTCACACTGCTGAATTTGTCTTTATCCACAGTAGAGTTTTTGAATGTTGCCTTTGAACAAACGGCTTGCGGGTCAAGTGCAGTGTTTAAGGTGTGGAAATGGGGTTTATTGAAGTGCCTTTGCATACCCTGTATGTGCATTATGCCTTAGTTTTGAGGGTGAGGGTCAACTGTGATGTTCTTTAGAGAGCAGTTGAGGTGATTACTAAAACCTTTATAACTACAGTTACAAATCATTTGTAAAGTATTAGTAAGTAGTGAACTATTCATGAATAAGCCATTTATATATCTGTAAAAGGTTATTAAATCATTTGTAACGACCCATTCTAAAGCATTTATAAACGTTTATAAGCAGTTTGTAGACTATTAACAAATCATTAACAACCTGTTTATTGACATTCGTAAATGATTACTAAAACCTTTATAACTACGGTTACAAATCATCTATAAAGGTATTAGTAACTATTCATGAATAAGCCATGTATAATACATCTGTAAATGATTATTAAATCATTTGTAACTGATGTTACATAATATATACAAGCTATTGGTAGCTTGTTCATGTTTAACATATGCTTTGTTAAACATTCCTAAAGTATCTATAAATCCTTAGTACATGTTATTATGTGCCCTATAGTAAAGTGAAGACAGTTCATCATTTACAACTGTCTGTTAATGTGTTTGTTCATGTTTAACATGCTTTGTAAAACATTCCTAAAATATCTCTAAATCCTTTGTACATGTTATTATGTGCCCTACAGTAAAGTGAAGACAGTTCATCATTTATGACTGTCTGTTAATGTGGACTTTCTCCTTACCTGTTGCAAACTACCTGGCTTTCATGAATGCAGACACCAAACAATTACTAGAATTATCATTCATGTTAAGCAAATGATGCGTAAGACATTCGTAAAGAGTATGTAAACCATTTGCAGACGTTATCATGAGCCTGAGCCTAGTTGCTTCTTTTGGGCTTGTTTTCATAGACCTGTCCGCTTGTTTCTTTTGCAAAATCTGGCAACACACTGATTACCTGCAATACACCTGCAGTAGCCTACTAGGGAGGAAGTGAACAGTGATGCAGTTGCAGACTGGACAGAAATATGTCTAATTCATGTTTTATGTGTTTTAACTGTCTTGTTGCAGGTGATCGAGGTAACATAAAATGGCTAATCTTACACACATGAAGTAGCATTATGACTAGGGGGTATTTTGATGGTGGCTGTTTGTATCCACAATGTTTGTTTTGATGTGTAGGCTAGTAATGTCCTCCATGCTTAGCAGTTTAGCTTAGCAGCTAAAGCTAACTTGCACTGGGAGGTGGTGACTGCAGAGGCTCCAAGCTGCTACTCTGTGATTCTGTTGTGATTAATTTCTTTGTTTAAATGTCAGTGTGTGTGCTGTGGCCAAGAGTTGCTACATTTTATATCTTAATAAATTGTTGCATACTTGTATACTATATAACGTTACTTTTGCCACTTTTTGATGTCACATGTTTTACTAATCACTGTTAAACATGAAATAATAATGCATAGTCTTCACTTTACAACAAGGCCCATGATAACGTTAGCAAATGGTCAACACACTCTTTACGAATGTCTTACGAATCATATATTAAACATGAAAGATAATTCTAGTAATTGTTTGGCATCTGCATTCATGAAAGCCAGGTAGTTTGCAACAGGTAAGGAGAAAGTCACATTAACAGACAGTTGTAAATGATGAACTGTCTTCACTTTACTATAGGGCACATAATAACATGTACTAAGGATTTATAGATATTTTACTCTACTCAGAGTCATAAGTTTACAAAATGTACTAAAGTACAGTGAACGTCTGTGCGGTTTGTCTTCATCACTGAAAATAACGTACATGTAAACTGATATAAAACTGCTGTCATGTGCAGTTGGGGTGAAGAAACACAACCATTTCACTCCTAATAATACCTATTTGATTTGACATCCTGACTTGCTGCTGTAGCTGAGGCTTGAACCTGTTACCTGCGGCTCACTAGTCAGTGACTCTATCCATTCACCTACAGCTGTTTCCTTGGAATCTGTGGTTCTGAAACGTTTTGTTGTCAACCCCCCAAATTGACATGTATTTGGGCAGTGGACCCCAATGTGAAAAGATGTAGTGTCAGGGCCCCCCATGAAAAAGATTTATATTTATGCTGTAACACATTTTTTTTAAGTTATTTGTCTTGTTTGTTGTTCAAGTCAAAGCACCAGGAAGGCTGTACTTGTCAGCCATCTGTTAGCTCAATGGGTTGAGACGCAGTATTCAAGATCCAGAGGCCATGAGTTCAAATCCCATTGATGTCTTTCCTATGATTCTTTCCTTTGCAGACTGGCTTCCAGAAGATCAACTGAAAACTACCAGGAAGGCTGTACTTGTCAGCCATCTGTTAACTCAATGGGTTGAGACGCAGTATACATGATCCAGAGGCCATGAGTTCAAATCCCATTGATGTCTTTCCTATGATTCTTTCCTTTGCAGACTGGCTTCCAGAAGATCAACTGAAAACTACCAGGAAGGCTGTACTTGTCAGCCATCTGTTAGCTCAATGGGTTGAGACGCGGTATTCATGATCCAGAGGCCATGAGTTCAAATCCCATTGATGTCTTTCCTATGATTCTTTCCTTTGCAGACTGGCTTCCAGAAGATCAACTGAAAACTACCAGGAAGGCTGTACTTGTCAGCCATCTGTTAGCTCAATGGGTTGAGACGCAGTATTCATGATCCAGAGGCCATGAGTTCAAATCCCATTGATGTCTTTCCTATGATTCTTTCCTTTGCAGACTGGCTTCCAGAAGATCAACTGAAAACTACCAGGAAGGCTGTACTTGTCAGCCATCTGTTAGCTCAATGGGTTGAGACGCAGTATTCAAGATCCAGAGGCCATGAGTTCAAATCCCATTGATGTCTTTCCTATGATTCTTTCCTTTGCAGACTGGCTTCCAGAAGATCAACTGGAAACTACCAGGAAGGCTGTACTTGTCAGCCATCTGTTAGCTCAATGGGTTGAGACGCAGTATTCATGATCCAGAGGCCATGAGTTCAAATCCCACTGGTGTCTTTACTGTGATGCTTCCCTTTGCAGACTAACTTCTAGAAAAACAAGTTAAAACCACCAGAAAACCTGTAACTCTCAGCCAACAGCATAGCTCAACTGGTAGAGCGTCTGTCCAATAACATGACTTGACTTGAGTGGGTTCGATTCCCACTCGAGTCAAGTGTCCCCGGTAACTTGGGGCAACGGATAAATTGACTGATATCCTTAGTGATGCTTCCCTTTGCAGACTAACTTCTAGAAAAACAAGTTAAAACCACCAGGAAACCTGTAACTCTCAGCCAACAGCATAGCTCAACTGGTAGAGCGTCTGTCCAATAACATGACTTGACTTGACTTGAGTGGGTTCGATTCCCACTCGAGTCAAGTGTCCCCGGTAACTTTGGGCAACGGATAAATTGACTGATATCCTTAGTGATGCTTCCCTTTGCAGACTAACTTCTAGAAAAACAAGTTAAAACCACCAGAAAACCTGTAGCGTCTGTCCAATAACATGACTTGACTTGACTTGACTTGAGTGGGTTCGATTCCCACTCGAGTCAAGTGTCCCCGGTAACTTTGGGCAACGGATAAATTGACTGATATCCTTAGTGATGCTTCCCTTTGCAGACTAACTTCTAGAAAAACAAGTTAAAACCACCAGAAAACCTGTAGCGTCTGTCCAATAACTTGACTTGACTTGACTTGAGTGGGTTCGATTCCCACTCAAGTCAAGTCAAGTCATGTTATTGGACAGACGCTCTACCAGTTGAGCTATGCTGTTGGCTGAGAGTTACAGGTTTCCTGGTGCTTTTAACTTGTTTTTCTAGAAGTTAGTCTGCAAAGGGAAGCATCACTAAGGATATCAGTCAATTTATCCGTTTCCCCAAGTTACCGGGGACACTTGACTCGAGTGGGAATCGAACCCACTCAAGTCAAGTCAAGTCATGTTATTGGACAGACGCTCTACCAGTTGAGCTATGCTGTTGGCTGAGAGTTACAGGTTTTCTGGTGGTTTAACTTGTTTTTCTAGAAGTTAGTCTGCAAAGGGAAGCATCACAGTAAAGACACCAGTGGGATTTGAACTCATGGCCTCTGGATCATGTATACTGCGTCTCAACCCATTGAGTTAACAGATGGCTGACAAGTACAGCCTTCCTGGTAGTTTTCAGTTGATCTTCTGGAAGCCAGTCTGCAAAGGAAAGAATCATAGGAAAGACATCAATGGGATTTGAACTCATGGCCTCTGGATCTTGAATACTGCGTCTCAACCCATTGAGCTAACAGATGGCTGACAAGTACAGCCTTCCTGGTAGTTTTCAGTTGATCTTCTGGAAGCCAGTCTGCAAAGGAAAGAATCATAGGAAAGACATCAATGGGATTTGAACTCATGGCCTCTGGATCATGAATACTGCGTCTCAACCCATTGAGCTAACAGATGGCTGACAAGTACAGCCTTCCTGGTGCTTTGACTTGAACAACAAACAAGACAAATAACTTAAAAAAAATGTGTTACAGCATAAATATAAATCTTTTTCATGGGGGGCCCTGACACTACATCTTTTCACATTGGGGTCCACTGCCCAAATACATGTCAATTTGGGGGGTTGACAACAAAACGTTTCAGAACCACAGATTCCAAGGAAACAGCTGTAGGTGAATGGATAGAGTCACTGACTAGTGAGCCGCAGGTAACAGGTTCAAGCCTCAGCTACAGCAGCAAGTCAGGATGTCAAATCAAATAGGTATTATTAGGAGTGAAATGGTTGTGTTTCTTCACCCCAACTGCACATGACAGCAGTTTTATATCAGTTTACATGTACGTTATTTTCAGTGATGAAGACAAACCGCACAGACGTTCACTGTACTTTAGTACATTTTGTAAACTTATGACTCTGAGTAGAGTAAAATATCTATAAATCCTTAGTACATGTTATTATGTGCCCTATAGTAAAGTGAAGACAGTTCATCATTTACAACTGTCTGTTAATGTGACTTTCTCCTTACCTGTTGCAAACTACCTGGCTTTCATGAATGCAGATGCCAAACAATTACTAGAATTATCTTTCATGTTTAATATATGATTCGTAAGACATTCGTAAAGAGTGTGTTGACCATTTGCTAACGTTATCATGGGCCTTGTTGTAAAGTGAAGACTATGCATTATTATTTCATGTTTAACAGTGATTAGTAAAACATGTGACATCAAAAAGTGGCAAAAGTAACGTTATATAGTATACAAGTATGCAACAATTTATTAAGATATAAAATGTAGCAACTCTTGGCCACAGCACACACACTGACATTTAAACAAAGAAATTAATCACAACAGAATCACAGAGTAGCAGCTTGGAGCCTCTGCAGTCACCACCTCCCAGTGCAAGTTAGCTTTAGCTGCTAAGCTAAACTGCTAAGCATGGAGGACATTACTAGCCTACACATCAAAACAAACATTGTGGATACAAACAGCCACCATCAAAATACCCCCTAGTCATAATGCTACTTCATGTGTGTAAGATTAGCCATTTTATGTTACCTCGATCACCTGCAACAAGACAGTTAAAACACATAAAACATGAATTAGACATATTTCTGTCCAGTCTGCAACTGCATCACTGTTCACTTCCTCCCTAGTAGGCTACTGCAGGTGTATTGCAGGTAATCAGTGTGTTGCCAGATTTTGCAAAAGAAACAAGCGGACAGGTCTATGAAAACAAGCCCAAAAGAAGCAACTAGGCTCAGGCTCATGATAACGTCTGCAAATGGTTTACATACTCTTTACGAATGTCTTACGCATCATTTGCTTAACATGAATGATAATTCTAGTAATTGTTTGGTGTCTGCATTCATGAAAGCCAGGTAGTTTGCAACAGGTAAGGAGAAAGTCCACATTAACAGACAGTCATAAATGATGAACTGTCTTCACTTTACTGTAGGGCACATAATAACATGTACAAAGGATTTATAGATATTTTAGGAATGTTTTACAAAGCATGTTAAACATGGACAAACACATTAACAGACAGTTGTAAATGATGAACTGTCTTCACTTTACTATAGGGCACATAATAACATGTACTAAGGATTTATAGATACTTTAGGAATGTTTAACAAAGCATATGTTAAACATGAACAAGCTACCAATAGCTTGTATATATTATGTAACATCAGTTACAAATGATTTAATAATCATTTACAGATGTATTATACATGGCTTATTCATGAATAGTTACTAATACCTTTATAGATGATTTGTAACCGTAGTTATAAAGGTTTTAGTAATCATTTACGAATGTCAATAAACAGGTTGTTAATGATTTGTTAATAGTCTACTAACTGCTTATAAACGTTTATAAATGCTTTAGAATGGGTCGTTACAAATTATTTCATAATCTTTTACAGATATATAAATGGCTTATTCATGAATAGTTCACTACTTACTAATACTTTACAAATGATTTGTAACTGTAGTTATAAAGGTTTTAGTAATCATTTACGAATGTCAACAAACAGGTTGTTAATGATTTGTTAATAGTCTACAAACTACTTACAAACGTTTATAAATGCTTTATAACGGGTCATTATTGTAAAGTGCTACCGACATTTTAATACACATTTACAGGGGGAAAAGGTACAAACTTTGGTAGGCAAAAGTTGGTGAATGTCCTAGCTGGATTTGAACTGGGAAACCTCTGGTTGCAAGTCCTGTATCTAATCCACTGCACCACAGCAGTTCTCACTTGCTTTGTTCACTATTGTGGACTTCACTGAAAGATTAGATAAAGGTAAAAGCGCCAAGAAAAAGTTGGAAAAACATTCTGGCTGGATTTGAACTGGGAACCTTCTGGTTTGCAAGCCCTTTATCTAAACCACTACACCACAGTGGTTCTTACATGGCCTGTTCACGTGTGTGTTCTTCACTGTAGGACTAGTAGCCTGCCAAAGTTTGTATTCTTCCCCCAGTTTAAATGTCCATTGCCATTGACAATGCATTGGGTGCTTAAATTTAAATATTTCAAAAACTACAAATCATTTCAAAGTAAAACATCTCAAGGATGCATGTCCACAGTATGGGGGATTTTTTTGAACTGTGAATGGAGTTTCTAGGTGAAAGTGTTTTTTTGAGGTCCAAAAAGCTTCCATCCGCCTCCATTCTAAATCTCTGAACTTTTAAAGGAGTACGATTCTAAAACTATACAACATTTCAAAGATTCCTTTTCAGGCAAACATGTCCACAGTAAGATGATCATTTTAAAGTATGAATGACGTTACTAGGCATAAGTATGTGGTTGTAAGCCTGCCTTTAAATGTCCATTGCCGCATCGACAATGCATGAGGCGCTTAAAGTTAAATATCTCCAAAACTACAAATGATTTTTTTTTTTTTATCTCAAGAATGCATGTCCACAGTAAGGTGGAATTTTTGAACTGTGAATGGGGTTTCTAGGTGAAAGTGTTTTTTTGAGGTCCCCAAACCTTCCATCCGCCGCCATTATAAATCTCTGAACTTTTAAAGGGGTACAATTCTAAAACTATGCAACACTTCAAAGATTCCTTTTCAGGCAAACATGTCCACAGTAAGATGTAAGATGAACACATTAAAGTATGAATGACGTTACTAGGCGTAAGTATGTAGTAGTAGGAAATTTAGAGTTGAATGGTAGTACTTTGTAGTGACTTTTTTTTTCGTCCCTAACATTCATCGAGCTCTGGACTTAGTAAATTTTCTTTTTACCGAAACGATTTTCTGTTTACCGATAAATTGTCCCCCCGAAAACCTGTTAGGAGTACGTTTCAGGCGATTTAGAGTTGAATAGTAGTACTTTGTAGTGACTTTTTTTTTCGTCCCTAACATTCATCGAGCTCTGGACTTAGTAATTTTTTTTTCGTTTCGGTAGTGACACCATTGTGTCACTACCGAAACGAAGTTAAATCCGAAAAAATCACTAAGTGTGGAGGCCAAAATTGTTCCCCCAAAAACCTGTTAGGAGTACGTTTCAGGCAATTTAAAGTTGATTGGTAGTGACTTTTTTTTTGGTCCCTAACATTCATCGAGCTCTGGACTTAGTAATTTTTTTTTCGTTTCGGTAGTGACCATTGTGTCACTACCGAAACGAAGTTAAATCCGAAAAAATCACTAAATGTGGAGGCCAAAAAAAAAATTGTTCCCCCAAAAACCTGTTAGGTGTACGTTTCAGGCAATTTAAAGTTGATTGGTAGTGACTTTTTTTTTGGTCCCTAACATTCATCGAGCTCTGGACTTATTTTTTTTTTTTCCGTTTCGGTAGTGACACAATGGTGTCACTACCGAAACGAAAAAAAAACTTGTTCCCCCAAAAACCTGTTAGGAGTACGTTTCAGGCAATTTAAAGTTGATTGGTAGTGACTTTTTTTTTTGGTCCCTAACATTCATCGAGCTCTGGACTTAGTACATTTTCTTTTTACCAAAACGATTTTCTTTTACCGAAACGAAAGTTTCGGTAAATTGTCCCCCCAAAAACCTGTTAGGAGTACGTTTCAGGCAATTTAGAGTTGAATGGTAGTACTTTGTAGTGACTTTTTTTCCCGTCCCTAACATTCATCGAGCTCTGGACTTAGTAACCTTGTACTTGGTTTCTTTCCATCACTGCTTCTGTATTACATCCACATAGACACACACAGACACACGTACACTTAAACACACACACGCACGCACGCGCGCGCGCACGTGCGCCGCAGCGCATGCTTGTTAAAGATACACCCGTCATATTTTCATAATGGCACCTGAAGTCGAGGCCAAGTCATTTTTCGTCACCAGCATTTCTTTCGTCACCAGCATTTTTCGTCATTTTTCGTCACCAGCATTTTTTTCGTCACCAGCATTTTTTCGTCACCAGCATTTTTCGTCATTTTTCGTCACCAGCATTTTTTCGTCACCAGCATTTTTCGTCATTTTTCGTCACCAGCATTTTTTCGTCACCAGCATTTTTTCGTCACCAGCATTTTTCGTCATTTTTCGTCACCAGCATTTTTCGTCATTTTTCGTCACCAGCATTTTTCCGTCATTTTTCGTCACCAGCATTTTTTCGTCAACAGCATTTTTCGTCATTTTCCGTCACCAGCATTTTTTCGTCACCAGCATTTTTCGTCATTTTTCGTCAGCAGCATTTTTTCGTCACCAGCATTTTTCGTCATTTTTCGTCACCAGCATTTTTTCGTCACCAGCATTTTTCGTCATTTTCCGTCACCAGCATTTTTTCGTCACCAGCATTTTTCGTCATTTTTCGTCATTTTTCGTCACCAGCATTTTTTCGTCATTTTTAACATTCATCGAGCTCTGGACTTAGTAATTTTTTTTCCGTTTCGGTAGTGACAAAATGGTGTCACTACCGAAACGAAAAAAAATTTGTTCCCCCAAAAACCTGTTAGGAGTACGTTTCAGGCAATTTAAAGTTGATTGGTAGTGACTTTTTTTTTTGGTCCCTAACATTCATCGAGCTCTGGACTTAGTAATTTTTTTTCCGTTTCGGTAGTGACACAATGGTGTCACTACCGAAACGAAAAAAAAATGTTCCCCCAAAAACCTGTTAGGAGTACGTTTCAGGCAATTTAAAGTTGATTGGTAGTGACTTTTTTTTTGGTCCCTAACATTCATCGAGCTCTGGACTTAGTACATTTCCTTTTTACCGAAACGATTTTCTTTTACCGAAACGAAAGTTTCGGTAAATTGTCCCCCCAAAAACCTGTTAGGAGTACGTTTCAGGCAATTTAGAGTTGAATGGTAGTACTTTGTAGTGACTTTTTTTCCCGTCCTTAACATTCATCGAGCTCTGGACTTAGTAACCTTGTACTTGGTTTCTTTCCATCACTGCTTCTGTATTACATCCACATAGACACACACAGACACACGTACACTTGCACGCACGCACGCACGCACGCACGCACGCACGCACTTACGCACGCACGCGCGCACGTGCGCCGCAGCGCATGCTTGTTAAAGATACACCCGTCATATTTTCATAATGGCACCTGAAGTCGAGGCCAAGTCATTTTTCGTCACCAGCATTTTTTCGTCACCAGCATTTTTCGTCATTTTTCGTCACCAGCATTTTTTCCGTCACCAGCATTTTTTCGTCAACAGCATTTTTCGTCATTTTCCGTCACCAGCATTTTTTCGTCACCAGCATTTTTCGTCATTTTTCGTCACCAGCATTTTTTCGTCACCAGCATTTTTTGTCATTTTTCGTCACCAGCATTTTTTCGTCACCAGCATTTTTCGTCATTTTTCGTCACCAGCATTTTTTCGTCACCAGCATTTTTCGTCATTTTTCGTCAGCAGCATTTTTTCGTCACCAGCATTTTTCATCATTTTTCGTCACCAGCATTTTTTTCGTCACCAGCATTTTTCGTCATTTTCCGTCACCAGCATTTTTTTCGTCACCAGCATTTTTCGTCATTTTCCGTCACCAGCATTTTTTCGTCACCAGCCTTTTTCGTCATTTTCCGTCACCAGCATTTTTTCGTCACCAGCATTTTTCGTCACCAGCATTTTTCGTCACCAGCATTTTTCGTCATTTTTCGTCACCAGCATTTTTCGCCATTTTTCGTCACCAGCATTTTTCGTCACCAGCATTTTTTTCGTCACCAGCATTTTTTCGTCACCAGCATTTTTCGTCATTTTTCGTCACCAGCATTTTTCGTCATTTTTCGTCACCAGCATTTTTTCGTCACCAGCATTTTTTCGTCACCAGCATTTTTTGTCATTTTTCGTCACCAGCATTTTTTCGTCACCAGCATTTCACACAATGGTGTCACTACCGAAACGAAAAAAAAATTGTTCCCCCAAAAACCTGTTAGGAGTACGTTTCAGGCAATTTAAAGTTGATTGGTAGTGACTTTTTTTTTTGTCCCTAACATTCATCGAGCTCTGGACTTAGTACATTTCCTTTTTACCGAAACGATTTTCTTTTACCGAAACGAAAGTTTCGGTAAATTGTCCCCCCAAAAACCTGTTAGGAGTACGTTTCAGGCAATTTAGAGTTGAATGGTAGTACTTTGTAGTGACTTTTTTTCCCGTCCTTAACATTCATCGAGCTCTGGACTTAGTAACCTTGTACTTGGTTTCTTTCCATCACTGCTTCTGTATTACATCCACATAGACACACACAGACACACGTACACTTAAACACACACACGCACGCACGCACGCACGCACGCACGCACGCACGCACGCACGCACGCACGCGCGCACGTGCGCCGCAGCGCATGCTTGTTAAAGATACACCCGTCATATTTTCATAATGGCACCTGAAGTCGAGGCCAAGTCATTTTTCGTCACCAGCATTTTTCGTCACCAGCATTTTTCGTCATTTTTCGTCACCAGCATTTTTTCCGTCACCAGCATTTTTTCGTCAACAGCATTTTTCGTCATTTTCCGTCACCAGCATTTTTTCGTCACCAGCATTTTTCGTCATTTTCCGTCACCAGCATTTTTTCGTCACCAGCATTTTTCGTCATTTTTCGTCACCAGCATTTTTTCGTCACCAGCATTTTTCGTCATTTTCCGTCACCAGCATTTTTTCGTCACCAGCATTTTTCGTCATTTTTCGTCATTTTTCGTCACCAGCATTTTTTCGTCATTTTTAACATTCATCGAGCTCTGGACTTAGTAATTTTTTTTCCGTTTCGGTAGTGACAAAATGGTGTCACTACCGAAACGAAAAAAAATTTGTTCCCCCAAAAACCTGTTAGGAGTACGTTTCAGGCAATTTAAAGTTGATTGGTAGTGACTTTTTTTTTTGGTCCCTAACATTCATCGAGCTCTGGACTTAGTAATTTTTTTTCCGTTTCGGTAGTGACACAATGGTGTCACTACCGAAACGAAAAAAAAATGTTCCCCCAAAAACCTGTTAGGAGTACGTTTCAGGCAATTTAAAGTTGATTGGTAGTGACTTTTTTTTTGGTCCCTAACATTCATCGAGCTCTGGACTTAGTACATTTCCTTTTTACCGAAACGATTTTCTTTTACCGAAACGAAAGTTTCGGTAAATTGTCCCCCCAAAAACCTGTTAGGAGTACGTTTCAGGCAATTTAGAGTTGAATGGTAGTACTTTGTAGTGACTTTTTTTCCCGTCCTTAACATTCATCGAGCTCTGGACTTAGTAACCTTGTACTTGGTTTCTTTCCATCACTGCTTCTGTATTACATCCACATAGACACACACAGACACACGTACACTTGCACGCACGCACGCACGCACGCACGCACGCGCGCACGTGCGCCGCAGCGCATGCTTGTTAAAGATACACCCGTCATATTTTCATAATGGCACCTGAAGTCGAGGCCAAGTCATTTTTCGTCACCAGCATTTTTTCGTCACCAGCATTTTTCGTCATTTTTCGTCACCAGCATTTTTTCCGTCACCAGCATTTTTTCGTCAACAGCATTTTTCGTCATTTTCCGTCACCAGCATTTTTTCGTCACCAGCATTTTTTCGTCACCAGCATTTTTTGTCATTTTTCGTCACCAGCATTTTTTCGTCACCAGCATTTTTCGTCATTTTTCGTCACCAGCATTTTTTCGTCACCAGCATTTTTCGTCATTTTCCGTCACCAGCATTTTTTCGTCACCAGCATTTTTCGTCATTTTTCGTCACCAGCATTTTTTCGTCACCAGCATTTTTTCGTCACCAGCATTTTTCGTCATTTTCCGTCACCAGCATTTTTTCGTCACCAGCATTTTTCGTCATTTTTCGTCATTTTTCGTCACCAGCATTTTTTCGTCATTTTTAACATTCATCGAGCTCTGGACTTAGTAACCTTGTACTTGGTTTCTTTCCATCACTGCTTCTGTATTACATCCACATAGACACACACAGACACACGTACACTTAAACACACACACGCACGCACGCACGCACGCACGCACGCACGCACGCACGCACGCACGCGCGCACGTGCGCCGCAGCGCATGCTTGTTAAAGATACACCCGTCATATTTTCATAATGGCACCTGAAGTCGAGGCCAAGTCATTTTTCGTCACCAGCATTTTTCGTCACCAGCATTTTTCGTCATTTTTCGTCACCAGCATTTTTTCCGTCACCAGCATTTTTTCGTCAACAGCATTTTTCGTCATTTTCCGTCACCAGCATTTTTTCGTCACCAGCATTTTTCGTCATTTTCCGTCACCAGCATTTTTTCGTCACCAGCATTTTTCGTCATTTTTCGTCACCAGCATTTTTTCGTCACCAGCATTTTTCGTCATTTTCCGTCACCAGCATTTTTTCGTCACCAGCATTTTTCGTCATTTTTCGTCACCAGCATTTTTTCGTCATTTTTAACATTCATCGAGCTCTGGACTTAGTAATTTTTTTTCCGTTTCGGAAGTGACACAATGGTGTCACTACCGAAACGAAAAAAAAATTGTTCCCCCAAAAACCTGTTAGGAGTACGTTTCAGGCAATTTAAAGTTGATTGGTAGTGACTTTTTTTTTTGGTCCCTAACATTCATCGAGCTCTGGACTTAGTAATTTTTTTTCCGTTTCGGTAGTGACACAATGGTGTCACTACCGAAACGAAAAAAAAATGTTCCCCCAAAAACCTGTTAGGAGTACGTTTCAGGCAATTTAAAGTTGATTGGTAGTGACTTTTTTTTTGGTCCCTAACATTCATCGAGCTCTGGACTTAGTACATTTCCTTTTTACCGAAACGATTTTCTTTTACCGAAACGAAAGTTTCGGTAAATTGTCCCCCCAAAAACCTGTTAGGAGTACGTTTCAGGCAATTTACCAGCATTTTTTCGTCACCAGCATTTTTCGTCATTTTTCGTCACCAGCATTTTTCGTCATTTTTCGTCACAAGCATTTTTTCGTCATTTTTCGTCACCAGCATTTTTTCGTCACCAGCATTTTTCGTCATTTTTCGTCACCAGCATTTTTTCGTCACCAGCATTTTTCGTCATTTTTCGTCACCAGCATTTTTTCGTCACCAGCATTTTTCGTCATTTTTCGTCACCAGCATTTTTTTCGTCACCAGCATTTTTCGTCATTTTCCGTCACCAGCATTTTTCGTCATTTTTCGTCACCAGCATTTTTTCGTCACCAGCATTTTTCGTCATTTTTCGTCACCAGCATTTTTCGTCACCAGGATTTTTCGTCATTTTTCGTCACCAGCATTTTTCGTCACCAGCATTTTTTTCGTCACCAGCATTTTTTCGTCACCAGCATTTTTCGTCATTTTTCGTCACCAGCATTTTTCGTCATTTTTCGTCACCAGCATTTTTTCGTCACCAGCATTTTTTGTCATTTTTCGTCACCAGCATTTTTTCGTCACCAGCATTTCACACAATGGTGTCACTACCGAAACGGAAAAAAAAAAGTTCCCCCAAAAACCTGTTAGGAGTACGTTTCAGGCAATTTAAAGTTGATTGGTAGTGACTTTTTTTTTGGTCCCTAACATTCATCGAGCTCTGGACTTAGTACATTTTCTTTTTACCGAAACGATTTTCTTTTACCGGTAAATTGTCCCCCCAAAAACCTGTTAGGAGTACGTTTCAGGCAATTTAGAGTTGAATGGTAGTACTTTGTAGTGACTTTTTTTCCCGTCCCTAACATTCATCGAGCTCTGGACTTAGTAACCTTGTACTTGGTTTCTTTCCATCACTGCTTCTGTATTACATCCACATAGACACACACAGACACACGTACACTTAAACACACACACGCACGCACGCACGCACGCGCGCACGTGCGCCGCAGCGCATGCTTGTTAAAGATACACCCGTCATATTTTCATAATGGCACCTGAAGTCGAGGCCAAGTCATTTTTCGTCACCAGCATTTTTCGTCACCAGCATTTTTTTCGTCACCAGCATTTTTCGTCATTTTTCGTCACCAGCATTTTTCGTCATTTTCCGTCACCAGCATTTTTTCGTCACCAGCATTTTTCGTCATTTTTCGTCATTTTTCGTCACCAGCATTTTTTCGTCATTTTTAACATTCATCGAGCTCTGGACTTAGTAATTTTTTTTCCGTTTCGGTAGTGACACAATGGTGTCACTACCGAAACGAAAAAAAAAATGTTCCCCCAAAAACCTGTTAGGAGTACGTTTCAGGCAATTTAAAGTTGATTGGTAGTGACTTTTTTTTTTGGTCCCTAACATTCATCGAGCTCTGGACTTAGTAATTTTTTTTCCGTTTCGGTAGTGACACAATGGTGTCACTACCGAAACGAAAAAAAAATGTTCCCCCAAAAACCTGTTAGGAGTACGTTTCAGGCAATTTAAAGTTGATTGGTAGTGACTTTTTTTTTGGTCCCTAACATTCATCGAGCTCTGGACTTAGTACATTTCCTTTTTACCGAAACGATTTTCTTTTACCGAAACGAAAGTTTCGGTAAATTGTCCCCCCAAAAACCTGTTAGGAGTACGTTTCAGGCAATTTAGAGTTGAATGGTAGTACTTTGTAGTGACTTTTTTTCCCGTCCTTAACATTCATCGAGCTCTGGACTTAGTAACCTTGTACTTGGTTTCTTTCCATCACTGCTTCTGTATTACATCCACATAGACACACACAGACACACGTACACTTAAACACACACACGCACGCACGCACGCACGCACGCACGCACGCACGCACGCACGCACGCACGCACGCACGCGCGCACGTGCGCCGCAGCGCATGCTTGTTAAAGATACACCCGTCATATTTTCATAATGGCACCTGAAGTCGAGGCCAAGTCATTTTTCGTCACCAGCATTTTTTCGTCACCAGCATTTTTCGTCATTTTTCGTCACCAGCATTTTTTCCGTCACCAGCATTTTTTCGTCAACAGCATTTTTCGTCATTTTCCGTCACCAGCATTTTTTCGTCACCAGCATTTTTCGTCATTTTTCGTCACCAGCATTTTTTCGTCACCAGCATTTTTTGTCATTTTTCGTCACCAGCATTTTTTCGTCACCAGCATTTTTCGTCATTTTTCGTCACCAGCATTTTTTCGTCACCAGCATTTTTCGTCATTTTCCGTCACCAGCATTTTTTCGTCACCAGCATTTTTCGTCATTTTTCGTCACCAGCATTTTTTCGTCACCAGCATTTTTTCGTCACCAGCATTTTTCGTCATTTTCCGTCACCAGCATTTTTTCGTCACCAGCATTTTTCGTCATTTTTCGTCATTTTTCGTCACCAGCATTTTTTCGTCATTTTTAACATTCATCGAGCTCTGGACTTAGTAATTTTTTTTCCGTTTCGGTAGTGACACAATGGTGTCACTACCGAAACGAAAAAAAAATTGTTCCCCCAAAAACCTGTTAGGAGTACGTTTCAGGCAATTTAAAGTTGATTGGTAGTGACTTTTTTTTTTGGTCCCTAACATTCATCGAGCTCTGGACTTAGTAATTTTTTTTCCGTTTCGGTAGTGACACAATGGTGTCACTACCGAAACGAAAAAAAAATGTTCCCCCAAAAACCTGTTAGGAGTACGTTTCAGGCAATTTAAAGTTGATTGGTAGTGACTTTTTTTTTGGTCCCTAACATTCATCGAGCTCTGGACTTAGTACATTTCCTTTTTACCGAAACGATTTTCTTTTACCGAAACGAAAGTTTCGGTAAATTGTCCCCCCAAAAACCTGTTAGGAGTACGTTTCAGGCAATTTACCAGCATTTTTTCGTCACCAGCATTTTTCGTCATTTTTCGTCACCAGCATTTTTCGTCATTTTTCGTCACCAGCATTTTTTCGTCATTTTTCGTCACCAGCATTTTTTCGTCACCAGCATTTTTCGTCATTTTTCGTCACCAGCATTTTTTCGTCACCAGCATTTTTCGTCATTTTTCGTCACCAGCATTTTTTCGTCACCAGCATTTTTCGTCATTTTTCGTCACCAGCATTTTTTTCGTCACCAGCATTTTTCGTCATTTTCCGTCACCAGCATTTTTCGTCATTTTTCGTCACCAGCATTTTTTCGTCACCAGCATTTTTCGTCATTTTTCGTCACCAGCATTTTTCGTCACCAGGATTTTTCGTCATTTTTCGTCACCAGCATTTTTCGTCACCAGCATTTTTTTCGTCACCAGCATTTTTTCGTCACTAGCATTTTTCGTCATTTTTCGTCACCAGCATTTTTCGTCATTTTTCGTCACCAGCATTTTTTCGTCACCAGCATTTTTTTGTCATTTTTCGTCACCAGCATTTTTTCGTCACCAGCATTTCACACAATGGTGTCACTACCGAAACGAAAAAAAAAAAGTTCCCCCAAAAACCTGTTAGGAGTACGTTTCAGGCAATTTAAAGTTGATTGGTAGTGACTTTTTTTTTGGTCCCTAACATTCATCGAGCTCTGGACTTAGTACATTTTCTTTTTACCGAAACGATTTTCTTTTACCGGTAAATTGTCCCCCCAAAAACCTGTTAGCAGTACGTTTCAGGCAATTTAGAGTTGAATGGTAGTACTTTGTAGTGACTTTTTTTCCCGTCCCTAACATTCATCGAGCTCTGGACTTAGTAACCTTGTACTTGGTTTCTTTCCATCACTGCTTCTGTATTACATCCACATAGACACACACAGACACACGTACACTTAAACACAGACACGCACGCACGCACGCACGCGCGCACGTGCGCCGCAGCGCATGCTTGTTAAAGATACACCCGTCATATTTTCATAATGGCACCTGAAGTCGAGGCCAAGTCATTTTTCGTCACCAGCATTTTTCGTCACCAGCATTTTTTTCGTCACCAGCATTTTTCGTCATTTTTCGTCACCAGCATTTTTTTCGTCACCAGCATTTTTTCGTCACCAGCATTTTTCGTCATTTTTCGTCACCAGCATTTTTTCGCCACCAGCATTTTTCGTCATTTTTCGTCACCAGCATTTTTTCGTCACCAGCATTTTTCGTCATTTTTCGTCACCAGCATTTTTCGTCATTTTTCGTCACCAGCATTTTTTCGTCATTTTTCGTCACCAGCATTTTTTCGTCACCAGCATTTTTCGTCATTTTTCGTCACCAGCATTTTTTCGTCACCAGCATTTTTCGTCATTTTTCGTCACCAGCATTTTTTCGTCACCAGCATTTTTCGTCATTTTTCGTCACCAGCATTTTTTTCGTCACCAGCATTTTTCGTCATTTTCCGTCACCAGCATTTTTTCGTCACCAGCATTTTTCGTCATTTTTCGTCACCAGCATTTTTTCGTCACCAGCATTTTTCGTCATCAGCATTTTTCGTCACCAGCATTTTTCGTCATCAGCATTTTTCGTCACCAGCATTTTTCGTCATTTTTCGTCACCAGCATTTTTTCGTCACCAGCATTTTTCGTCATTTTTCGTCACCAGTTTCGTCATTTTTCGTCACCAGCATTTTTTCGTCACCAGCATTTTTTGTCATTTTTCGTCACCAGCATTTTTTTCGTCACCAGCATTTCACACAATGGTGTCACTACCGAAACGAAAAAAAAATTGTTCCCCCAAAAACCTGTTAGGAGTACATTTCATGGCAATTTAAAGTTGATTGGTAGTGACTTTTTTTTTGGTCCCTAACATTCATCGAGCTCTGGACTTAGTAATTTTTTTTCCGTTTCGGTAGTGACACAATGGTGTCACTACCGAAACGAAAAAAAAAATGTTCCCCCAAAAACCTGTTAGGAGTACGTTTCAGGCAATTTAAAGTTGATTGGTAGTGACTTTTTTTTTGGTCCCTAACATTCATCGAGCTCTGGACTTAGTAATTTTTTTTCCGTTTCGGTAGTGACACAATGGTGTCACTACCGAAACGAAAAAAAAATTGTTCCCCCAAAAACCTGTTAGGAGTACGTTTCAGGCAATTTAAAGTTGATTGGTAGTGACTTTTTTTTGGGTCCCTAACATTCATCGAGCTCTGGACTTAGTAATTTTTTTTCCGTTTCGGTAGTGACACAACGGTGTCACTACCGAAACGAAAAAAAAATTGTTCCCCCAAAAACCTGTTAGGAGTACGTTTCAGGCAATTTAAAGTTGATTGGTAGTGACTTTTTTTTTGGTCCCTAACATTCATCGAGCTCTGGACTTAGTACATTTTCTTTTTACCGAAACGATTTTCTTTTACCGGTAAATTGTCCCCCCAAAAACCTGTTAGGAGTACGTTTCAGGCAATTTAGAGTTGAATGGTAGTACTTTGTAGTGACTTTTTTTCCCGTCCCTAACATTCATCGAGCTCTGGACTTAGTAACCTTGTACTTGGTTTCTTTCCATCACTGCTTCTGTATTACATCCACATAGACACACACAGACACACGTACACTTAAACACACACACGCACGCACGCACGCACGCGCGCACGTGCGCCGCAGCGCATGCTTGTTAAAGATACACCCGTCATATTTTCATAATGGCACCTGAAGTCGAGGCCAAGTCAACACATTTACCTGGCCCCCGTATGAAAAGGGCCATTTGTGAGGGGCCAACATTTTTTGAAAGCGTATCTCCTGTGTTGGCGTCGGCTAATTGAAGAAAATGCGAGGGAGGCGCGCAAAAATGGCACCTTCAGAGAATCAGAGCTTCTTTGTCGACCTTGGACTGAAGAATGTGTTGGGTGGTTTTTAACAGGTTGGAGGCGGGAAAAAAGTCCTGGGTGTCAGGACTCAGCTTGGCATACAGAACCAAGTAATGGTCAGTATGTATGGTGTGGTACTTATGTACAGTACAGCTCCAACCATGTGTTTCGACAGAAAATGTGAAATGGATGAATGACTTTATTTGTGCCATGTCCCAATACTGTAAAATCCCCCAACTTGATCACACTACAGCGTCACGCAAAAGCATCAAAAGTAGCAGATATTTCGCGCCGCGTTTCAAGCTTTTTTATTAGAACCCTGAAAAGCAACAGTCTTTGACATATGAGGTTTCCACCCAACAGAAACGATACACAGTCGTGTAAAAGTAGTGATTCCTTATACTGTAAAATCCTGACTGTTCATTTAATTCTGGGTGTGTACAAACAGAGCCAATTTGACCCATATAAGGGTCAATTTGGATACATTTTTAAAGATTCTCAGTTACAAATTAACAGTGAGGTTTTCTGTTCTACTGTGTACAGCCTGTTGACCGAAGGTGTTTTAAATAGCTTGCTCTAGCAGTCGATATTGCACAATTATAAGCAGATTACGAGTTAGATTTGGGATGAAATTTCCTCTCTGTAGCATTCCTGCTCTAATTCCGGAAATTATATTTTTGGACACGTGGGTGAGGAGGGATTCCATGGAGATGGAAAGATGGCTGCAAAACATCACGCAAACTCCATAGTTCCGGTTTTTCTATTTTACACTTCACACTTCCAATTAACACCCAGGATTTTACTGTGCAGTAAAGAAACTCTCAATCGCCTCAGTCCCCCCAAACCCCTCTCTCTCTCCTCTGGTAATCTCTCCTCTATTAAAAACATCAATTCACCCTGAGAGTATAAACCCCCACTGTGGATGTTTGGAAGAAGTTGGGTTTTCCCAATAGTCTACTTAAATAACCACTTCCCCTGGAATGAAAACAGATCCATTTGAGGACACTGGGTATATCTCCTCTCCTGCCGGGGGTCTGTCTCTCCTGTATAAAGCTATGGGTTCAGGGCCGGAGCCTGCATTGATGGGCGCTGCGATGGCGGCCACGCTGCCCCGGCTCTCTGTTGACTCAGAGCTGGACGTGTGTAAGCCGAACTCGCGGCCTCGTCTCACGAGAGGCCTGCCGCGCCCCGCTAA
>NC_139948.1:40330729-40368229 GCF_963454915.1 Gymnoscopelus microlampas
TCAGTTGCCCATGGGTACTGAAGCTGTGTTTTTGAACACCTTTGTTTGTTGAGCTTTTTATTTTATTTGTATAGTACGTTTTTTTTTTCCCTAACTCGTTGTCTCTGTATGCCTCAGTCAGGTCCATGCCCAGTAACACTCCACACCTGCGCCTGCCTGCCTGCCTGCCAGCCTGCCGTGCTTTGTTTTTTAGCTAAAACAAACCATTCAACTCATTCAGTATTTGTGTTCACGCTACAAAGTTCTGCTGCCTAATTGAATTTCTGTTTTTGGATTTGGGTTAACAATATTATGTTCCTTCTGGCTCTCCAAGTTCTGCTTTTGGTCCAACAGTTAAAACACAACTACCCTTGGAAGGAGGAGAGTATAGGTGCTTGGTGGAGCAACTTTTTAAATGAGTGGGTTGAGATTTTCTGCGCCTCCTCCATATAATAGCTAAATGGTCGTATATGAGGCTAGGTTACAACGTTGGCTAATACATAATGGAAGTTCACGCTCACAGACATCGGCAGCAAAGTCAGTTTTGAAAGCTGTTTTTGATGGATAATTACGGCGATTCGTGCAGATTGTGATCTTAAATAAAACTACGTCATGATCATGTATACACGTATGTAGCCTATTCTACGGACGTAAATCAACAAAGGCCGCATTGCTCTCTGCGTTTGATGAACAAAACGTCTGAAGGGGTGCGTGCTAAGAGCGGCACCGTATCTTGGGCAAGCGTTGTTGACCTGTGCCCACTTCAGAGCAGCCTTGAAAGAAGGGGTTAATTATGCAGCTGCCCGCCATTGGCATGTTGATCCACGGAAAGGCCAAATGCTCTGGCTCAATTCAGCTGCTACACTGAGCAATAACAGTGGTTCGTTCGTGCACACTTATGCATGTTGCGTGCACACTTGCTCTCTCTCTCTCTCTCTCTCTCTCTCTCTCTCTCTCTCTCTCTCTCTCTCTCTCTCTCTCTCAAATACACACTTGCTGAGATCAGATTTGTGCTAATTTCGCCAAGGGCACAATAGTGTGTGTGGCGCAGTGGTGGAAAGTAACTAAGTACATTTACTTAAGTACTGTACTTGAGTACAATTTTGAGGTATTTGTACTTTACTTGAGTATTTCCAATTTCCAGTACTTTTACTTCTACTCCACTACACCTCAGAGGCAAATATTGTACTTTTACTCCACTACAATTATTTGAAAAATTTAGTTACTAGTTACTTTTCAGATGTAAATGATTACATTATAAAACATACATTAACCCCTTCAGCCCTATTTCATACACAGGCTATTTGAAAATAGCCGATCTACAAGCTCACAACGCGTCGCATCGCGACGCGTTGTGAGCTTGTAGATCTGCTATTTTCAAACATTTTAGTACTTTTACTTTTGGTACTTTAAGTACATTTTGATGCCAATACTTTTGTACTTTTACTCAAGTGCATTTTTTATTCTGGACTTTTACTTGTAACTGAGTATTTTTATATTGCAGTATTGGTACTTTTACTTAAGTAAAGAATTTGAGTACTTTTTCCACCACTGGTGTGGCGCCCCTCGTGGCACCCCTTGTTTACCCTCATGTCGTGTGTAACAGACATGTGACCAGCTAGTCCTCTTACAGTGGTACTGAAAAAAGTACTCTGATGTTTTACTTACTGCAAGTCAGAGTAGAAATACCGCAAAGTAGAAATACTCTAAAGGTACAAATGCACTTGCGTTTTTACTGCATGTCAATCTTCGAGCTCACAGCGGGTCGCAATCATATTCAGTCAAACTATAAACTAGGGCTTAATTGGTTAATGTATGTATCGTATCTATCTACTGTATCTAGTATGAAAAGTTGCAGATCTAAAAGCTCAAAACGCGTCGCTTCACGCCACACTTCGAGCTTGCAGATCTGCTACTTTTCATACTTGTTTGTGACGCTGTAGTATGATAATATAACTATAGGCCGTTAATTTACGGTGGAAAAAAACTGAGATAAGGGGTTTCTGCATGACGGCAACGATGTGCATCAGTAGGCCAAAATCAGGTTATAAGAAAACACCGTTTTGCACCCAGAATCCCAGTTGCTTTATAACAGGTGTACAGTAAACTGCACCGGAAACCTGTGTTGCCTGTCTTGCCCGTGTTGCAAACTCTCAATATCACGTATCCCTATTTTGAACATCCGGGACAACGCTCCACACGTCCCAGACTCTTCTCCCTTCTGGCTCCCAAACTGTGGAACGAACTCCCCATTGCAGTTAGAACTGCAGACTCACTCCCAATCTTCCGCCGTAATCTGAAGAATCACTTCTCTTCAGACTCTACCGTAGCACTTGCCCTAGCCTTGACGACCTTGCAGGCTTATATGCAAAGGCTAAAATGCAATTTAGATAGCATGTTATGTAGACAGATGCCAGGTTCATTTGTAGTGCTGTACTGGCATCCTATAGTGTGAACAGTTTCAAGGTACAGATTATTGATTTTTTTTTTTATATTATACTGTTTAGACCAGTGGTTCTCAACCAGTGGTCCGGGGACCACCAGTGGTCCTTGAAGGGGTTTGCCTGTTATCTCTCCTATGGTGCCAAATCAATACAGCATGGAATTGTGCAAAATCGTATCCAACGACAACAAAATATTCTAAGTCTTGGGTCTGAGAGGCAAAATCTCATCAAATGGTGGTCCGTGCCTCAAATGCCGCATAAATAATGGACCTTGATATGAAAAGAGTTGAAAACCACTGGTTTAGACTGATGATAGGTTCTTAGTTTAACTTTGATCCTAGATTACTACCGTAGATTACTATTGCTATGCATTTGATGTATTACCTCGTGTTTTCCTTGCTTAGCCTATACTGTAAATCGCTTTTAAGGATTAAGAGCGTCTGATAAATGCCTAGATTGTAATTGTAAATTGCAGATGTCTGTTTACTGAATCAAATGTGTACAGTTAACAGACTGTGTAGGCTATGCAAATGAACATTTGCATAGCCTGCCGTCTGTTAACTGTACAAATTTGATTATCACACTCACAAAAGGACCATGAATAACCAATATCCTGCGATCTCTTTTGAGGCGAACACTGTAGCTATTTATCTACAGCTCCTATTGGATACAATGGCCCACGCTGGGCACGACTATTATGCTCTCTGAATGACTTGTCAGCTGCAAACTGACCTTTTAATTAATCTCTGACAACGATGGGCGAGATGAAAAAAATATTTTGACTTTTTTGAGTTCATGCATCAACAGCAGTAGAGAAGAATAATAGGTCTATCCAGTTTGATTTAATTTAATTTAACCCTTACAGTCCGGGAACGCATCTCAGTCATTTTTAGATTTTTTGGGGCTATTCAAAAATTGCAGATATACAAGCTCATAACGCAGCACCGAGTGCCGCGATATGAGCTCGTAGATCTGCTATTTTTGGACATCAAATCTTTGCTTCTGGGGATTCTACAAATGTCTTCTAAATCCTAACTAATGTTGCTATAATATCAGTGGTTCTCAAAAATTCTATGTATTTGGCCGTGGACCCCCATCTCAAAATGTTTTGTTCCAGGGACCCCCAGAAGTTGTAACAGAGTAAAAAAATGTTCGCTTTAAAAACATATAAGATTTGCACACATTTTCACGAGTTTTCAAAAATAGCAGATCTACAAGCTCATAGCTCTATGAGCTTGTAGATCTGCTATTTTTGAATAGCCCAAAGAAATCAAAGAATGACACATTGATGCGTTCCCGGTCTTAAAGGGTTAATTCTGTCACCATTGCATCACACTTATTTGTCTGTAATTTAATCCACGAGATGAACCCAGCCTATATCAAGTAAGCGCCGATGATGACATCACGTCTCACAGTCGGGAGAAAAAACAAGGGAAGGTATAGATGCAAAGAAACAAAAAATAGGACTGACATAAAGAAGTGCATTTGAATCAAGGTTGTATGAAAAAAAAACAGCTTTAATTGAATTTTGGCCTTTGCTCAAACCGTGATGCTCCGATGAGCTGTTCACGACGACCAAACCTATATAATGTGCCATTCTTCTTATAACAAAATGTATACTCTTGGTTTTCTGGCCTCGGATAAAACATTCCAGCAAATGTGAATCAATGCTGATTAAGCTTTAGCTCTAGCCAAGTCTTTCCTCATGCGGATAGTTGGTAGAAAGCCTGCTTCACTGTCATGCCTCTTAATTTACGCTCCGTCGTATGACGCTGTTCTCACACACCGAATAGAGCAGATCCGCAAGCTCACAACGCGTCACGGACGCGACGCGCTGTGAGCTTGTAGATCCGGCTATTTTGGCGCGCGACGCTGTCGAACGACGAAGCACAAAATCGTGGTTTCAGTGTGTGTTTGACAGGAAAAGGGACCCGGGGTGGGGCTGAAAGTGACATTCCCACCGTCCACCCCCCCTGTGTGAAGGACCCCTCCCACGTATGACAGTACAAATTAATCAAGGCCCCAGACAAACCCCTCAGCCTTCACGCAACAAAAGGATTTTCCCCGGCCCTTCATGCATTGGCCTCTGTAGGCAATTAAACTACGTGTGCATGTTCCTGTGTGCGCGCCTGTGCCTGTGCACGCGTGTGTGTGTGTGTGTGTGTGTGTGTGTGTGTGTGTGTGTGTGTGTGTGTGTGTGTCAGCGTGTATGCAGTCAGTGTGACACACATGCACATTATATATGCATGCATTTTCGTCTACTACGCATGTATGTCAACCAGAACGATCCTATACGCCGTCGATTCCCTGCTCATGCATTATGCATGCGTAAATATCTGCGTCGCCGAACCCCGCAATGTACATTTATATGCATGCGAGTGTTTGCATTTCGGGGAATGCACGTGTTTGCACATGCATGTGGGACAAGTGTGCAGGGTTTTTTTTTTTTTGGTGCAAAGGGGGGGGGGGGCACATGGGGAGGGCTCCGATCAGCTGTGTGCAGGTTGCGGATGGAGGGGGGGGGGGGCCGTGGAGTGTGAGGACACGTCGGACCCTGTGTGTGGGAACCTGGTGCTCCTCTCTTCTCATACATTGTTCCCCCGCTCTTACAAACCGTTAATGCCACAAAAGATGCTCAGGCTATTGTGGCCCGGGACAGCTGAGGGGGGTGGGCTGTGTGGGGGCGGAGGCTGGAGAGAGAGAGGAGAGGAGGGGAGCCGTGCTGTGTGTGTGTGTGTGTGTGTGTGTGTGTGTGTGTGTGTGTGTGTGTGTGTGTGTGTGTGTGTGTGTGTGTGTGTGTGTGTGTGTGTGTGTGTGTTTGTAGGGGCACGACGGGGCTTGCTTGGACCTCTCCTCTCCTCTCCTCTCCCTGTCTCCCCTTCCCTCTCCTCTCCTCTCCTCTCCCCTGTCTCTCTTCTCCTCTCCCCTGTCTCTCCTTCCCTCTTCTCTTCTCTCCTTCCCTCTCCTCTCCTCTCCTCTCCTCTCTCTCTCTCTCTCTCCACTCAGCTCTGCCACTTAGCCCCTCTCAAGAGGATTTGGCCAGGCCGGATTTAGGGGGCCGATGCTTATCGTACAATGGAATTAAACCAACTCAAGGCCAAAGCTTTCTCTCCAGTCCCCGCTACGGCTAATCTGAGAATCTGTGAAGGAGGGCTTAGGTGATGTTACATTTTCATTAGACCTCTGATGGCAAACGGGCCACTAATGGTAAGAGTCCTGGTCGCCATTGTGATGCAAATCCTTGATTATTTCTTTAATTAAAGCGAGGGAGGGGGAGGGGAGATGGGAAGATGGGGGGGTGGGGGGGTGTTGCCAAGATGGGAGAAAGGGGGTGGAGCCGATGCTGACAGAACTTCATGTCCTTAAACCCCCCCCCCCCCCCAACTAGACCAGGATTCTCACGTCTGTCCCAGACTTGAGATGTGGAGCTCCAAGGGGATTTGGCTGTTTTTTTGGAACGGCCGGTGCGGGGCCGGCGGGGGAATTGAGGCCGAGCCTTTGAATCTATGGCACAGGTCACGTATGCTTCCCCGAGGGGGCCACATTTTACATAAGCACAGAGCAGAACTTACAAGCTCTTCATCTGCCATTATTATGAGCGACAGAAAAAGAGAGCGTGCCGCGTCAGCACTTTCAACTGGCCTTTTTTATAGAAGCCTCCTGGAAGAGTCATTGTTTTGGCACGGGAGGAAAGTGCGTGCAATATTCTAAACTCGGTACACCTGTAAACATCGCTGCCCAGTTTGTGTTTCCTTCATGTGTCATTTGCGTTCCTTCATGTGTCATTTGCCTCACAGATTTTGTTCTATTCACTGCAGTTCACTCACTTGCGTAACTAAAAGAACCAAATCAGCCCTTTGTGCTAATGATTGAGAATGATGAATGACGCATGTTGGTCTCATTCATCTTGTTGTTTATCATTGCTGTGTGGTTGGACCGACTGACCCTCTGCCCGAGGACTGAATTGCAAAAGATTGCCGACCCGACCCCGAACGTCAGAATATGTTGGCATCGTACGTAGATCTGCAAAACCACGGATAGGCTGAATTTCGGTTGTTTCTGAACCAGTGTGAACCGTGTCGACTCGATGTGCAATTATGACATTAAGGTTTAGTCATAGTTCTTTTTTGGTTAACCACATGAACCCATAGTGCTCCTATTCTGGGGGGAGAACATCCGGTCGGAAGACTGGCTTTTTTCGGCGAAGAGATGTGGTGTTGTAGAGGATGAAAAAGGAGGGAGGCCTTGTATGGTACCCTTGGGGGACACCGGTGGACACAGTTTAAGTGGTTATGGTTGGGGAAACGGGCTGGTGTCGGGTTAGGGTCAGCCATTAGTTTCCACATGGACCGCGAAACGTTTGCGTCAAAACATCGACATTCAACATCCATTGTTTTGCAGAAAACGTAACAATGCCAACATTTTCTCATTCCCGTCGACTCCGGCTGCGACGATGCTCTCTGATGATCGTCTGATGTTGGGTAAACAAGGCAGAGAAATAATAATAAATGAAGACAGTCGCTGATGGGTTCTGTCAGTCTCCCTCGAGATGACGCACACCGCAAAATGAGAGAGAGACACTCACGAGAGGCAGGCGAACGAGCGTTCGCTGCTGCTGAACCCATGAGGGCTTCCACCCCTCAGGACCTAATGTTGTTCCTGTTCTGTTATTCACTAGAACACACTGTGTACTCTGAGAGGCTGTGCACCAGATGTGAGCCTGAGATGGACTGTGTGTGTAGAGCTAGGAGTTCTCAAACCTTTTTACATGCCAAGGACCCCCAAATAGATATATATTGGCCGCCCCCCCATCTGAAAATGTTTTGTGCCAGTGACCCCCCCCCCCAGGAGAGGAGATTTGCTTAAAAAAATGCAAAATTATTCAAAACACTTTCAAGATTTTTCTAAAAACGTTCAAAAATAGCAGATGTACAAGCTTGCAGTGTGGCATAAAGTGTCGCGCTGCGAACTTGTACATCTGCTATTTTTAAATAGCCACGGTAACACATTTTGCTGGGGACCTCCCTGGAACCCCTCCAAGGACCCCTGCGGGGGTCCCCGGACCCCACTTTGAGAACCACTGCTGTGGAGCAGCGCTGAGAGAGAGAGAGAGGTGTAAAACAGTTGCAACTTAGCAATCATCCCCCCCCAGCGGTGTGCAAGGAGTGTGTGTGTGTGTGTGTGTGTGTGTGTGTGTGTGTGTGTGTGTGTGTGTGTGTGTGTGTGTGTGTGTGTGTGTGTGTGTGTGTGTGTGTGTTTCTATGCCATGGTGCATGTCATGGTCAAAAGGTCAGGAGGGTTGCTGGTATTTCCTGGTGATGATGAAGGTGCTGGTCTTTCGGGGGAGTGGTGTGAGAGATAGAGAGAGAGCAGAGGATAGCATGGGAAGTTGGGGGTGGTGGGGGGGGGGGGGGGGGGGGGGGGTAAAGGAGACCCTGAGAACTTTTTGTCCCCCTTGGCGTAGCTGCACGGCTCTCCGGGACCAGGGAGAGTTGCCCCCCGCGGCTTAAGCCTCTGTCTCTTTTTGTCCCCACACAACAGCCTGTGGCATTCCATGGCAGCAAAGCTGGCTGCACTGTCACATGGGGGAGATTAGCCAAACTAAGACCTCAATAGAATGCTCACTTTTACTTACCCATTCCAGCAGTGCCCGCGCCCGCCCCGCGCACACACACACGCACTCACACACACACACACACACACACACACACACACACACACACACACATGCGCGAGCGCTAAACACACACTGAACACACACACGCACACTCGACATTTAACCGTTCCTTCGTCTAGACGGAGCGCAAAGCGATTATTATTGGCATTATTAAAACTTATAGGCACGGCTGGTTCTCTGTTGTCAACGCCACATTCCCAGTGGCGTGCATGAATAAACATGCAAACATGCGAACGGGACCCGTTTCCCCCGCGCTGAGGGAGCCTGAACTTCCTGGTTGTGTGTGCTGAGGTCGCAGGGCGCCGGCGACCCCCAAACCCTGCCGTTCCGCAGCCATTTTTATTTTTTTTTGGGTGGGGTGAGGGGGGTGGGTTGGGGTTTGGATGCGGGAATATCTCGGAGTGCATTTACATCTATTTCCAAATCCATTTTCTGCTGTAATTGAGGTTTTCTGGTGCCTGCTGGCTCCTCCGGTCCCACCAACCCATCATAATGCAGTTATTCTGGGCTCCGTCACACAGATTTAAAGTTATTCTAGCCACACCGCCGACACAGGGAAAATCCTCCGTGTTCGTTTAACTCTGAGCGCCGTACAAACCCCTCTCTGCACGGGTCCGCTTGGTTCTGGTTTTGTAACTCAGCGCTCAGAGTCAGTGTTGCCAGATTTTGCGAGAGAAATAAGCAACCAAGTCTATGAAAACAACATTAAAACAAGCCCAAATAAGCAACTACACTTTAGAAATAAGCCCAAAAAATAAAACAGCAAGCCGCAACTTAACAATATTTACATTGATTGATTGATTGATTGATTGAATACTTTATTAACAGTTTGCAAAGACAAGCGCAGGGAAGTGCAGTTCAATACAAGGTCTGTTGTACAGAGTAAGGTCAGGATTTTAAACCCAAGAAAGGTCAGGATTTTAAACCCAAGAAAGCACTACGGCTTATTGTTTCCATTGGGGTCCATTGCACTCAATTCATCGAATCAACTTCACAGAAAAAAACAAGCCCCAAAGTCGCTTATAATAAGCAAAACATGGCAACACTGGCTCAGAGTTACCAAAATGCACAAATGAACACTGAGGATTTTCACTGTGTACCACCACCACTTTACCCACACCCCCTCGCCCCCCCCCCCCCCCCCCCACCAACCTTATCTGGCTGGGGGACACTTCGGAGGGAGGATCTTCCAGGAAACGAAAAGCTCCACAGCAAGGGCTGAGAGAGAGGGCTGTGGCAGCCCGGGGCGGCCCAGCAAGCGGGCTGCATGGGGATGGAAGTGAGGAGATTTGGGCCGAACAGAACAGAACCCTCTCCTGGGGGGTATTATACTAGAACAAAGCCATCTGACTGCATTTACAGACAAAGAGTGTGTAAGGGGGGTGTGTGGAGGGACACACATATGGTTCATGTTTGTAGTATGTCAGACTAACTAACACCAATCACTCCCCCCCCCCACTCCCCCCTCCTCCCTTGACCTCATTTACATATGTTATTCATGCCAAAATGGGAATTATTAGATTAAGATTGACCAGAGATATATATGCCCCCGTTTATCGGTTTCGCTTTTGTCGGAGCAGAAACCTCTTATCTCCCAAAAGCATCACAAAGTAGCAGATCTACAAGCTCGAGGTTTCGAGCTTGTAGATCTGCTACTTTGGATGCTTTCGAATTTTAATCCTGAAAAGTAACAGTTTTAGACATATGAGGTTTTCACCCGACAGAGACGATATGCTTTCTTTATCATAACCCCCCCCCCCCACCCCCCTGCATGTTGTTTCCAATTTAATGCGCAGAAAAGGGGGGGGGGGGTATACGCCTCGTAGGGTACTGTCAGAAGTGGACGGTGGTGGTGATTTTAGGGTTAAAACCACCGTGCCAGCCATTTGGTTTAGAGTCCTTAAAGTGGGGGTCCGGGGGGCCCCCAAGAGTCCCTGAGGGAGTTCCAGGGCGTCCCTGCAGGGCAAAATGCGCTAATATAGCATAAATAGTTTAACCCTATATATATATACTGTACATTGACTATTTGAAAATAGCCGATCTACAAGCTCATGCACAGCGTTACAATGCGATGCGTTGTGAGCTTGTAGAGCTGCAATAAAAACACGAAAATAATTTGGATTTTTTTTTTTCAGATGGGGATCCGCGGCTAAATACATGCCATCTCTCCCATTTTGTATCTGCCATATCGTCTCTGTCAGGTGGAAACCTCATATCACGTCCAAAACTGTTACTTTTCAGGATTCAAATTGAAAAGCATCCAAAGTAGCAGATCTACAAGCTCGAAACGCGTCGCTTCGCGCCGCGTTTCGAGCTTGTGGATCTGCTACTTTGGATGCTTTTTGAGTGACGCTGCAGTATGGTCAAGTAGGCCATTCATTTTACGGAAAAAACACAAAAAGTTTAAATATGGAGATAAGACGTTTCTGCCCGACAGCGACGATATACATTTGGGGGACGTTTACATGAAAAAGTTAGAGAGCCACTTGTTTTTAGGGAGTCAGTCTCAGTCTGTGGGTTAACCCTCTCGATGATGGAGAGTTGCGGGGCTGCGGGGGAGGAGGGGGGGGCAGGAGTTGAGGCTCGGGCGGGCACGAGTCTGGGGGCTGCTGCAGCTGCATGGGGACCCGGGGGTCTCGGGGTGCTGCATGCAGCGGCACGGAAAATAATTAGGTTTATTTCCAAGTAATGGTCTGCTGCTCCAAGCAGCGCCGTCGCCAAACGCTAAGGCAAAAAAAAAAAAAGAAACGCTAGTTTTATCGCTGCCACATAAAAGGGCCTCCCTCGCTGCCCTGCAAAATGGAGGTCGTTAATGAACCAGGTCTGGATGAAATGGGGTGAGGGTAGGGACATGGCAGACTGGGGCAAGGGGGTGGGGTTGGTGGGCTGGATGCGTGGGGGTGGGGGGTGAGGGGGACACATGGGCACACACCAGGCCCTGCCCAATCCAAAATGGCCCATGCAGCCTTTATACGGGCCGTGCCTCCATCGCCTCCTCAGCTGTTCTGGATTACAGGCAGAAAAAAAAAACCTCCATAGGTTAAACATTAAGTGTCATGACATAATGGCCATATTTATATGTGTAGTATATGTGCTGCAGAGAGCCCACTTACACGGCTAATGCACAACATGGGTAACTAGGGACGCAGACCAACTCTGCTGCACAATTAAGCAGATTCTAAGCTTTAGAACCACATGAACCCTATACTATAGCGTCCATATTCTGGGCATGTCATACAGGTAAACATTTGGCAAAAAATGTTGCCGAGGCCAATCTACAAGCAACACACTGTGAGCTTATTATCGGCTATTTTTGGCAAATTAAGAGATTTGTGGTGTAGAGGGAAAAAGAGGTGGACCAAGTATAGATCCCTGGGGGACACCGGATAACAAAGTGCATGCAGGGTTTGACCCATTAAAACCATTTTAGATTTTAGCAACATAAGTTTTTCATAATACTGTTCAGAGAACAGTGGTTCTCAACAATAGCAGATATACAAGCTCTTCTTGAAAGTGAAAATCTCGAAAGTGTTTGAAAATGTTTGATTCATTTTGCATTTTTTAAACGCAAATCTTCTCTTCTGGGGGTCCCTGGCACAAAACATTTTCAGATAGGGGGGTGCGCGCGGCCAAATACAGTATATATCAACTTGGGGGTCCTTGGCCCAAAAAAGTTTGAGAACTACCGATGTAGAAGGTATCTGTAGAATCGGCCTCAGGTCTTAATGGGTTAAGTGGTTAACCACCCCTGATAAACACCCTCCACCCCCCCACCCCCCCCTCCTTCCTGACAGTTGTTACAGTATATACGTGACACACGATCCTGCCTAGATACCAATAGCTGTGGTCCAGTGTGCGGTTTATTAAGTGACACGCACAGAAATTAAACACAACAAACATTACAAGCACAAGCTGTTCCTTCACACATTAACACATGTTCATTCTCCAGAACAGCAAACATGTTTTTTTGGGAGCCGTCCTGCTTCCAAAACACTAACAAACACACACACACACACACGCGCACGCACGCACGCACGCACGCACGCACGCACGCACGCACGCACGCACGCACGCACACACACACACACAAGCACACACACGCACACACGCACGCGCGCACACACGCACACACCGCGCGGAGCTGATTTTGTTTATCCTCATCACTCAGTCTGCTGGTTCTGAGCTCAGCTCTCGGCGGAACTCGGCCAGCTCCAAGACAATCCAATCCACCGCAGCCACAGCCCAGCCGAGGCCCGGCCCAGCCCAGCGGCGATCCCAGCCAAGCCCCAGCCAGGGCTCTCTCTCTCTCTCTCTCTCTCTCTCGCAGCAAGAGAGCGAGCGAGCGAGCAAGCGAGAGAGAGAGAGAGAGAGAGAGAGAGAGAGCGCAGCTAGGGCCTGCTGGCTTTTACTGGGGCAGATTAAGTCATGCATTTGGGTCCGGGGGAGAACTTTTTTTTCGGGGGCTGATTTATACTTCATCGTAACGGCTATAGCGTCGACTCGTCGCACAAGTGAAAATAGCCGATCTACCAGCTCAGAACCCCGTCGCATCTGCGACTGCATCGTTGAGCTTGTATATCTGCTATTTCTCAGCGAGCGCGTGACAACGTGGTACGTTGGGAGCATAAATTTAGGCATTAGTCATGCCTTTGGGGTCCGGGAGAGACTTTGTGAGAGACCCAGCGATCATCATCCAAGCCACCAGTGATCTAACCCAACCAGTGAGGTGGGGGGGGGGGGGTGGGGGGGTGCTCCACTGGCGTTCGTAAATCACATCATTCCACATCAAACGACGAGAAGGCCCCGGCGGTTCCAACCCAGGGAAAAC
The DNA here is from genome assembly GCF_963454915.1 of Gymnoscopelus microlampas. NCBI lineage: Eukaryota > Metazoa > Chordata > Actinopteri > Myctophiformes > Myctophidae > Gymnoscopelus > Gymnoscopelus microlampas. The sequence continues at coordinate 40,343,658 of NC_139948.1, forward strand.
AAGGCCTCTCCAGGGGGGGGGGGGGGGTGGGGGGGCATTGCCTTGCCACCGCGGGCTCGCCTTTCGCCCCCTTGGCTCCGCAACGTTGTTCTTGAAAACACATATAAGTCATATTTACATGGTGTGCTTTTGTAATAAAAGGCTGTAAAAAAAAATGGGGCAGTGGTGGTAATAGCGGGGGAGATGGATGGGTAGGAGATGGAGGTAATGGCTTTGGATCCCAGCGCTAGAGAGCTGGAGGTCACGGGTGTGTGAACGAACGGCTAAGCGAGTCGGTTGCAGTTGGGAAACGCTCCGCCTCCCTCTGCAGGTCTATGGGTTTTTGGGTGGGTTCCCTGGTTCTCCTCCACCTCCATGAGAAATAAGGCGCCGGAGCCCTTAAGTTCTACCTCTCTTTTGTCAGGCTTTGGGTGGCTGTCCAACAGACAAACCTTTAATCACCTCTCTTGGCAGTTGACCCACTTCTTATAGGCATCTGACTTCTGTGGAAGCTATAGGCTATATTATCCGACATATCCATTAAGCACGTATTAATCCCAACTCGTTATATTCCCGGGGGGCATAGGATTACACAGAGAAACCCGGGGAAATAAGGACCAGATTATATTTTTTAAAGGGGGTAGACGGGGGGAGGAGGGCGCACGCTCACGGTTGACCTCTAAAAAAAAACGTACATGCATGTACAGTCAGTTACCATACACCAGTGGTTGTCAACCAGTGGTCCGGGGACCACCAGTGGTCCTTGAGGGGGTACCAGGGGGTCCCCAGTGAAATTAGTTAACATAGTGTCACAATAATTTTATCCACTTCGCATTGGCTATTAAAAAATAGCAGATATACAAGCTCATAGCGCGGCACCGAGTGCCACGCTATGAGCTTGTAGATCTGCTATTTTTGAAAAATCATGAAAATGTGTGCAAATCTTTGAACATATATATTTTTTTAAGCGAACATTTTTAACTCAAATCTTTGCTTCTGGGGGTCCCTGGCACAACATTTTCCGATGGGGGTCCGCGGCCAAATGTATATCAATTTAGGGGTCCTTGGCATGGAAAAGGTTGAAAACCACTGGCGTACACGCACGCCCCACGCGCGTGCAGACGCACGGAGAGAGGCGCATGCAAATTCACACAACTGCAGTAATAACAGTAATGCTGCGGCGAATAGAAAACCCACACTACCTTGCCCACAAGCCACTTAGCCACTCAGGCACTACAGTATAGCGGGGGTGAAGTCAGTGCTTGGCACAAACGTGAAGAGTGACTGTGTGGGTACCTGAGCTTCGGAGTTGACAGGCTCAGAGGAGTAGCGGCTCCAGCACCTCAGAAAACTCTCATGGCTCCCCCTTCAAAATGCCTTCCACCCCTTTCCCACTTTCCACTAAACTGCACAAATAATACTAGTGGAGCCTTTTTTTTTTCTGCAGCGGGGTCACCGTCCCACACATCGGCGCTCACAATGCCTCGCATTGTCCGAGCGAAATGGGCAGGTAATGGGCTGGCGAATTAAAGCCCAGAGCCGACCCAAGGTGGGTGATGTTATTCAGCCAGCGGTCCCCCCCCCACCACCATCACCCCCTCCCCGCTCCCCACCACCCCATCCCAAACCCGGCCCACCGCCCCCTCATCTCCTTGAAATATTCGGCTACGGCTTCGAAGAGGCATATCCCAGCTGTCCCGGGCTGCCTTTTGGGTCTAATGGCGGGACAATTAGTATTCATGAAGCATCCTTCTTCTTCCAGCTTGTTTGTTCTCTCCGCTCTGTTCTCACCATAAATTGACCCCCCCCCCTCCCCAGCCCCCTTACCCCCAAGACCCCCCCCCCCACCCCCGGAACGTCGACTTACAATGGCTTAACTACCTTGTTGTTTTTGAGTGTGTGTGTGTGTGTGTGTGTGTGTGTGTGTGTGTGTGTGTGTGTGTGTGTGTGTGTGTGTGCGAGCGAGCGAGTTTGTAGACATGTGCCCGTACATGTGGTCATGTATGTACATGTAGGTATGTGGCGGCCATGTGTGTGTGCGTGTGTGTGTGTGTGTGTGTGTGTGTGTGTGTGTGTGTGTGTGTGTGTGTGTGTGTGTGTGTGTGTGTGTGTGTGTGTGCGTGTGTGTGCGTGTGTGCGTGCGTTCACGTTTGGAGCTGCACTATTAACATGTTGCCCACAAGCCTTTGCTAGCTTACAACACGGAGTTTCCATAATAACTCCTGACCTTTTGACGCTTATTCTTTCTGTAGTTTTACAGGAAAGTTTTTTTGGGAACTGAACTTTTTCTGGGTTCTGCTCTTGTCAAATCTGTGACCTTTTCGTTTTTTTTCAAGTATAAGACGCGCCTATCCTGTGGTCATTCGCTGCCATGCTCAAAGGAAGCCGTGCCGTGGGGATTTTCGATTCCGTGCTCCGGGGTCTGCGACCGCAAGTGACACGTGCTGTGCGTAGTCTGCGTACGTGGGAGTAAAGGATGCTGAGATCCAAAAGAACCTTGAGAAACCCCTCTCTCTGATTATGCTGCCGTAAAGGAACGAATGATAATCGCCCCCAAAGTAAAGGGGACGTCCCTGCCGAGCATCACGATGGAGCACTGGAAGCACTGACCACAACTAACTGAAGCAGGGCCAGTAATAATCAGGGCTGGAAAGTAATTAAGTACTTACTCAATATCGTTGCTGCTGTCCTGACCTCTAATATCTCATACTACAACGTCACACAAAAGTAGCAAATCTACAAACTCGAAACGCGGACATAATGAGGTTTCCAACCGACAGAGACGATATCTACTCAAGAACTCTACTTGAGTGTTTCCATTTTTTTAATATACTTTGTACTGGAAGTATTGTACTGTACTACAGTATTTCACAGATTACTACACTGTAGTTCATTTCTAGATTTAGATAATTAATAGTACAATTATTAATCAAAATCAAAATCTAAGGCCGAAATATAAAATAGGGCTTATTTAGGCTATACTTTCAGTATATTTTGAGGCTAATACTTTTGTACTTTGACGTAAGAAAGCATTTTTCCTCCACTGTGGTATTGTATTGCTACTTTTTACTTAAAGTCCCAAATCTCCCGCCCACTGTCTGAAATATGCTGCAATAAAGGAAACGAGTGATACGGTCCCTGATGCAAAGGGGGGGGACGGGGTGGGACGTCCCTGCAGATCCTCAAAGGGAAGCAGCAGACCACAGCGAATGACTGAAGCAGGGCCAGTAGTAATAATAATAACCATCAGATCAGCAAGGCGAGGGGGACGGGGGACGGGGGACGGGGGGGCTGGTGTGGGCGTCATGATTGACAGGGCAAGTCCACCATGCGTATTCTGACGCAAGGCAGAGAGCAAGCACTTCCCCCTTTTAACAGCTGTGATGGAATGGAAAGCGATGGTGTACATTAAATCACTCCAGTCGGCCGTGAGAAATGAAAGAGTGAAGTGAAAGTGCACACACACTGTGGTATAGTCTGGTCCAAGCCGCAGCGAGTGGTGATGATGTCAAAGCTAGAGCGTTCTTATGAACATGCATGTCTTGGAACCTGCGGCAGAGCCAACGTCAATTCGCATGAAACATGACTTGCATGCTGACAGCAAAACAATCGAAGTGGTGGTTGGTGGGGGGGGGGGGGGGGGGGGGAGTCCAGAGCCTACAGATGTATTATTACCTGCGGTGATGGATAAAGTGCTCAACTCCCCGAGTGCAGTGCTAAAATCAAGGATTTCTTTCCAGAAATGTTCCCCCAAAAATACCAATAATAGTGGAAATATCAGATCTACAAGCTCACAACACAACCTGTTGTGAGCTTGTAGATTGGCTATTTTCACTATATTTTGAAATAGGGCATAAGTGGTAATTCGTTAATGTACCCTTTCACTTCCTAGAAATGTAATGGAGTCAAAAGTTCAATATTTGTCTGAAATGTAGTGGAGTGAAAGTCGTATCCAAAAATACAAATAGTCAAGTAAAGTACAGATACTACATTTCTTTACATTGTGATGTGCCTTGGGATGCTGTGACACACATTATTGCAACAACAACAATACAATAATAAACAATAAACAAATTCTATAAGCTAAAAATATATTCAAATATGTATTTTAAACATTTACCAGAGTGATAAGAGTTATATATAGAGGTATATTGAATACAGATGTGCCTTGAGACAGTGGTTTGCCCTTTTGCTGTGATACAAAACAAGTTTGAGAAGCACTGTTTCAGACTGATAGCAGAGCAACACCCACCATGATCATGTTTGAACCCAGCGAGTCCGTTCCAAAGACATTGTGAGTGAGTCACTGTGTGCTGCTAAAAACATATTATGAATCTGATCACTAATTCCAAGTGTTTTTTTTCTCTCTCTTTCTTCCTTTTATTGCTTTCGTGGAAGGCAATGGAAGGAAATGGATGCAGAACAGATGGAAAAGCGTTCTCTCCTCTCAACTACATTTAAAAAAAAAAGAAAAAGAAAAAAAGAAAGAGCCCTAATTGGTATTCTTGGACACTGTGTGTTAGTTACTGCATGTGTGAACATTATACATCGCTCTGTGCCTGTCCTGGCTGCCGGCAGCGACACTAGCCCTGGCAGCCGGCGTAGCGGGCTAGTGCCGCTTGTCCCTGGCTCGATGCGTGGGACTCGAGAAGCCATAAACCCCTTAAGAGCGGGCCACTGCGGTCCTTTTTGGTCACCTGGTGAACCCTAGTTGCGTCGCGAGTCCCCCGGCCGTGTCCGACGGAATAGCACAGCGCTTGTGTAACACACGGCGTATATAACGCAAGCGACAGAGCAGTGGTGCACGAGGGAAAACTGCGGCACCGCTAGCCAAGCGAAAAAAGGGCCTTGTACTTTTCCAAAACGCCATAATTCTCGAATGCTCTTATGTGGAACCAAAGTCTCACACCGGGTATCGACTTGCACTTTCCAGCTCCCTATAATTGAACAAATTGCTTTGAATCAGATTTACTCGCATGGTCTGGTCTTTGTTATAGTCGGTTCAGAGTGATTACAGGATCATGACTGAGCCCCTTGCATCAAATGATGACAAACTACATGGATTCTACTAGTAATGCTCGGTCCCCTTGGAGGGACCCAGCCCCATTACAGTCTGAGGGCCCGGCCCTCCTTCCCTGATCACTTGTACAGTAGGTCGGGGGATGGATGCAGGGTTGCCAGATCTGCTTATTATAATTTCCCCCCGCAATATTTTATTTGAAAATAGCCGATCTACAAGCTCACAACGCGTCGCATCGCGACGCGTTGTGAGCTTGTAGATCTGCTATTTTCAAATAGCTGATGTATATGTTAAAGTGCTCACGTGGCCCATAGTCGCTTCTTTTGGGCTGGTTTTCCTAGACCTGATTGCTTGTTTCTCTCAAAGAATCTGGCAACACTGGACACTGGATGGATGCTAAAGAAGCCTGATTTATACTTGGTATATACTGGGAAAAAAGCCCATCTACAAGCTCAAAATGTGTGTCGATACGACGTGTTAGTGAGCTTGTAGACTGGCTATTTTTCAGTGCGACCAATTATTATAAAGGCCTTTTCACGCGAGAAGCGACTGATCTTCGAGAGGTGAACGCTCAGGTTCACCTCCAGGTGCTGTGAGCTTGTCGATCTGCTATTTCCTACGAAAGCTTTTCCCCACAATACGGATGCTGGGGTTTAAGTGGTTAAATCTAGCGTTACAGTGGCATATACCATTTTTGGTAGAGGGAGCGTTTAACTACCTGCAGCATGATGAATGTGTGAAAACCCCCGGTTTTCGGCGTTCACTAAGCTCTGTTACTCTGTCAGGTACTTATGACGATGATGAAGTTTCCATAAGTAGGATTTGTGGAAAAAGAGTTCCTGGAATCCGTACAGTATGTAAATCGAATCATATGGAACTTTTAAGGCAGGTCAGAAAACATAAGTGTGGATCTAAAAAGTTGCATTTTTCCTTTGCCTCCTTCCAATTGAACCATCCCGTCCACTCACCCACGCAAGCACACGCGCACGCATCCGCGCACGCACACACACGCACATGACCACGCACACACGCACACACACAAGCATGCACACATTTCAATCCTAAAATCATACTGTAGTGTAGCATGGCATTTTTTTTACATTGGACAGCATATCGTAGCATGGCCTTTTTTTATGGTTTTTACATTGGACTACATACTGTAGCATGGCCTTTTTTATGTTTTTTACATTGGACAACATTGTGTAGCATGGCTAAAATGTATAGTTTGTTTAGAAACAAGCTCGTAGTTGCAGTGCTGTCTGTCTGTCCTGTCTGTTCCCTGTCTTCTGTGGTGCTTCCTATGGTGTTTCCCTCTCTTCTATGGTGCTTACTAGGTTTTTATGTAGTAGTAGTTCAACTACTTTTCTTTGTCATCTTTTCACAGTTTAACTACTCAAGCCACAAACTAAATTATGGGCAATAACATGAAATGAATATTCATTTTATTTGACCATTACTGTGTTCTTGTAGCAGAACCACCTGTTTCATGGATCAGCCTGGTGTTTTACTCTGTTTCAACCTGTTAAGAAGGAGGAGGCCGTACAGCTCTCAGTCACGATGCAAAAACATAATTATTAAAACAAAAAACAACGTTTTGACAGGATAGTCTTCCTCTGGGTTTCAAACCGGTTATTAAATCTGCTGTTTTTGGCTAATGTTTCCCCCCAAAATATGAATGCTGGTGTTCAAGTGGTTAAGTTTGGCACCCCTTATTTTTTTCTGAAAAGAACGCCTCTGCACAGAGCCCACTGAATCTCTGTCTTACAGCAACATCTATTCTACATGAACTGTGTTTCACCAAGGGCTGATGCAACTCACAGTTTACAAATTGAGCCAAATGGACATACAGTATGAGGGAGGCCCGGATTAAGGCCCCTCAGGGCCGTGGAACTACACCAAATCAAAGGCACCCCTCAACATTAATCGGACAATATTGGGTGCGTTCGCGCGCCTAGCGAATGAACGCGCACGTGCGTTCGGTACACGTGCCACCGCCAGCACGATCGGCGCTGACACAGGCAATGGGCACAGCCTTTACAACGTCTTTACAGCCTTTACAACTTAACTTATGTAAAAAGCGACTAGTAAAAAGTACTCATTCAACTAATTTACTCAAGTAAAAGTACAAAAGTACAGGCTCTGAAATGTACTTGAAAAGTAAAAGTAAAAAGATCCCCACCAAACATGTGACAATCAGGCAAGTAGACCCACCTCTTGAAGTCTACCGCAGTGGTTCTCAACCTTTTTACCACCTCAGAAAACATTATGGCTCACCAGTCACCATTATGACTGACGTTAAAATACAGTAGCGTAGACCTACTACCCCATCCTATTCAGCTATTTGCACAGTACAAATGTATTAATATGTCATTTTGATATTCACAGTGTACATTATGGTAGCACTAAGACAGACAGGCAGACAGACAGACAGACAGACAGAGATGACATTAACAACTGTGAGCTACATTATTCAAACACAGCACGTGAGATACAGCCTAAGCCTACTTCAAACAAACACACACACACACACACACACACACACACACACACACACACACACACACACACACACACACACATCTTCATTGTAGGCTAAGATTAACTCACCATGCTGCAGAGGTCAAAGAGTTTAACGCATGGCACTTCCAAAGTTTGTACAATGTTTAAGTCACAGGAGCTGGTTTTCATATCGTAAATATGAACGTTGGCCCAAATCTTGCGTTTAATCCACATGGTTCTTGTTTATTTGTGTTGATGTCACAGACCATGATAGCAGAGTCATACTGGTTAACAGAAACAAACTTCTTCTAAAAAAGAGGATTTCAAAATAAGATCCAATTGTAATGATTAGTCGACAGTAGTTTTATTTTTTTGTCTACTTACAGGAAGTAGAAGCGACACACCAGTACCAGCGACGGTATGCAAGAGGCTTGCATCTGTTCTGCTGTGCAACATTAAAACTAAAGCAACAAATGTTTTGAAATATATATAATTCACACAGTAGGGCCCGAATGTATACATTTTTATAAATAATAATAATGAGAATATATATATAATATTAAAATAAAATAATATAAATAAATTGAAAAATTGCAATAATATTTATTTAAAAAAAAAACATAATTCCCACAGGGCCCCTGCAGGCTGCAGGCCGTGGAACACAAGTTCCAGTGTTCCACTAAGTTCCACGATTAATGCGGGTCTGATGAGGGTCTGTTAAATGAACACTAAGGATTTTTCAGTGTACTTGGTTTAAGAAGGCTTGTACCATATTGTCTCTTTCAGGCGGAAACCTCATAGGCCTAATACGTCCAAAACTGTAACTTTTCAAAAGCATCAAAAGTAGCAGATCTACAAGCTCAGCTTGTAGATCTGCTACTGTTGATACGTTTGTGCGATGCTGTAGTGTGTTCAATTAGGGTGTTAATTTACGGAAAAAAACACAAAAAGTTAAAACCTTGCGATAAGAGGTTTCTGCCCGACAGCAACGATATACATGTACAGTACAGGTCAAATGAACAATCATATCTTAAGAATCAGCACTTTTCTCCCTGGTCTTGATTTACAAAGACCCACATCCCACATGTAACCTCCATATGAGGGGTGTTATGTACATGGGAATATATAGATCATATCATATGTAGAGTTAAAGCATTCAGGCATCACATGTCGGTGTTTTTACAGACATACATGAGTTAAGACCTCTCTGGCAGCACCAGCTACCAGCTACACAATACCATGTCTTGAAGTACAATGCACAGACAGACCCTTATAATGTATGCAATGCTGCGCGCGCACACACACACACGCACGCACGCACGCACGCACGCACACACACACACACACACACACACACACACACACACACACACGCACACCTTTCAAACATTATCTCCTTTTACGTCAACGTCATTGTCTCTTCGCACATGCATGCACTTTAAGCCACAAAAGACACAACAACAACATGCACACAGCAGCAGCAGAACACTCAGACCCGCATTGTGTGTCTTTTATTGGAAAGTGTTAATAGCCTGTGAGCTGATGCGGGCTGACAACCATGACACGTCCTCCTGACGGCCAGCGCGTCGCCCTGGACCGGCGCTCTGACGCGTCAGACAGAGAGAGAGACTTCAGAGACAGAGAGAACTTCAGGAGAAGCACATTTCAATTAAAAAAAAAAAAAGCTCTCTTGTATATCGAGTTACTTTATTAAAAAAAACTATTATATCATCTGTCATGGAGCCAAACATGATCCACACGTTAAAAAGAAAAAGGGGAAAAAAAGAAAAGTAAAAACATGATACTGTATATTTCAAGTATGTGAAGAGAAAAATACTCCACCTTGAGCCAAAGAAATACAAGAAGAATGGCCTTAATCTCAGGGTATTACTGTCAATGACAGAACTCCAGCATCTCTACCCTTATGGATCTAATTTCACGAGGATCCTTTGCAGATCCCAATGCATGTATTATTTCTTTCTTCCTTTCTTTCTTTCTTTCTTTCAATTCCTCTTTCTTTGCCCCTGCCATAGTTTTGGCAAGGGGCTGGATAGTCATCGAAGCATGGCAGCAAATGCAGCGTGAAGTCTGACTGTATCGATGTTTTCCACATTGTTATTTTTCTGTCAAGTCCCCCACTTTCTAAGGAATGTTGAGACTCCCTTGCCTTTTGGATCATGCACGCCGCATCCTCCAAACAATCCATCCAACAATCCATCCTCTGCCATGGAATCACACAGGGCTGTCACTGCGAGATCTGGCGGGAGACGCCTTAAAATGCAGGGTGAGGACAAGTGGCGAAGACGAGAGAAGAACCACGATACGATTTCTGCAATCCACACGATAGGGATCACAATGTGTGCGGTTGCACTTATATCCCATCAGAAAACTATAGGGAATGATGCTGACTCAGGATCCACATAGAAATGCAGAGGCTCCCAATGCAGATCTTGGTCTCTGTGTGACATCATCAGTCATCTATAAAGTCAGTCATCTATGACAGACTGTGGTTCCCAAACTGGGGGGTTGGGACCCCAAATTATTCTGGGGGGTCCCCAGAGGATTAGCTTAATGTGCAACATTGTTTTCTCACTCAACAGTAAACAAATCAACATACAGTGGGCCTATAAGTGTATACAGGGTATCTGCACATTTCTAAAGTGACAATTTAATGACATTTAATACCTTTTTAATACCAAACTGGCCAAATTGTCAAATATTACGCAAAAAAGAAAGAGGCAAACATTGTGAAAATAGCCGATCTACAAGCTCACAACGCCTTGCAGTGCGAGACGTTGGGTTGTGAGCTTGTAGTTTGGCTATTTTCACAATATTTATCTGATGCAAAGTGTGCTGCTGATCGACACACACACACACACACACACACACACACACACACACACACACACACACACACACACACACACACACACACACACACACACACACACACACACACACACACTCCCCAAGAGTCCACTTCCAAAGTACATTTTCTTCATTTATTTAAACTAAAAATGTGTCCAAAAAAGGTGTAAACTCAATCAAACAAAACGGTAAGAAAAGTGTTTCTGGTCTAACCCCAGGGCTGTCTTTTCCAACTTGTACCCACTTATACTGATCTCAGGTCACTGTGACCCTGGCTCAGTATATACAGGACTATAATCACACCTGTGCCTAATCAAAGCAGCTGTTCTAAATCCCTTGATTACAGCAACAATTAAGCACAGTTGTATCATGCACAGTTCTAATCCTATCAAAATAGTTTACCAAACACTGGAAAATACAAATCTACTATAAACCTTATCATTTCAAAACTCTCACAATAATTCTCGCAATACACAAGTTATACATTTTCAGATATCTGCTCCCACACACACACACACACACACACCCTGTCATAGACGGCTAGCCATGCTGTAAAACAAACCCTCTCCTACAGTAATATACCCAACAATGCTAATTGCCCTCAGTTGCTCTTTGCAGCAGTTGCTTCCCATGGTATCAGTTGTCCTCGGTGCTCTGCCAGTTACGCTGTCGGGTCCATCCAGTAGACAGACAGACAGCCATGTCTAACCCAAGGCCAGGTGAAGGGACAAAGACTACAGGTCACACAGAACCCCGGCCGGCGGTCCACTGCCAAAGCTCTCTGGGACATTGTGCGTCTCCCATAGCGTGTAACAAAAGCATGCACGCAACTGGAGATACAGAACCTCATATCCATTTCGGCTTTAATGAGCACCTACTGTACTCCATCTTAATAAGGGGAGTCAAGCTGCCATCACCTGTGCAGTACCTTACTGTACGTACGTTATAGTGAATATAATGAGAGAATGGATTTTAAGAATGTGAGAAAGTTCTCTCCTTGCCAGGCTCATGGGCAGTCAGTCCCACACTATGCAAGAGGCAGCTATAGAGTGGCAGTATAGTGTGCAGATGTATTTACTTTGATAATGAATGCATTGCTTATTTAAAAGTGGGTGAATCACGTTTTTCCAGATATCGTCTTCCCTTTTTGCTCCCAAGACAGGATTCTACCTCGAGGGCCTCTGTGGGAAGTGGCAAGCATCGGAAGGGAGAAAAAAACCTCTGTATTCAACAGTAGCCTGGAGGTGCAAAACATGATAAATTGTCAAATCAGAAAACGCAACATTTCACACAAAACAAATATATAGCAAATCAGACAAGGCAACATTTCAGGAAAAAAATGTTTCAGGAATTTCTCACTGCCGATCTGAGGAGGAAGTAGGAGAATTGGTGGTGCATCTGTCTTCAAAATAAATGTGCATAATCAGACACTTTGAAATATTGAATATTTTGAGCATTTGGGTGTATAGAAAAATACATTTTGTCGCTGTCGGGCAGAAACCTTACATCGCCATATTTTAACTTTTAATGTTTTGATCTACGAGCTCACAATTTCTCACATCGCGCCACATTGTGAGCTTGTAGATCGGCTATTTTAGCGATTTCCTTTTTTCTCCCCAAAGTGAAAGTGGTTGGGTTGGGTGAGTGGGTTTTATAAATAGTCTCTCTCTACGTCGTCCTCAGACGAGCCCTCCATAGGCGTCTACGGTCATATTCGATTCTCCATACATCTGGCCAGCTCGTTTGTGCTTTCCGCACCAGCGTCTTTCTTTAGCACATCCACATAGGTAGGCGTGGGACGTCCTACTGATGGACGTCCTTGTGTTGGTTCCCACAGTACAAGCTTCCTGGCAGGGAGTTCTCTGTGTCGATGGCAATGACTCATCCTCCTGAATATTGAACCAATGAAAAGTAAAATATTAACAAGAGCTTGTGACTAAATAATATCGACATTGGATCCATTGAAACATGGGTTCTTTTTTTAGTACCTGAAAGGTACCACTCCTGAATGTTTTCTTGCAAATATTCTTCCAGTGCAGAAAAACATACTTATTTATATTAGAGCTAGGTTTAGGGATAACTTCACACAACACAAATGTCTCAGGAATTAGTCATTTTCATAAATGTAGTAGTATGTAGTGTAGAAATGCCACACAGATCTACTGGCACTTGCAGTTACATTTTCCTTGGTGCGCAGCTAAGGGCCGGTCCACAACTTTCAGATTGCAGGTGAAAATGGATGGCTGACAGGACCTGACATCCCTGTGACATGATACTGACCATGATACTTCATCAGCATCATGTCAGCAGCATGGTCAGTATCATGTCAAGATCTGTTCCATGTCAGTATCATGGTCAGTATCACAGCAGTATCATCTTCAGCCTGACATCCCTGTGACAGAGCCTGTCACAGGGATGTCAGTCCCTGTCACAGCCCTATCACAGGGCCATGACAGCCTTGTCATTCAGTACTGTGAGAGGCCTGATGTGACAGGGCCTGACATCCATATACAATTCTACTTATAATCGTAACCTTTTAGTTTTACTTTTTTTTCTTTTCTTTTTTTTACCAACATCCAGTTTAATGTAAAATCTGTCAGTGTCATGGCCTCATGACCTAAAAAAGAATAAAGTATGCAATTTATGTTTATTTTCTAATGTTTATCCCTTTCAAAATTAACTAAACCTTATGGGCAAAAAACATTTACGGCAAAAGTTGATGTAAGGAAAACGGAGCCAAATTGTAAACGTCAAGGCGGCAGATATGAAAGGGTGACACATACAAAAGACATTCTAAATAGGTACATTCAGACAGAGAAGGACGAGACGATAAAGAGGACAAAACTCTCATCTGTGGGACTCTCTTGTTCCTGTAAACAAGCGTCTTTTATCATCAGGACAACGGCAATGAGACGTGACCAAAACCTCCTCCTCACCCCGTCCGACATTTCCCAGGATCGCGCCGACGCGAGATTACCATCAGACACTGGCGGCGATAGCATCTGATGTCGGCCCCCAAACATCCCTCCGCGAACAATACCATTAATTTGTTCCTCTCTCTCTCTGGTGTCTTCACCATGAGTTCCAGGGCGACTTACGTAAGCTGTTTTTGTCAGGTATAGGAAACAGAGAGACGGATTCCTTGTCAAAAAAAAGCCCTCAGCTGCGGGCCTCTTTCATTGAAGAGCTAAACGTGTGTCGTCCAGTCTCAGAGGGTGCTCATCAGTGAACACCGGTGTGTGTGTGTGTGTGTGTGTGTGTGTGTGTGTGTGTGTGTGTGTGTGTGTGTGTGCGCGCGCTCGCCCACATGCACGCGCGTGGCTTTGAGGCTTTAAAACCTGAGAAGACGCCCACGCGTCTCCTTGTAGTAGCTCTCCTGGCCGCGGTGGAGCTCTGAAAGAAAGGGGGAGCGCGGCGCTGTATACTTGACAGGTGTCTGTAAAGTATGAGTAAGTGTATCTGTGCACAGGGACACTTGCCCGCCTCACAGTTGCCTATTATTAAAGAAAACATTCCGCCGTCGCCATGGGGACGACAGCGGCTCGGCTGAGATGACTGCCGGGAGTGCTGACAGGCCCGTGTCAGAGCATGGATTCCACCCCGCCATTTAGGAAGACACTCCATCTCTCCACCCCTCTCACCCCCTGTTTTTTTTATTCCCCCTATTCTGGATCTCTCTCCGTCTGTATGTCTGTCTGTCTGTGTCTCTTCTCTCTCTCTCTCTCTCTCTCTCTCTCTCTCTCTCTCTCTCTCTCTCTCTCTCTCTCTCTCTCTCTCTCTCTCTCTCTCTCTCTCTCTCTCATCTCATCACTTCCACTCATCCTTAAACTCCCTTTACCTTCTTTTCTCATTTATTTTTTTTAGTTCCAGTCCTTACTTTCCACACAGAAGAATCTTTGGTATTGATTTAACCGATTAAACCCCTATATACTTAGGTGAACCAGGGTCACCCAGGGCTATATACATATCCCCCCCCCCCCCCCCCCCTGAGTAATCATCAAAGCTCATTATTCACACAACAGCACTCTGCTAAACACTATACCATGACAACAGCACCCTAGGTGGGCGGCCATGGTGAACGGTTAGAGAGCACGCCTGGGAAGCCAGAGGTCCCATCAGGTTCCATTCCTAGACCTCAGTGTCCCTGAGCAAGACACTTAACCCCCTTAACTGCTCCCTGGGGGGCGCTAACCCCCGTAGCGCCCACTGCTCCTGTTACTTAGGATGGGTTAAGACCTGGAACGCATTTGTGTCATTTTTTTATTTGAGCGAAAAAAGCATTATTTTACACTTTGGGCTATTCAAAAATAGCAGATCTACAAGCTCATAGCGCGGCACCGAGTGCCGCGCTATGAGCTTGTAGATCTGCTATTTTGGAAAAATCCTGAAAATGTGTGCAAATTTTTGAATACATACTGTTTTAAAGTGACATTTTTAACTAAAATCTTTGCTTTTGGGGGTCCCTGGAACTAAATATTTTGAGATGGGGGTCGGTGGCCAAATACATATAATTTTGGGGGTCTTGACATGAAAAAGTTTGAGCACCTATCGACATAGAAACATACGTTTTTCAGAATACTGTTGGGATTTAGAAGACATTTGTAGAATCGTTTTCAGGTCTAAATGGCTTAAATGCAGAGAACACGTTTCACTGTATGTGTAAATATACAGTGACAAATAAATACCACAAAATCACCAAAAATCTCTTTGCTCCAATATAGCCAATCAGCTATTTTCACCCCAATGTCTGCCACAGAATAGGGACACATACAGTAGGTTCTTGTGGTTAACTCTTGAGTTAAAAAAAAGAGTAACTGAAAACGGATCCTAACGGGCCCTCAGGAGTTAAATGAAGATCAGGGAGTTTGCCGTGTACCCACTTCTCTCTCCCTCAGCCTCCACAGGCCCGTCCCCTCGGAGTCAGACACAATCCCTCTATCAGCTTTCAGATTGAGACAGACAGGCAGCGGCAGGTTAGACGTGCCTGTGGTCTCGTACTCCTACCCCGCCCCTCCTCCACCCCCCCCCCCTACCTTGCTGAGCTAAGCCTTTTTACTCCAACCCCTCTCTCTACTGTACAATCATTTGATTCCCAATAAAGCTGTCAGCTCTTCTACTCTCTAGACATTAAAATGGAATACTTGTCTTCTGTGTGCGCAGTGAAAAAAATCCTCAGTGTGAGCGTTTTACTGTGTGTGTCGGTAAGTATTAGGCTACATTTACACGTAGTTGCGGGCCGGGTGTCGTGCACCCGGAAATAGACAATCTACAAGCTTCACAACGTGCTCATGCTTTCTGCAGTGGTTCTCAAACACTTTTCGTGTCAAGGACCCCCCATCTGAAAAAGTTTTGTGTCAGGGACCCCCAGAAGAGAAGATTTGTTGCCAAATTATTCAAAAACATTTTTGAGATAAAAGAAATAATAACAATCAAAAATAGCAGATGTACAAGCTGGCATGGCGGCACAAACTGAAGCGCTGTGAGTGGATAAGTGGTCCCCAGTAAAAGTAGTTAATTCACAATCATCATTTTGATGATTGTGAATTAACTACTTTTACTGGGGACCCCCTGGAACCCCCTAGAGGACCCCTGGGGGTCCCCGGACCCCACTTTGCGAACTACTAGGGCTCTGTAGAACTTGTAGATCGGCTATTATTCCGGCACGTGACGGTGACACCGACGGGCCGGCGCCGCAACTAAGCATAAATCAGGTTTACACCTATTGAATCACTATACTGCAGCTTAAGTCCTATATAGTGACTATTCTCGCCTCAATCAATCTTAACATGCAAAGTGTCGCCACATCAAAACCCTGGAGGTGCGACGGTGACCCTTTGACGCGGTTCAACGCAGAGTCAAGGGTTCAGGACGCCGGTGACAAACAAGGGTGACGGTGACATCACACATGTCCTTTATTACTCTCATGGGGCTGTCATTTGAGAGGGAGGGGGACACCCATTGTTCACAGACAGACGGTAAACAGTAGGCCGAAACAGTGGCTCCAGCCACACGCGCACGCACGCACGCACGCACACACACACACACACACCTCTGCGCGACAGTGGCACACACAGCAAAGCATTACACTACAGTAGGTTGCATGACGAGGTCTTCTCTCCCACCCCGCTCACATATGGGCACAAAGCTGTCAGCTTCATGTGTTTCGTTCTTTGCATGACTCAAATGTTCTGATTAGCGGCCTTGTTTGCATAGATACAGCACAAGAAACACACCAGGACTCCAAGAAAATTAATGACGTGCTTTTCGGTGCACGAAAAAAGAAAAAAGGTTCAAAGATGGGTCACAAAGGAGAGCTCTACGAGGACTTCTGACATCAGAACGTACTTGGTTTTGTTTTTTTCGTGTGTGTGTGTGTGTGTGTGTGTGTGTGTGTGTGTGTGTGCGTGTGTGCGTGCGTGCGTGCGTGCGTGCGTGCGTGTGTGTGTGAGAGAGAGAGATAGAGAGAGAGTCAGAGAGAGAGGAAGAGAGAGAGAGAGAGCTTGGAGGCACTGTAATTTTGTAGATTGCACAGTAGAGAAAGGAACACATGCACCTCCTCTCTCTCACACACACCCCGAGTGTTTACTGGAATAACAGTATCCATATCCATGTAGCCCAAAGTGTGACTGGAGTACAGTATGATAAGTTATTGATAAAAATAGTTTTATATTGTGCTACATCTGCTATAGCTGCTATCACTCTGTCTGCCAAACGTGCTTCTATAATCTTTGACACGTCGACACTGACTGTGTCCATTAACAGTTTGAATTTACAGTATCGTGAGATCCAGCACTAACAGGGGAGGTCCTGTATGTGTTTGATTGATTGATTGATTGATTGAATACTTTATCAACAGTTTGCAAAGACAAGCACAGGGACGCACAGTTCAATACAAGGTCTGTTAAGAGGATTTTAAGTCCTCGTGCAACCTGTGTCGTTTTTAGACCTCGAGCGGCCTAGTATGTCAGTCAGTGTCAATGGCAATATATATATATATATTGTCTCTGTCGGTTGGAAACCTCATAAGTTTCAGGATTCAAATTCAAAAGTAGCAAAAGTAGCAGATCTACAAAGAAGCGACGCGTTTCGAGCCTGCGGATCTGCTACTTTTGATGCTTTTGTTTTTTGCTGTAGTATGATCAAGTAGGGCATTAAATTACAGAAAAAATAAACACAAAAAGTTAGAATATGGAGATAAGAGGTTTCAGCCCAACAGCAATGATATATAAGCTATATATCACCACCAAGTCAGATGTGGTATGCATTGTACAGTAGCTACTGTATAGGGGAAACAAAAATGATTCTAGTTCTGACAGCTCTGTGACAAACAAAGGCAGATGAAAGAAGACTGTTGCCACGCTGCCAGCTCCATCCCAGTGTCATCCCAAGGCAGAGTTACGACAACCGCAGCGCTGAGCGCCGCTGTTGTTGACGGAGCTGTAAACGCTGCCCTGACACCTCACTGACAGCTGACAGGGCTCCGCCCCCTCGGAGAATTCAGCCAAAACGTCCTTGTTGCGTAACGGCGGCGAGGAGAAGCTGGACGTCTGTTGTTGTTCTTCCAATGGAGCGAGCTACAGTACCAATGCTACCAATGCCAAAGAATTGGCATCAAAATATACAGTAGAAAAGTACAAAAATGTCCACTGTACAAGCTCACAACGCGTCGGCATTGCGAAGTGTTGTGAACTTGTAAATCGGATACTTTTGAACAGCCGATAAAATAGGCGGTTAATGTATGTTTCGTAATAATAGTCTAAATCTGCACTAAGTAGCTAGTAATTAAAGTTTTCAAATAATTCACGCCGCGTTTCGAGATGCTTTTCGAGCTTGTGGATCAGCTACTTTTGATGCTTTTGTGTGACGCAATAGTTTACAAAAAAAAGAAAAGGTACAATATATAAGAGGTTTCTGCCCGACAGCAACTAAATGTAGTTGTCGTTACTCCACCACCACTGGTCTGTTCTTTCGATGTACTTTCTTCATGGAGTCGATTCGTCACACTCACTGTGGACGTATCGACGAGACACGACGAGACACGAGGGAACAGACACCGTCCATATGCTCACTGACTCTAAAAATCGTGAATCCGTCCATCCGCTCGTCCGTCTATACGTTTTATATATGTGCCCGTCCTGGACATCTCAGTCACCACCTGGACTCATGTGTGTGCACGAGATGACAAAGAGCAGACCACCGCCTCAATGCAAAGCCCCCATGCTAAGTGGGAGAGAGAGGGAAAATGAGACTAAATATTTATTTTGTGCAAATACTCGTTGCACCAAAAGTGTACTAGGAGTAGCTTGTGGTAACAGTTTTTGTACCTCCAGACACCTGGGAGACGCTCACACTGAACAGGGTTTTGAGCCACGTAGCCAGAAAGGCTAAACAGTATTGAACATTATACAGTCATAATGGACGACGATGATAGACGAGCACAAACAACTGATGCATTATGCATCAGTTTGAATATGCTACTGCAACGCTGCGCATGATCATAACACTGGGGTCATTTTGCCCAAGAGCTGCGCCCTGTGTGACACTGTCTACAGACGTGTTAAAATTATTTGTTGTCATCCGTAATATTCAATTTCATCAACCTAAATGTCGGTATTGCTCAGAGGACGGACGCATTTTCAGTATAAACAACATAAAAAGTGTGAAACGCAAAAACGTCACACTGAAAAGCATAACAGCAAGCATGACAGCGAGGTGTTTCTATCGCGGCAACATGACGGATTTTGTGTTCTCTTCTGCTCTATCGTTCATAATATAGTAGGCTGTAGTTTCAGATCAGTAACTCTGTGTGGATGTATTACCTCCAACAGGGATGCAAGTGTCGACTGGACCAGGCATTGTCACTTGTGTTTGCATACTTGCGTGGTGTATGTTTCAGGCTGAAGTCTAACACAGGTAAAGATGAGCATAACCTCCAGATACAGATATGAGTTGCTTCATGCTTCTGAAGCTCTGCACGCTACTGTATGTCATATTTTGCACCGAGGTTCCAGTAGTCCAGCAGTCAGGTCTGATAGCGAGTGAAACAACTAAGATTCATTCTCTGGACTCGTTGCGGAGGAGGGGGAGGCTTTGTGAGATTTGTCATAGCGAAGCTTACTGATTTATGAATAATTTTCCACCAATATGAAATCATCACCAGCACACTTTTACAAGGGTATTATAATAAAGTTCTGGCAATGCCAGCCCAGCGCTTTCATCTCATTCTCTTTTTTTCCCCCTTAATTTCTGAAGCGCGTGGTCATAAAGTAGCTATAAAGGATTGGAACGGGCCGCAATCTGATGACAGATTCATGGGGAATTTAGGAAGAGGCTTTTCAAGTGACGCACAATGAAATTGTAACATTTCGGGGGATGACTGGGGCTTGGAAACCTCGCTGGATCAAATCTGTTAACGAGCCACGACTGTCAAAATACTCATGGACAAGGAACAGTATACTTTTGCCCCGTGCCAACACACACATGTCGGCCAAACGCACTGACACTCGCTTTATTTCTCTTAATCGTGCTCTTTCACCCGGCTCACACGTGTGCACACAAACGCACACGCATGCACGTGGACACACACACACACACACACACACACACACACACACACACACACACACACACACACACACACACACACACACACACACACACACACACACACACACACACACACACACACACACAGACACACACACACACACACACACACACACACACACACACACACAGACAGACGGATACAGTATACACACACACACACCCAGCAAAGCTATCAGATATAGAGCTGATGACAGATTGAACAGTTCCTAAGAACTGCTACTCTCCAGTTACAGTGACAGGTCAAACAGGTCTGGGCAGTCAGTGTGTGTATTTGATGAACCTCTCATCATTTGACTGCCTGGCCCAAGGGCATGCAGTCACTGCTGGCTGGGCGGGGTTACAGTGCCCATTACCTATGGGTACCCGAGCTGGCATGACAAACACTGTTAAATCTGTACTTGTGTGTTTACACAGTGGTAGCAGTAAACTAAGTATATCGTTGCTGTCGGGCAGAAACCTCTTATCTACATAGTCTAACTTTTTGTGTTTTTTCGTAAATTAACGCCCTACTTGATCATACTGCGTCACACAAAAGCATCAAATCGTAGCAGATTTACAAGCAATTTTTTTAATTTGAATCCTGAAAAGTTACAGTTTTGGACATATGAGGTTTCTACCCAACAGAGACGATATTTACTCAGGCACTGTGCTTAAGGACAATGAGAGAGAGAGAGAGAGAGAGAGAGAGAGAGAGAGAGAGAGAGAGAGAGAGAGAGAGAGAGAGTGTGTGTGTGTGTGTGTGTGTGTGTGTGTGTGTGTGTGTGAGAGTGTGTGTGAGAGAGTGTGTGTGTGAATGGGTGAGTGTAATGCACAATCTATGTAAAGCGCTTTGGATAAAAGCGCTATAGAAATGCACCATTTACAATGGTATTCTGCTGTCAATAGGTCTGGTATTTTTCAAGAATTTGACCAAATTTGTGTACAGGATTTTTTTTTACATGTAACAAAAGTATTTCCACATTGTGGTATTGCCACTTTTACTTTAACCTAAATAAAAAAAACTTGTCCCCCCCACTGTGTGCGAGGACAGGCTAATAATCCATCAGGATTAACAGATGCATGTACTGTACATACAATATGTATCTTTTTCATGTTACGCCTCCCCCTTGGACTACTGTAAAGCCAAGGATCCATTTCCACAGCCCTCCACCGTACCGTTGTTTACATGAGGACATGAGGGTACAATTGCTTCATGCCTGACCACAAAAATGCCTGAATCCCAAAAAGCCTTGAAAAGCTTTATGAAACCTAAGACGCCATAAACGTGCTTATACGGCAGGTACCGTACGTGTCAATAGCCAACTGCAACACCACCTCAAGTCTGGCTATGTCCCATGACATGACATGATGTCAGAAACCCCCTCGTTTCACATACAGTGGGAGGTGTGTCACCACCATGGAAATTAATGAAGTACATTTACTCAAGTAGTGAACTTAATTATAATTTTGAGGTACTTTTACTACTGGAGTATTTCATACTTCTACTCCACTAGAAGTATAATATTGTATTTTTTCTCTCCAACAATTATTTGAAAACTCTACTAGTTTGTAGGTTTACACGTTTCATTGTAGATTTAGATTATATACAAAACATACATTAATACTTTAAGGCCTATTTGGGTGACTTTTGGTGTCCGGGGTAGCTCAGTCGGTAGAGCTCTCGCCTATGGACCAAAAAAGGTCATGGGTTCGATTCCCGGGCACCACCAATTCAGCGTATGAGTAGCACGGCTTCGGTGCGGCAAGTCGTGCGGTTAGTACTGGGAGCTGATGGTACTGTAGGTGTGGCGTTCCACCACAGAAATCCATCTCCCAGGGGTCTAGCGGCGCATTGTAAACAGGGATAGACTCCCGCGTTCTCGGCTGATGCCGACAATAAGCCCCATTTTCGAAAGTTTGCCAATATCGCACATGTATTATGCCACAATACTTTAATAATGATTTAGTACTTTTCCTCAACTAAGACTTTAAACACATGCCTCTCACTTGTAACAGAGCATTTCTACGTTGCGGGTATTTCTACTTTCACATAAGTAAATAATCAGAGTACTTCTATACTTCCACCCCTGGCGGTGGTGTGTGTGTCACCAAGACAACATCTATATAAGCGTGTCCTCCATGTGAACTGTTGCTGCTCCGCCCCGACGCCGCGGAGGAGGGGAACAACAGCCCTCATGGCTGTGGGACAGGTAAATTGCACTGAGAAGAGAGACAAGAGGCTGTTTGTGAGAGACGGAAACATGACACCTTCGCGATGCAGGAAGTGGAGTTGTTGTGGAGGTGTGTGTGTGTGTGTGTGTGTGTGTGTGTGTGTGTGTGTGTGTGTGTGTGTGTGTGTGTGTCCCTCCTCCCACTGTAGAATAAAGAATTAAATCCGGGGGAAGACAGAGCATTATAGAAACAATGCTGGCACCTTGGTGTCTATGAGGTGTTGGAACGACGGGGTATAATGTGTGACTGACAAGCAGAATCTTCCCCTGGTGGAGCGTGTACCGTCACGCATTATAGTGTACGGTGCAGTTTGTACAGCGGAGTGGAGGGATATTACCATTCGACACTGAATGGTGAAACAAGAAATTGTCCTTGGACGCGGTCCAAGCTGGGTAACTGAGCTGTGGGACTGATGCGACAGTCCTCCATGTTACAGAGTGGAGCAGAGTTTTAGCCCCCTGCCTGAAGCACATGAAGGCTACACATTAGGCAAACTCCTGAGTTTTAATTTAACTCTGAGAGTGTATAAAAAGAGTGTAATAAAAATGGACAATTTTAAGTTCATTTTCTACACTCTCAGAGTGTCAGACTCAGTAGATGATATTTCCCACGTGGGAGACCAGGGTACAAATCCAGGTGGTAATATTGGGGGCTCGTCTGGGATTGCGTTTCCCCATTGGGGAAAGGTGAAAGGGGGGGGGGGGGGGGGGGGGGGGGTGGATGTAGCTGAGTGGCCCTGCCTCTAGCCCAGTATCTCTCTTACTTCTGGGGGATTCCCTTTGGCTATAAGTGGTAGGTTTCCCGTGCAGGACACCCAGGTTCACCAGTCATTGCAGAACCGCATTACATGGCCAACAAAAAATCTCATGCTCTCTTCTTTCCTATGTACAACTGTTGTTGTTTTCTTTTTCCTTTTTTTTTACTGGGCAACATAACCTGACAAAACACTGCAAAGCAGGATCCAGCATGCACAAAATCTGATTGCAAGGATCCAGCTATTTTATTTTACCTTGTTGTCGCTTATCAGTTTCCCCTCACCCCCCCCATGGGAGAAGACTGGGTGTCTCCCTGTGTCTGGCAGGCTGGGAACCTAAGTCTCCCACTGTCTGCACAGCTCACACTTTAACGAGTGTCCAGCCATATACGAGTCCACAATTAAGAAATGGAATATTGTGACAGGTTTGTTTTTCTGACAGATGCACTACTCAGGTTTTGGCTCATGCAGTTGATATCCCGTGGTAGCATGTAAAACTGTCTGAATATAAAAGTCTGGCCTGATTCATAATATATCCCCATTTGGCAGCGACGCTACTATGCTTACATATCACGTCAGGACACCATTATGCCGAGACGCTAATGATTTGTCCTGTGTGGGAAAGCCGGTGCAGCATGCATGGATGGGATCTTGTGAGATTCGAAGGATGAGTAATATATGGCCTTGATATAGATACCATATGTTCATATAGCCTCTCCTCCAGACCAGGAGGATGAGGGATGATGAGGTGCTAGGAAGTATGATCATGGACACATGGAGGGGCTGGGTGATAGAAGAGAGGAAAGGAAAGAGGTAGAGAGGGAAAAAACACGGAGGTGGAGAGAGGGAGCCACGGAGTGCTGAGAGAGATTCAAAGACAGTTCCCATGCATCATGCCAAATCTGCAGGCCGGGGCACATCGAGTGACCTCACTGCACTGTGGCTGGGCAGAGAGCAGCCCGGCAGCCCCAATCTGTGTTGTCAGCCCCTCCGCTTTTCTGTGGTTTTGTTTGGGACGGATCAAGAAAGCCCAAATGGAGCACAAGAACATGGAGGTGGGCCGGCAGCCCAAAAATGAGCACCGGAGCCGGCCAAGTGCTTGTGGTCGTCTAGTCAGGTCGACCCCAGTCGGTGGGAGAACATCGGGCCATCCATCCATCCAGCGCGGAGGAGGCTTGCGTCGGCCTATCTAAGGGCCCGCGTCGCGCGCGTGGGGGAGGGGCCTCTCGATCTCTAGTACCTCCGCGGGTCAGCGTGGAATGACATAGCGCCGCTGGAGCACAACTGGAGGGAAAAGGTCTCTCTAACACCTCGCTGTCGTGAAAAAACAGAGGAGAATTCCGGAGCCAGCGTGTGTGTGTAAAAAGGCACTTATGGGGGTTTTAAACGACAGAGGGTTTGGCTTGATGAATGTTCCAAGAGTGGTGAAAGATTAGCGTCTGCAGGGATACAAAAGGAGAAATGAAAAATGATGAGTGATAACTGCGTACGAGCAATGATGGAGTGAGTATGACGTATGGTGGCGGGCAGGGGAAAGGTGTTTCTTTCTTGCTCCTGTGTGTGTGCTCACAGGAGGTGTGGGTGTCAGTTCATAGAGACAGAGAGACGGAGACAGAGACAGTCACAGAGACG
>NC_139948.1:40373229-40478243 GCF_963454915.1 Gymnoscopelus microlampas
AGAGAGAGAGTGGGGACACGAGAAAGGATCTGCAAAAGGGAGGAAGAGAGAGAGAGAGAGAGAGAGAGAGAGCACAGCGAGCCATGAGTTATGAGGAAATGAAACCTTAGCTTCCTTTTAAAGCGGCGCCCCGTGGAGCGGAGCCCTGCGGAGAGAGAGAGAGAGAGAGAGAGAGAGAGAGGGCGAGAGGCCTTTAGTAGCCTCCTCTGTCATCTCGTTCCCAACTAGGATGTATCACTAACACGTAACATACAGGAGAGAACTGTGAAAGTGATCGCAAACTGCAAAGGAAAAGCAATGAGCGGGAAATTCTCCGAGCTGGGAGCCAAGCGGCATGTCTGTCTGTCTGTCTGTCTGTCTGTCTGTCCGTTGGATACGTCTGTGACAGACCTCGACCACCGTGTGATTCAGTGACTCATCGCCAGTGGTGTAAAAAGTACTCAAATGTTTTATTTAAGTAAAAGTATAAATACTGCAATGTAGAAGTACTCTGTTACAAGTAAAAGTCCGGAATTCAACATTGACTTGAGTAAAAGTACAAAAGTATTGGCATCAAAATATACTTAAAGTACAAAAAGTAGAAGTTGTAGATCTGCTACTTTTGCTGTTTTTGAATTTGTATCCTGAAAAGTAACAGTTCTGGACATATATGAGGTTTCCACCCGACAGAGACGATTATCCGCACGACCCCAATATCTGACTAAATCAGATTAATGTAGATGGTCGAGATTTTCTTGTATTATTATTTTCATATTGAGACACGCAGTGAGTCGAGTATAAATAATGACAGAAAAATATCACATCACGTTACCATCAAAAAAAGAAGTCTCACGAGCCAGACATGTTGGCTCCCACAACCCTCCTAAAAAGAAAAAACCCCGACAGTCTTCGGAAGCTAAATTACATTTTCGGGAATAGCAACGTCTCTTGATAGGTCGAACACACTTAAAGACTTTTAGACCGAGAAAACTTTAATGTCCTTCGAGAGGCAATTTGTGGTACGGCACGGAACATAATAGACAAATCAAAAAGTACATCACATAAACAAAACCAGTGATCCAAAAATCTAAGGAGCAGATGACAGCTTCTTGATCTCAACTGTTTTTTACGGGACGGAATTACAGACTCCTCTGTAGATTGTGGAATAGATAGTCTGGCACGAGAGAGGAGCATCGAAAATAACTGGACCCTTACGGGTCCATAAATTTGGTTACATTTGTACGAGCTCAGAGCAACAAATGGAGAACTTTACTATGCAGGGACAGTATTAATGACTTTTTTTGATCGATTGATATCTTTATTGATCATGAATTCAAAACATATGTCACATGTAGCATACATCAGAACCACCATAATCAAAAGGATAACGCAAAAAAGCTGACAACCGGTGTTCATTTTGACAGAATAGTTTTAGTCATAGTCTTTTTAATAAAGTTTCATTTAGTTTTTGCCATATTTTAGTCATCTGAAAAGTGACTAAAGTTTTAGTCGACTAAATATCATAAGATTTTAGTCCAAAATTCATTTTTGTCAACTAAATCTACACCTGATTTTGTCGACAAAAATGCATTTTGGCAGGCCTTGATGGCGTCGCAATGCCTGATTTTACACTTGGTTGCATGCCGAAAATAGCAGGTCTACAAGATCACAACGCGTCGCAGCGCGACACGTTGTGAGCTTGTAGATCTGCTATTTTCAGAGCGCAACACCCGAGCGCAACCAAACATAAGACATTACCTGTCTTTTAGTTCTACTGGATCTCTTCTCCACTACTCCCTCCCTAACATTTGAGTCTAGTTTTTATTTGTTGACGAAATTGTCAGTATATTTAGTCATAGTTTTAGTCATCATAGCTTAGTTTTTGTCAGTGAAAAAAGGTAGTCGACAACCATTTTTCGTCATAGTTTTAGTCAACAAAATAGTTTCCATTGCGGTCTCTGAGGTGTGTATGAATGTGTCATGTGTAGTGTGGTGCTGTTGGGTGCATGAAATGTATAGAGTTCAGGATGTACTAATGTGTCCCTGGGCACAAAATGAAGAAGTCTCTGAGTGAATGCGTGGGTGTATACTGCCACTCAAAGTGTGTGTGTGTGTGTGTGTGTGTGTGTGTGTGTGTGTGTGTGTGTGTGTGTGTGTGTGTGTGTGTGGGATACATCAGATACATATTCACAATATACCATCTTCGATATCGACACAAGAGTTCTAGAAAACCAAACAAAAAGGTACTTATATCTCATTTAAAAAAGATCACATCTCAGGAGCCACAATGCCTACCATCTACTTAGTTCTAGTGACTCAAAGCTAGGCTGAGATTGCTATCATACGGGATTGGAGATAATTAGCGAGTGCTGAGTGACTGGGTGTGATTGCCCAGGACACTGTCGGAAACAATGAGAGAGAAGAACACGAAAAACTAGTAGGGTTACCTGTCTGCCACAAGACTTTTTTTTTTACCCAGCAACGTGAACGCGAGCACAGTTCCATTAAGGTGCCTTTGGCAAGCATCGTCATTTCAAACATTCATTTTAGAGTAGGTGCTTGGCCGCGGAGGCTGCGTGGGGATTAGAAGGTATTTGTTTATGTGCAAGGGTGTGTGTGTGTGCGTGTGTGTGTGTGTGTGTGTGTGTGTGTGTGTGTGTGTGTGTGTGTGTGTGTGTGTGTGTGTGTACATGCGTATGTGCGTGCGTGCGTGTGCTGTGGACACTTTAATACATGAGTTTGTAAAGGGTTGCCTAAGTACAAAGTACAAAAGCATAATCGTCACCGTCGGGTGTAAACCTCACATGTCCAAAACTGTTACTTTTCAGGATTGAAATTCAAAAATATCAAAAGTAGCAGATCAAAAGGCTTGTAGATCTGTTACTTTTGTTGCTTTCGTGTGACACTGTAGTATGATCAAATAGGGCATTAATTTACAAAAAGAAAAAAAAGTGTGTGTGTGCGTGTGTGTGTGTGTGTGTGTGTGTGTGTGTGTGTGTGTGTGTGTGTGTCCAGTCTGCTGCCATGCAGGTGCACCGTGGAGGGTCCGGGGTGACGTGGTGTTTAGTGTGGTGGTGGTTAGGCTGGTGGATGGTGGATGGTGGGCGGTAGAGGTGGAAGTGCAGTGGAGATAATCCCCGGCTTTGGCCCATAAGTCTTGTGCACGCTGGGCAGATCAGGAGCCCAGGCAGGAGGAGGAGGAGGAGGAGCGGTGCTACCCTGTGGCAGTCACTCTGCAGCCCCTGAGCCTTCCACCTGACCAGGCCTGGCCTGGCAGCCCTGGAGCGGGGGGGGGGGGGGGGGGGGGGGCAGGGGCCACGCAGGACGGGACGGGCCAGGCCACACAGCCCTCCACAAAAACAGTTGAGGCTAAAGTCTGGGTTTGCAGACTTTAAGCCTGCTATTCGGGGGAGCGGCGTTCGCCTGACCGCGTCCCGAGCTAACCCCCTGTCTGGTCCAATTACAGTTAAGCCATGGATGGACCCCCATAACTCTGAGAGTGTGCAAAAGGGAACCAAATGGACCCGTAAGGGTCCATTTGGTTCGATTTTGCACACTCTTAGAGTTATGGGGGTCCATTCTACTTTTGGTTCAGACCTGTAAGGGTCCATTTGGTTCCTTACTATCAACAATTGACCTGCCAAGGACCCCTCTGGAACCCCTGGGGTTCCCCGGACCCCACTTTGAGAACCACTAGGCAAAACAGTTGAGGCTAAAGTCTGCAGTTTGCAGACTTTAAAAGCCCGCTTTTCTCGGGGAGCGGCGTTTGCCTGGACCGCGTCCTGAGCTAACCCCCTTGTCCTCCTGTCCAATTCCGAGTCGGTCATTATTGTCTCTCCGACACGCAGGGGGGCTTTCATGTCCCGCTGCGTATAGCGGCCCGGACACTTCAAATGCTACCCGATACGATACCAGCAGATCAAGGCTTTGAACAGAGAAGGAAGTCTGCCGCATGCGGTACACACTGGAGCTCCTCACATCTCTTCGCTTCGGGGGCTATTTAAAGGCCATGCGCCATTTGCACATCTAGTTCAATCAAAATCTGACACCATTATAAATCTGCTGATATCGTTACTGCTGAGCGAGGAGGACGCAGCGTTATTAATAAGCAGGAGAGGGGGTGGGGAGGGAAGGAGGGGGGGCGGCGCGGTGTCACTATAGGTTAATGTGTTCAGTATGGCCGCACAGTTTGAACCCCGGGGAGAGATGAAGCCCAGAGGGCAACTCAGGGGTCGAGGGGTCAGGTGACCCCAGAGCACCGTCCCGTCCCAGCCCCTGGCCAAGCCCCGATTCAGCTGGAGACCCCGAGAAGAGAGAGACCCCCCCCACCCCTCTCTCCGTTCCACCCCTTCATGATGAAGCTGCAGGGAGCTCCAGCTGTTATAAGGACGGGGTGAGACGAGAGAGCGAGGGAGGGGTGTGTGTACGCACAGCTCAGCTGACAGGATGTGCTGCTCCTGGTCCCAAGGCGCTCCTATCCTACCATTCCTGCACTTTAACTCATCGTTCACAATCGCACACGAGCAAAGACGCGTTCCTCTTTTCATTCAGTTAAACTTGTATGTGCTTATTTGGTGCAGTCAGTGGCATTTTATAAAGTGGAGCCCATAAACATTTCAGACGCCCTCGCATTGCATGTTTAGAAAACAAGCTATAAATAATCTCTCGAACGTCTTCTCGATCACTGCATTCATCAAACCGTCTTTTTTTTAGGGGCCTAAACGGCTGGATGTGAATGCAGTGCAACGTTCCGGGTTTTTGACAGCTAAATGGTCCTCCTAAACTGGCCGTAAACCTCCACGTGACCCCGTCACCGCTGCCATCATTATGGCCATCACAACAACTCTAATGGACTGATATGCACAGCTTGGCTCCCGGTCTGAAGCCACAGCTTCACACCCATGACCAGAGTCACTTGAGTGGCTCCAGCGTCGGCATGGTGTAAACACATAAACAGGGGCCCCAGAAAATTCTCTTTGTGGGCTGCATGGGATTCCTCAGCATAGCTGGGGCTGACTATAAACCAGTCTACGCCACAAAGCCACCATCACCTCCCCTCTTTTCATTAGTTCTGCAGCGTTTCGCTTTGCCTTTTTCTCCTACCCCTCTCTCTCTCCCGGGGGAGTTCCCAGGTGCTTTATCTGGGCACAGGATACGTGAGATAATGTGTATCAACGGAGGCGAAAGGCAACTCGACGTGTCTGGAGGCCACATTGCGGTCGGATCCTCTGTGTATGCGAAGGCAGGAGCACGAACGTGTCATCAGATTGGATTAAAATTAAGCCTGGCGGAGTTGTGCCTGACAGAGACGAACATGACTCCTGCAAACCGCGGGGGCGAACCGAGTAAAGCACACCACAAGTGCCCTGCTTATGCTCACAGCACCAAAAAGAAAGGATTTCAGCTGAGGAGTTTTTTTTTTTTTTGGAGTGGCCGCACAAACTAATTGCGATCACCAATCAGACCGGAAAATGTTTTAGCATTTATGTCCCATGTGAAACCGAGGCTGATCCCGATCCCATCGGGCGTCGGGTTACATTCACCTGCGGAAAGCGGACAATCTGATTCACACCGGCTCAGGTTGAGGTGGGACGATCGCCTTCTCGCGACTCCCATGAGGATTCACTGTGGGAATGCATGTTTTCAATGAGCAGAGAGGAACAAATCAGAACGCTTGATGCTCACAGAAGTACCTCGCAACACAGGCAGGGTTTGATTTGTAAAACAAAAACAGAGGGGCGGACCTTTTTCTTAACGATTTAAGCCCTTTGTACTTCATTGTACCATGGATATCGGAAATAGCCAGTCTACAAGCACACAATGTGTCGCATCGGGATGAATTGTGAGCTTGTGGAGTCAGATATCTTTGCTATTTTTTAAATAAATAAATAATATATCATGTTTTTCCCCAAATAGGGAACAGATGGTTAATGTGTTTTTTATTCAATTGTTAAATTGTGATCAGAGGGACATAAATATCAAACATAATCAGACTACATTTACCGAAAGTAAATGCATGTACAGTATTTAATTCAGTCTGTCCAGAAGCAGGGATAAAACATACGAATGACCAGCGGGCAGGGGATATCAGAAGCATGCAAAGCAAAGGCACGGACCACCCCCAACCCTGCACGCAGTACACATTTACAAAGCTAAACACAACTAATGGAAGCAATTGCACAAACCCCAATAAACAAGAGCATGTTTAGAACCTCGCTCACAGAAGCGTTACTGCGTCTTCTCAAGCTAAAAACAACACACAGAGAGCTTACGTAGATGGAGTCTAGAGTGCAGGCATCGCCTTGGCGAGCACGCCCGCCAGACCGATTTCTAGAACAATGGTTCTGAACCTTCTCTGGGTCAGGGCCCACTTGAAAATCTCTGAAGCGTTCACGGCCCACCCATCTGACTTAACACGGCAGCATCATGAGGAAGGCCAATTGTTGGTCAAAACTGTTTGCACATATAACAGCAGCTGTCTGTGTGGACTTATTTTTATTTTTACTGACATGATACTGAGCTCTTAATTGATCAAATGTTTCACATCGGCCTGTTATAGCGCCACCAAGATGTTGAAAAGTTTTGGTTGAGCAAAGCTGCTATGGTTTTGGTCATCTAATAGTGATTTTGGGGGGGTCTCCAGATGACATAAAAGTGACAATTTAAGAACTTTTTAAAACCTACAAAAATGAAAGAAATTAAATGAAAAAGACAATTGCTGCATCAAAAGTAATCAACAAACTATACTATAAAACCAAAGGTGTTGCAGTAGCGGTACCCAGGACTTGTCACTGCACACCAAATACTCACGTGGTTGTGAAATAAATACCTTTCTGTTATTACATTCAATCTTTGTATTTAGATATTCATGTGTGAAGGTAATGTGGTTCATGTGGTAAAACATATGGTGGTAATAGCTGTGTATATCTGATGCCTGGGGGGGTTTAAGCTCACAATACAGTATGTGCTATAGAATAAGCTCACTAGCTAAATTCCCTGCACCCTAGTCAGAATCTAGGGTGTGTACTAGGAAGGTCCACATGCACGTTCACTTACTCGCTCGCGCGCGCGCACGCACGCACGCACGCGCGCGCGCGCACGCACACACACACACACACACACACACACACACACACACACACACACACACACACACACACACACACACACACACACACACACACACACACACACACACACACACACACACACACACACACACATTTATTAGGCATCGATGGAAGTGTAATCAATCTGTGAAATTACTCAAAAAGCAAAAGGCAGCGGTATGGTACTCCAGAATGGGGTTCAATTCCCTGCAGTGTCCTACTTTGGCATTTACATGAAAGCCCATGCACTCAGATTTGTTGCGTTGTTGAGCCAGGTGGCTCGCTGTGTTAAGATGTTCTCTTGATGTTGCCAAGGTCGTGGGTTCAAACCCCGCCAAGGTTGTACTACTCTTCACTCCAAATGCATGCTTTGAAGGACAACATCCAGAACATCAGTTCAAGCTAAAGGAATACTGTGACGGAATAAGGGAGCCAGGTGGCTCACTCTGTTAAGCCGCTCTCTTGATGTTGCCATGGTTGTGGGTTCAAACCCTGCCACGGTAGTCCTACTCTTTACTTTAACAGTTCTGTTTCAGGTCTGTTAGACAGAAGCCAGCTGGACTATAGTAGCAGCGTGAGAGAGACAGAGTGTGCATGTGTTTGTGTGTGCGCGCCGGCACTTTCTGCTTGGTGAAACATTATTGGTTGAAATGAAAATATGCATTCCTGTTTATTTCAACTCCACCATGACTCAAACAGAAATACAGAATGCGGTTATTTCAATATAAGACATAATATACTGTCTTGAACACAACATGTTTGAAGTGGAACTCAACATGTTTGAAGTGAAAGGGTGCACACACACATTTGCCACCATTGTACCACCATGGTTTATACTTGACTGGATCAATAGTGTGGCCACGATAACACATCACTCCAATGTACAGCAGCAGCCAATGTGGTATCTACACTATGTGTAACATTTCTCACTAAATCCATGTACTGAACAGTACATACTGAACAGTACATGGATTGGGAACAGTGGGTATAGTGAAACCGGCCTGGCGGAGATCTGCGCTCTGAGGAGCGCACTTTTCTAGTTTATTTAAGAGAGGATAAGAGTGTCTGCTAAATGCCTAAATTGTACCTTTTGTAACCTCACTCACAGCATCAGAATCAGATTTATTGTCACATCACAGGCTTTGGTTTACAGAAGTAAAAAAGTGGGTGAAGTTCTATCGTTTTGTTATTTCCATGGAAAAAAGAAAGGGAAGAAGAAGAGGGGGGGGCAAAGGGGAAGAGAGATCAATTAAAAGAAAACAAACAAAGTATCTACATATTTACATATAATACCTGGGGTAAGATATAAAGGCATAGCAGCAGATGAATAGGCTACTGTACATGATATACTATGGACGTTAGTTAAGGTGCGAGAAAAACACAAAAAACTAAAGTCAGGTCTGTTAGACAGATCTGACAGACCTGACCGAAGCATTACTGGGTCTTCTCAAGCTAAAAAGAAACAACACACAGAGAGCTAATGGTAGATGGGAGTCTAGAGGCCAGGCATCGCCTTGGCAAGTCCGCCCCGGCAGAGCGATTTTGTAGAAGGTGCTGGGCAGCAGCAGAGCCTCTATACACTCCCACGTAGACAACATGTCCCCAGAGACAGCAGACACGGGGCCAATATGGCTGGAAAATGTTACGGAGCTTTGACTGAGTCACGTCAGGCACCCACCCTAAAACACCACTCACTGTCAGGGCTTGATGTGCGTCCGCACAGGCATCAGAACGTGCCTCTGCATATCAAACACGGCGCACGAAACATATTCATACTCATGGGGTGCAACCTGTTTCGACTGAATAAAAGTCAGTAAAAATGATGAAGATGTTGTTTTAACATTCTGGCCAGACACGCTGAGGCCAGTTGAGTGCTTCCGGGGTCCACTTTGGCCCTCCCCAATCAGGTCATCTTACGTCTCTACACCGTCAAAGGCGATGCCACTCCGGCGTACCTCGCTAACAAACCCCGCACTGTCTGGACAATATCCATGGCAATACCTTTCTGTGTTCAAAATTAAATTCTCTCCAAAGAGCAAATTCATATTTGTGCCTGAGCAATGTTAAAGTAAACTCGGGGGAGCAGGTTAGCTCAATTACCGTGTTGTTTTAGCAAATGGATTTGCTGAGCCGTGTCCAGATGCACTTTTGCGACTGCCGAAATGCACAGAGCTCGCATTAAGAAAACGCTGCTCCTATGCAGAAATGATTCATGCTTTGATGGGTGCTGAAATTAGCATCCTCATTCGGGGGGCCGTAAATGTGCCACGATCAATGCTACCAGGTAACTACGTGTAGCCTTGGCTTGAAATGGTGCGTGGTTACGTGCAGTGGTGGAAAAAGTACTCAAATGTTTTACTTAAGTAAAAGTACCAATACTGCGATATAGAAATACTCTGTTACAAGTAAAAGTCCAGAATTCAACATTTACTTGAGTAAAAGTACAAAAGTATTGGCATCAAAATGTACTTAAAGTACCAAATGTAAAAGTACTTGTTTGAAAATAGCCGATCTACAAGCTCACAATGCGTCGCGATGTGACGCGTTGTGAGCTTGTAGATCGGCTATTTTCAAATAGCCTATGTATAAAATAGGGCTAAAGTGGTTAATGTATGTTTCATTATATCATAATTTATATCTGAAAAGTACAATATTTGCCTGCGAGATGTAGTGGAGTAGAAGTAATAGTAACGAAAATGGAATATACTCCAGTAGAGTAAAAATTCCTCAAAAGTGTACTTAAGTGCAGTACTTAAGTAAATATACTTAGTTACTTTACACCACTGGTTACTTGCTTCAAACATCCCTTTGTACGACAAGTTACAAAAGCGGGCTGCAGTTTACCTTGGCTGTCATTTGCTTCCTATGAGCAACTGTCACAATATACTGTAACCAACCGGAAATCTTTTAAAATACAAATTTATTTTGTGGATTAAGATACTAAAAAGGTTATGTTGCTCTGTCCATTTGAACAGATTTCCAAAAGTATGTGCTCTAGTCTAGACTCTAGACCAGTTGTTCTCAAAGTGGAGTCCAGGCAGGCAGGGACCAGTGTTGCCAGATTCTGTGAGAGAAACAAGCAACCAGGTCTAGGAAAACCAGCCCAAAAGAAGCGACTATGTGCCACATGAGCACTTTAACATATACATCAGCTATTTGAAAATAGCAGATCTACAAGCTCACAACGCGTCGCGATGCGACGCGTTGTGAGCTTGTAGATCGGCTATTTTCAAATAAAATCTTGCGGGGAAATTATAATAAGCAGATCTGGCAACCCTGGCAGGGACCCTCAGTGTTCCTTGATGGGGTTCTAAATGGACCCTTAGAGGAGGTCTGTAACCTCCTGTAAGGTCTGTGAGAGTGTACAAATGGAACCGAATGGATCCGTAAGAGTCCATTTGGTTTAATTTGTAATCTAGACTGATACAGACCTTTTTTTTTTCTTTCTTCTTCTTCTTTTCTAAGTGAAAGTAAACTTTCTGCCAATATCACACTAGGCCCCTCTGGAGAATAACTCATAAGGAGAAATCTGAATTTGGCCAGAACCGAAAATCACTGTGAGAAAAGATCTGAGACTATAAAAAGGGGAGGAGGGAGGGGGGCTTTCGAAGAAGTAGCTGGCATTGTGAATGACTGGCAACGATGAGGCGATTCTAGGGCTCGCTGATAGAGATCACACAGCATCGACTTTCTGGGCTAGATTTCAAGTGGGTTGAGCAGGAAGACAAAGCTGCCTTTGAAATACAAACACGAGTGAAGAAAAAAAAAACTTGCTGAGGCTGCAGTATTTTGATCATCCTCTGTTTGGAGATAACAAAAAAAAAAAGAAAAGAAAGCAGGCCTAATTTTGCCTGGGAGGGCTCAGGTTTCTGTACACAGGATGCAGTCTGACTTCAAGTCTTGCCCAAGACATTTTTTCCTTTTTTTGGGGGGGTTAGGTCATTATTATCATTATTACAACAATAATAAAAGTTGTGCAAATCCGGCTACAGTCACAGCGCGGGGTTTGTGAGGTGGTGCGGATGTGTTTACTGCAATTTCCAATGTCTCTAAAAGCCTTTCTGTGTCTATTGCATCAGCTCCTACTATTTGATCTAAAAAAGAAAAAAGAAATAAAGAAAGAAAGTAAGAAAGAAAAAAAAGTGCCATGTTCCCTTGGCAGGAGGTGGGGACAGGACTGGATGTGGTCGATTCTTTCCACAGCTCTGTTTAAGGACTTGGCGGTGTGCAAACAGCAGTTGCACAACAGTTCCTGGTGTACATACATGTGAAACAGGGGTGAAACTGCTCCGTCAGATGTGTGTGTGGGTGCTGAGGGCCTGCGTGGCTGTGTAAACATGACCTGAGCATTCTCAAGACTGATGGCTATCAGAAACAGCCCGGACTCAGCCGAGAATGACGGGCCTTATCTGGGGCCTGCACTGTAAAATCACGAGGGTTCCTTTAACTGTAAGATTGTACAAAATGTAACAGAATGGACCGTATTCTCAGAGTTATAAATGTACGTGCAGGGCTCCAGACTAACTTTTTAGTTGTACTTTTTCATATACCGGTATGTGCACCAGCAATAAGTGCACCGACACTTAGAAGGACTTGCCTAAATGTAAAGTGCACCGGTGTGACCGATGAACATTTTCAGTTACACCGGACAGATCTTTGGGTGCATGTGCGGCCAAAACGGGTGCTCTCTCTGCAGCCGTGTGACGTGTGTCCATCAGTGGCGTTTGGTGGATTCTAACGTTGACCTGGCCAGAACCGGGCCAGGGGGGGAATCGGTTTGACGGCTAAACTGGTTTCCTAATGGCCATTCATTAACAATTCGGCCGAATGCAAATGAGCCCCATTTGAAAACAAAGGCGACTTTCTGTGGTCGGCTACAACAGAATAGGGTGAGGGGCTGCTAATGTTGATTTTTAGTTTTTTAGTTACTAAATCTTGCCCCTACACAGGGGCAAGCTGGGTCTACAGACCGGGCCATGGCCTTGTTGGCCCCAATGACGATACGCGCCTGGTGTCCATTACTGGTTGTTTGGGATCACACAACACGACAGCTATAGAAATGGCCTCAGGCTTCGTGCACAACAATGATGCAACAATCCAGGTTTTGCGCAGCGCAGCAGCACAGCTGCACGAAGGACACCTCTAGCGTGTCGTTTGCCATCGGCGTGATAGATAACCTGTGTTGCGTCTTGTTGTCCCTCACCCCTCTGCCAGCTCCGAGCGTCGACGGCGGACGAAATTCAAGTGCTACATGTAAAAAGGACCTCTGTGTTGACCAGGGTCAGCAGGTCGCTCAGTTCCCTGACCAAGGTGGATTCCTCGCAGCGTGTGTGTGAGGCCGTCGGGCCCCGGCTATAGCTAGCAAGCAGACTGGCAGCAGGAGAGAGGTTTACAACTACACCCCCATATAAGCCATTAAGACCTGAGGTGATTGTTTAATCAGGTTTTTGGAAAAAAATCAAAACATTTTTTTCCCAAGATTTTTCAAAAATAGCAGATCTACAAGCTCATAGCGCGGCACTCGGTGCCGCGCTATGAGCTTGTATATCTGCTATTTTTGAATAGCCAAAGAAATCTAAAGTGACACAGATGCGTTCGAGGTCTTAATGGGATAAACAACAACCACAAAACCCATGTAGATGATGGACTCTACGGTCTGCGGGTCTCTCAACACAAAACAGCCTCCGATAGCATCGGTATCCCTATACCCTGTGTGTAATCACGCTGCACTGACTACTGTATATGCTCCCTCATAGAGAAGGCTAGATAGAATCGTCCATACGCGACTTCGCCTCTCGGGGGCCCCGTGGCAAAAAAGAAGGGGAAAAAAAACCCTTCCCCTGGCATTCACTGCGACGCAGATACCATCAGCTGAGATCAACTCTTAAGGAGACATTAAAAGGTTCTCTTCCTAACTCATTTGGGTAGAACATTAAAGCGTGAAATTCGATTATTGCTGCTGCCGTCAGGTAAAATGCCGTAAGTGGTATTGGTGCCTGGCTTGTTTAAATCAGAAGCTTATACTGACTGTCAAGACTGGAGTGTGTGCACGGAGAGAGAGAGAGAGAGAGAGAGAGAGAGAGAGAGAGAGAGAGAGAGAGAGAGAGAGAGAGAGAGAGAAAGCCATCATAATGTAATGTAATGAAATGTAATGTGCACTGTGGGGAGTTCCCACTACCAGACTGGCAGACTGCCTGATCCCAGCTATAACAGTGTGATAGAGATCTACCTGGGAGGCTCTTGGGCGTTCTGGGGGAAATGCAGAGGGAGATGCACTACCTACCTAGTGCAGTACGGATTAAATAGGGCAGAGAGTATAAAGCACGTACGCACACGGTGCACAATATAGCTGCGTTTACTTACTGTACGCAGAGGGGGGAAGAAATAGAGCTTGAGAATTGTAATTCCAATTCCAAAGAAAGAAAAAACCCACATTCAACATTGTATGCGATATCCATTGGTCAAAATAATGAAAACACAAGAAAAAAGAGCAAAACTTTTACAGACCTAGAGATCGACAGGTCCGTCGGAGTAGACCATATCCACGATTAATATATAATAAATGTGATATTTATTGGGAACAGAAGTTTCAGTACACAGACTCGTTTTACTGTTGTTTTAAGTGAAGAGGACAGTGTTGTCAAATATTGTCACTGTCGTCAGGCAGTATGTCCAAATTTCATCTTTTTATATATTTTTTTCATAAACGACTGCCTTATTTTGTGCTTTGAACATGTTTGAAAGGTTTCACATAATAACCACATGCCCTGTCAGTGGGTTTTGTAAAAAATATTTAACCAATGAAAAGTAAGAGCTTGTTGTGACTAAATAATAACTCGGTGCCACTGGAACACATGGTTTCCACTGAACAAACGATAAAACTTTAATACGATGTACTGTATGATGAAAATGTCACGGTCTGTCAATTCTGATTCTTTTTTAAACCTTTAAGACCTGAAGAAGCATCTGTGTCACTTTTTTGATTTGAGCTAAAAGGCATTATTTTAGACTTTGGCTATTCAAAAAATAGCAGATATACAAGCTCATAGCGCAGCACCGAGTGCCATGCTACGAGCTTGAAGATCTGCTATTTTTGAAAAATCGTGAAAATGTGTGCAAATCTTTTAATATATATTGTTTTAAAGCGAAAATGTTTAACTCGAATCTTTGCTTCTGGGGGGTCCCTGGAACATATATTTTTAGATGGGGGTCCGCGGCCAAATACATACATACATTCTGGGGGTCCTTGACATGGAAAAAAGAACCACTTATATTATGGCGACATAAGTTTTTTCAAAAAACGTTTGAATCCCCCAGAAGCAAAGATTTGCAA
This sequence comes from Gymnoscopelus microlampas, assembly GCF_963454915.1. NCBI lineage: Eukaryota > Metazoa > Chordata > Actinopteri > Myctophiformes > Myctophidae > Gymnoscopelus > Gymnoscopelus microlampas. The sequence continues at coordinate 40,387,651 of NC_139948.1, forward strand.
AAAAAATTACGATTTTTCTAAAATAGCAGATCTACAAGCTCATAGCGCGGCACTCGGTGCCGCGCTATGAGCTTGTATATCTGCTATTTTTGAATGGCCAAAGTGTAAAATTATGCTTTTTTAGCTCAAATGAAAAAGTGACACAGATGCGTTCCTGGTCTAAATGGGTTAAACCTCGCATCCTGGCAAACAATAAGGAGATTCTTTGTCATAATAATATCAAAATCAGCCAGACGTTGAAAAAAAAGTGGGCCGTGGGACTGTCTCTTCTACAGGGTAAAAAACTCCAGAGCTTTCCCAGACGTCTCATCGTGCAGGATAAGTGCTGCCCCGACCTTTGACTTTGGCCAAACTTCCCTCTCGGAGAAGAGCAGCAAGGGGACTGGACAGGTTCTGTTGTGGAAAAAAGAAAAAAAAAACTTCTCAGGTTCTTCCATTTTACACGGATCCTTCCTCTTTGCCAGCTTGCTAAAGGTCAAGCCACTAAAGCTGCTGTGTGTTGAGTCACCCCCTCTGCTGGAAAATGTTCATATTTTCTGGGTTTTAAAAAAGAGAGGGGAGAAAATGAAAAATCATTCGTCATAATTTCCCCGCCGTTGGGACACAGAATGGTGCTTCTGTGGCCAGCCAGCCGGCAGCGGTTCAAACGGGGCGTAAAGAGAAAAGGAGCCCTGGAAGCGACGTTCCCACCGAAGCGGGGGACAGCTAGCTCGGGAGCGTTTGAGGTGGTCTCTCGCAAGTCGGGAATGCTGAGCCCAGGAGTGAAACGAGGGGCTGTCAAAGCCATGATGTACGATTGGGAGTGGGAGAGGGAGAGAGAGAGAGAGAGAGAGAGGCAATAAGGCTGGCATCATCGCTGGACACTAGGAACGTCGTCAACCACCGTCTGGGTCGCCCCAACACTTATACTGTGTACGCAGGCAGGCTGCATAATGCATGCAAAGACACACCGATGCACGGCGACGCACATAAATCAAAATGGACGGTGATTATGTCGTCGCTGTCAGGGCAGAAACCTGTCATCTCCATATTTTAACTTGTGTTTTTTTTTGTAAATTAACGCCCTTCTTGATCATACTACAGCGTCACACAAAAGCATCAAAAGTTGCAGATCCCCAAGCTGGAAACGCGGCGCCAAGCGACGCGTTTCCAGCTTGTAGATCTGCTACTTTTGCTGTTTTTGAATTTGAATTTGAATTTTCCACCCGACAGAAAATTCTTATACAAGAAGTGTGATGTGTGACATCAAATGGTACAAAATCAATACTCCACTTGAGTCAGTCATTGTATTTTTTTTTGAGCGGTGCAACCGCTCCTATAAGAGGGTTTAGGACCCATCCGTGGTGAAAGTTTTTCTTTCCGTCGTGAAAATGTGTCTTTCGCTGTGACGCCATGCTGTGGAAAACACGCCCATTGGCTAAGCTTCGCAGGAGGTACTGTGATTGGCTAGCGAGACGCATGATGAAATTAATAACTCATAAATAGCACTGCTCACTTCACACTGGGCGTGATTTTTTTTAGATATAATTTTTTATCCCACGATTTTGTAACCCTATTTTTCAACCGGTGACAATTTTCTAAGTGATCCTGGGCACTACACTCCCCCTCACCAGCCTAGGGAGACCAGGGCCGAGCTCATGCCTCCTTCAATGCATGAGAGCCAACTGACCTTCTTCGTCACATGACAGGGGGGATTTTCCCTGGTTGGACGTAGCGCGTGGAAGGAACACGTTATTCCAACCAGTTCCCTTCCCCTCCATCAGGCGCCCCGGCTGACCAGGGGGAGGCAGTCAGTCATTGTCAATGACATTTTGGGAACAGGGAATCATCTAACCACAAAAATACTAGCATCCCCCATTCTGGGCATGTCATGATAGGTGAAAGGGCGAAAATAACATATCTATACAAGCTCACAATGCGTGATGTTGTTGTGACACATTGTGAGCTTGTAGATCGAGCTATTTTCGGCAAATAGATTTGGTGTAGAAGTTTTTAAAAAAGGGAGGGGGACCAATAACAGACCTCTGGGGGACTCGAGCTCAACTAAGTATAATAGTGTTTTAAGCGGTTTAAAAAACATTCTCAGTTTGGTTCACTGGCCTCTGATATGATAAGGTCTACCTCATTTCTCATGATCACTTCTCCAGAAACCAGACATAAGCGCTGCATGCGCTGGATTAAGACGTGCGGGGCCGTGTTTCTGTGCGAAAGGTCACGCTGACCTCATCGTGAAATCGACTGTTTTCGCTGCAGAGAGTGAAAGTGAACCCACGTCACTCTCTCTCTCTCTTCCTCACCACCTCTCTCTCTCTCACTCTCACTCGCTCTCCTCTGCTACAAGTCCTTGGCTAAGCTTGTGGTTAAAAACCCCTCCCCACACCACCACCCCCCCCCCCCCACACCCCTCTCCTCCTTGCCACTGCTCTCTACATGTTGATGCTGATAATTACCCCTGAATAGATCCCGCACATTCCCATGGATGTCAGTGGAGGCCCATGCCCTGTTTCGTTGCTCCCCATCTCCTCATTATCCGCTGCCGCCTCTACACCCCATCCCCACCACCCCTCCAAAAACACACACACACACACACACACACACACACACACACACACACACACACACACACACACACACACACTCCTCAATAGGGATTAAGACACAGAGCGAGACGAGAGAGAGAGAAGAGAGAGAGAGAAGAGTGTGAGAGAGGGTGCTTGCCCAGATTGAAGGATATGTTTGCCATGTAAGCGGACTGCATCATCCTGTGTCATCGTGCCAACGTCCCACAGCTGTCAGCGAGGCATATAAATCACAAACGTAAGGTACCTGACCTGTCAAACCCCTGTCAAAAGCTGCAAGATTCACAAAGGGCTCGGATGGTACATTTTTTAAGCATCAAAGTCAGGCTGAAAAACAAATCGCAGGCACAATCATGTCAGAGGGGAAGCCAGGAGGAGCACGAAAAAAAAATAAACACTTTCAATTGTGGGAAAATCGCGGAAGGGAAATGGATTGATTCCGACCGGTTTCTCTTGTGCAGACAAGAGCCGCAGATGTCTCACTGTACTGTACGTGTACGCCCACGCCAACCCACACTGTGCCCGCTGGAAACCGTTCACGCTCGTTCAAAGCTGGCAAGGTCACAAAAGCCATGCCCACTAAAGACCATACAGTGGTGGAAGAAGTACTCAGATATTTTACTTTTAACGCGTTGAGGCCTGAGGTTCCGATTCTACAAAATGTCTTCTAAATCCTTAAAAAAAAATAATAATAATAATTTTAAAAAAACTTTTTTTTTTAAAGTTATGTTACTATGTCAATGGTTCTCAAACTTTTTCATGTCAAGGACCCCAAAATGTATATGTATTTGGCCACGGACCCCCATCTCAAAATATTTTGTTCCAGGGACCCCCAGAAGCAAAAATCTGAGTTACAAATGTTCGTAAAAAATATATATATATTCAAAGATTTGCACACATTTTAACAATTTCTCAAAAATAGAAGATCTACAAGCTCATAGCGCGGCACTCGGTGCCGCGCTATGAGCTTGTATATCTGCTATTTTTGAATAGCCAAAGTGTAAAATAATGCTTTTTAGCTCAAATTTAAAAATGACACAGATGCTTCTTCAGGTCTTAATGGGTTAAGTAGCAATACCACAATGAAGAAATATTCTTGCGGCAAGTAAAAAGGCCTGTATTAAAAAATATATGACTTGAGTAAAAGTACAAAAGTATTGGCATCAAAATATACTGGCAGTGCCAAGGTAAAAGTACTGACTTTTTTTTCTTTCTATTGTAAAACTTTTTCCAAAATAGCAGACGAGTATAAAATAGGGCATAAGTGCTTACATTTGATTATACATAATGTATGTTTTGTAACGGGTAACTGAAGCTGTCAAATAATTGTAGTGAGTAAAAAAGCGTTTGCATATAAGTATGAGTATAAAAAGAAATGGAAAACATAAGTGAAGTAAATCTCACGACTCAAAACGTACTAAAATATCGTTTCTGTCGGGTGAAACCCTCATATGTCCAAAACTGTTACTTTTCAGCATTCAAATTCAAAAACCAGCAAAAAGCAGCAGATCTACAAGCTCAAACTTTCGGATCTGCAGCTTTTGATGCTCTTGTCTGACACTGTGGTATGATCAAGTCAGTGGTGGAAAAAGTACTTAAATGTTTTACTTAAGTAAAAGTATCAATACTGCAATGTAGAAGTACTCTGTTACAAGTAAAAGTCCGGAATTCTAAATTTAATTGAGTAAAAGTTCAAAAGTAGTGGCATCAAAATGCGCTTAAAGTACCAAAAGTAAAAGTACTAAAATGTTTGAAAATAGCAGATCTACAAGCTCACAACGCGTCGATAGCCTAAGTATAAAATAGAGCTGAAGTGGTTAATGTATGTTTCATTACATTTAATATCATAATTTTTATCTGAAAAGTAACTAGCAACTAAAGTTAAACAAATAATTGTAGTGGAGATACAGTAAGCACAATATTTGCCTCTGAGATGTAGTGGAGTAGAAAGTCAAAGTATTGGAAATTGGAAATACTCAAGTAAAGTACAAATACCTCAACATTTTACTTAAGTACGGTACTCAAGTAAATGCACTTAGTTACTTTCCACCACTGACAAAAACGTTAGAAGAATATGGAGATAAGAGTTTTCTGCCCCGACGCACAGCGACGATAATACTGGGTTACTTTCCATTACTGCCCACAGTGCCCGCTGTAAGCGTTCAAGCTCATTCTAGAACTGGCAACGTCACCAGGCCATGCCCACTGAAGGGCTGCCAGTCTTCCAAAGGGAAGGAGAGAACAGGAGGCCAAGCTTAGTGCACCACAGTCCATTATGTACATCAATACCGCTGCGCCACGGGAACACTGCCCGCGTTCACTTAAGCACTTAACCACTTAAACCCTCTATAGTCTTAGTGAAACGGGACCCGAGTTACGACTGTACTCCAACTGCATGCGTCTTTCTACACACCAATGTCTCTTCACCAAAAATAGCCAATCTACAAGCTCAAAACGCGTCGTGTTTTGAGCTTGTAGATTGGCTATTTTTGGCCGGATGTTCCCCCCCCCTCCCCGGAATAGGAATGCTGGGGTTCAAGTGGTTAAAGGGCAAGACCACTTTGGTAGAGGTTTAGGTTGTGTAGTTAGTTACCTTGCCATGATGTAACTCCAAAGGTGGACAAGAAATCAAAAAATAATTGCACATAAACAAACGCAAACAAAGTCGATTCAGACAATAGAACATCACCAAACCCAGTACTGTTTTGTTATGTTATACGTTAACGTTAACTTGCTGTTGACTTTGCCATTTTTATGTGGAATAAAACCATGGACTGGGTCTGTGGATCCGGATCTTCAAATAGTAATTATTTTTGATTTCTTGTCCACCTTTGGAGTTACATCATGGCAAGGTACAACTACACAACCCAAACCTCTTCCAAAGTGGTCTTGCCCTTTAAGCCCTAGTACAAAAATGGCAAATTTTGCTGATCTACAAGCTGCAGCTAGGACCCCACTTTGAGAACCACTACTGCACAAGCTATTAAAAAAACATGTTTTTACAGCGTGAGCTTGTATATCTGCTGTTTTTGAAATATTTTTCAAAATGTTCACCTGTAATAACGTGCTCAAATAGGGATGCCAGGTTCAAAATGTTTCACGGCGAGGGTGACACTGTTGTGCATTTTTCACATAGAAAGAGTGTGACGAATAAACAATCTGAAAATGGGTCAGTCCACAAAAGTTTGGAATAAGTATATTGTCAGATGAAAGAAAACAATCCCTTTGTGTAAGGGCCTTAACCCTTAACCCATTTTGGGCGGGAACCCCTATTTGTAACTATACCTTTCAGGACAGGAACCCCTTTTGGGGTTTCTGTTGCTATGTACTACATTTTAATACATATTTGATGTTTTTCAGAAAACTTAGGTCAGGATTTAGAAGGCGTTTTTAGAACCGGCAAAGTCAGCGGTAGGACACTCAAAGAGTCTCCATTGAGTCTCCTACCGGAGTCTCCACCGATCATCAAAGTATTGGCTTAGGAATGCAACAAAAAGGAAAAAATCTCCATGAATTCAAGGCTTCATGGGGTGAGTAATTGATATGAAATAAGTCTTTTTTGGGGTGAACTATCCCTTTAACACTTAGGATACTACTGTTTGTAGGGACTTTCTGGATAGGTAAAATAGAACACTGCGTCCTACTACTGTATGTCCTACTCTACTCTATACTATTCTATTCTATTCTACCAAACCAGGCTTCATTAGGCCAGCAGTGACTCATGGAGTGATGTACTGGCTCTGTAACAGCAGAAATAAATATAAGGGCCTTCAGTGTTTCTAGTTACAGTATGTTTCAAACAGAAGCCCTTTGCAATTCATCTGTTTGTTTGAAATCTGGTAAGCTTAGCCCTGCGTCATATACGAGCTTCTTTTTTATACAATACGTTTCGTGCAGCAGCGGCAGCAGCAGAAAGCAGCATGATATGTGGAGTCTTTCCAACGGAGTGGTAACTGTGTCATTTTTCCTTCGGGGATTCGGCCCCAATTTGAGGAAATGGTTTGGAGTGCGCTTAACCCCTTAAGACCGGGAAAGAATCTGTATCATTTTAGATTTTAACCATTTCCTTATACTTTGGTTATTCAAAAAATAGCAGATATACAAGCTCATAGATATACAAGCTCAATCATAGCGCGGCACCGAGTGCCGCGCTATGATTGGAGCTTGTAGATCTGCTATTTTTCGAAAAATCATGAACATTTTTGCAAATCTTTGAATATATATATATATTTAAAGCCAACATTTGTAACTTAAATCTATTTGCTTCTGGGGATTCTACAAATGTACAAAAAAAGTGGACCCCCATCTCAAAATATGTTGTTCTAGGGACCCCCCAGAAGCAAAGATTTGAGTAAAATAAATTTGCTTTAAAAATATATATATATATATTCAAAGATTTTCACAACATTTTCACGATAAAAAAAATTAGCAGATCTACAAGCTCATAGCGTGGCACTCGGTGCCGCGCTATGAGCTTGTATATCTGCTATTTTTTAAATAGCCACAAGCATAAAAAGAATGGTTTAAGTGGTTACACGGATGCGTTCCCGGTTTTAATGGCTTAAAGCCATCTGTATATGATGCAGAAGTGTTTGGATCCAGCCGCGGGCTTGGCTCCGCGCCGCGCGTCAACCTCACTTCAAATTATCCTCATTAACGACTATTCCAAGGGGGAAATGGCCATTTGTCTGCGTGTGATACTGGGGTGTATGGGCCCTGTAATGGTGCTGGCCCCACACCAAGCGGGGAAACCTTGTATGTCCACAAAACCGTTCCTTTTTTTACCATTATTAAAAATGAAAAATACATTAAAATAGTCAAAAATAGCCATGAGCTTGTAGATCGGCTACTTTCACTACTTTTGTGTGACACTTGTATGATGAAGTAGGGCGTTAATTTACGAAAATATATAAAAAGTTGAAATATGGAGATATGAGGTTTCTGCCCGACAGCAACGTAAAGTGACGTTACATGAGTCGGGGGTTAAGGGTCATGATAATTGGTTGGAGCAAGTGGTGGAAGAAGAACTTTTTTAAGTAAAAGTATCAATATCGCAATGTAGAAATCCTCTACATTGATCTACATAAAAAAAGCACTGTCTTCTCAAAGGTCTAAATATACTTAAAGTACCTAAAGTAAAGCTACTCATTATGTAGAATGTCCCATTTCACATTTTGTCCCCCGAAAAGGTTTTATATTTTTGCCAAAGTGTAGGACTCAATTGGTTAAAATGTACGTTTTGTAATAATAACCTAAATAATCTCTTAAATAAACTTTTCAAATAATTGTAGTGGAATAAAAAAAGTACAATATTTGCCTCGGAGTAGTGGTTCAAAAATGGAAAATACTCAAGTACAGTAAATGTGCCCCAAAATTGCACCGAACCACTTAAACCCCAGTATCCGTATTGTGGGGCTATACACCAGTATAGAGCCCTGAGGGACTCCGCTCAACCATATGGGGGTTGTGTTGTTAAGTACAGTACTTGAGTAAATGTACTTTAGTTACTTTCCGCCACAGGCCGACCACGCAGACTATAGGGCCTCCAACAGCCGCAGAAGAACCCAGAGAGAGAGTGGTTGTTGACGTCATAAGACCGTGAGGAGCATAAATCCCTCGTCTTCCACTTATATTCACACTTCAAACAGAAACACTCCCTTTCCTCTGGAAAACACTGCATTTATTCACTGACAAAAAAAAAACTATCCCAAACTTTTGACTGTTTTGGATGAACTTTATACGGACTGTTAGTTTTGAGTAGATAATCAAAACTGGATGAGGCTTCAAAAATGAAAGTGACAAGGGTGACGAGGCTGCTATGGTTGTTAACTCTTTAAGACCGGGAACGCATCTGTGTGTCATTTTAGCTGTCTTTGCCTATTCAAAAATAGCAGATCTACAAGCTCATAGCACGGCACCGAGTTCCGCGCAAATCGTGATTTTTTTTGCAAATCTTTGAATATATATATATTTTAGAGCGAACATTTTTAACTCAAATCTTTGCTTCTGGGGGGGCCCAGAAGATTTGAGATGGGGGGTCCGCGGCCAAATACATATAATTTTGGGGGTCCTTGACATGAAACAAGTTTGAGAACGACTAATATTATAGCAACATATGTTTAAAAAAAAAAAACTGTTAGGATTTAGAAGACATTTGTAGAATCCGCAGAAGCAAAGATTTGCACAAAATCAAGATTTAAAAAAAAATAGCAGATCTACAAACTCATAGCGCGGCACTCGGTGCCGCGCTATGAGTTTGTATATCTGCTATTTTTGAATTGCCCAAAGAAATCAAAAAAATTACACACAGATGCGTTCCCGGTCTTAAAGGATTAAGAGGGAAGAGCTAAACCTCCTCCACCACTGTCATCCATTCGGGGAAATTAGGGAACTTTAATTGAGACACATGCGTGGCCGGGCGCCCTTTACTCAACCCCTCGCCGCCTCGACACAGACTGTTGACTCACACACATCATTTTTCGAAACGCTTCCGTCATACAGTGAATGCGAAGAAGACACTACGGCGGATGGCAAAGGTCGAAACGGCAAAGGCGACGCCTCCCTCCTATACTACTTCCGTTTCGCCTTTGCCGTCGGGTAAAATTGTCCTACTGTGAATCAAATAAAAAAAAGTCGACACATATACCGTTGTGTATCGTTGGTGTCGGGCATAAACCGCTTATCTCCATTTTAACTTTTTGCGTAAATTAACACCCTACTTGATCTAAGTGAAGTAAATCTTCAAAATATCTTCAAATATACTTTTAAATTATATTTTCGTGAACGGAAAGATGACGAAAGAGATGACGGCTTCCGTTTCGCAGATTTCAAGGGGGCAGTAGTTACACACTATGTATGTAGCTGCACCACAGGAGATTGTGGCATAGTTAGTCTGGCTTCAGAGGCCACTCAACCCCCCCCCCCCCCCCTATATCCACTGACTCACACCACACTATGTGCAACATATGATCCCAAACGCGACAATGCATGGGACATGGGACATGGGACATGGGACATGCAGAAACACTATGATCTTTAGCTTGTGAAGTGAAGTTTGTTTTCTGGCTGCAGGAAAAAGTTCCCCATGGAGGAGACATGATGGGACGAGGAGGGCGGAAGCCAACGCTGTGTCCCAAGTCATCGTCCCCCCCATGCCCCATCCATCCATCCATCCATTTTACAGTGTAGATTGGGGGTCCCAGAGAAATTATATCAAATGGGGGTCCGTGGCCTAACGCATATCGTCTCTGTCGGGTGGAACCTGAACAAAAAATAGTAACTTTTCAGGATTCAAATTCAAAAGCATCAAAAGCAGCAGATCCACAAGCTCAAAACGCGACGCGAAGCAACACGTTTTGAGCTTGTAGATCTGCTGCTTTTGATGCTGTAGAATGATCAAGAAGGGCGTTAATCTACGGGGAAAAAAAAACAAAAGTTTAAATATGGAGATAAGAAGTTTCTGCCCGACAGCAACGATATCAAACTGGAGGGCTTTGAAATGAAAAGGGCTGAGAATCACTCCATCCATCCATCCATCCATCCATCCATCCATCCATCCAACCATCCGCCCCCTTCCCTCCCTCCCCCCTCAGCCCCCCCCCCCATCTTTTCCCAAAGATTGTTTACCACAAACACAACAGCGAGCGCTGCCAGAGCTCATTACAGCCGGGGCCAAAGCAGCTAACGCAGCCAACGCTGCCAAGTCCTGCCCCGCCAGGGTGGTTACCCTGGCAACCCAGCATCCAAGAGTGGGGGGGGGGGGGGGGGGGGGGGGGGGGGAGGTGGTTGTGTGGGTTTTTCAGGGGGATAGGGGAGTGGGGGGGGTGGGATTGCATGATGTCATCCTGTGGCACGGAGGGGGCCAATCAAACCCTGAGAAAATTATGTCACCTTTTGTTGAGCCCCGCTCCATTCAGACCTATAGAAGTGCAGTGAATTGAGAGCTGGCGGAGAGGTCATTTTTTTCCCAAGTCGTGTGCGTGTGTGTGCGTGTGTGTGCGTGTGTGTGTGTGTGTGTGTGTGTGCGTGTGTGAGAAAAAGCGGGGGAGAGGGAGGAAAGAGAGAGAGGAAAATGGGAGGCAGAGCAAGCAGGGAAGTGCATTGTGAACATGCTAATGGTGTTGACCGTGGGCCGGACCATAAAGATGTCATCAACAGTGAGAAGTAGTTTTACTTTAAGTAAAAGTAGCAATACCACAAAGTAGGAATACTCTGTTCAACGTAAAAAGGCAAAAAGTACATAAGTATTAGCATTAAAATGCACTAAAAGTTTTTAAAAAGTACTCATTATGCAGAATGTCCCTTTTCACGTTTTTAAAAAGTACAGAAAAATAGGGTCAAAAATCAAAAATAGCTGATCTACAAGTTCCCAATGCATCGTGATGCGACGAGAGCTTGTAGATCTTCGAATAGCCAAAGTATTAAATAGGGCTTAAGCGGTTAATGTATGTTATAATAATCTAAATCTGCAAAGTAACTAGTAACTAAAATGGTCAAATAATATTTCGTCTGTCGGGTGTAAACCTCATACAGTATGTCCAAAACTGTTACTGATTCTTTTGTGTGACGCTTTAGTTAGTATGATCAAGTAGGGCTTTAACTTACAAAAATAACACAAAGAGTTAAAATATGGAGATAAGAGGTTTCTGCCTGACAGCGCCAATATGCCTCTGAGTTGTAGTGGAGTAGACGCAGGAAGTATGGAAGTACAAAAGTACCTAAACATTTTTACTCAAGTAAACGTACTTAGTTACTTTCCGACACTAGCCGTCAAACTGAACTTCCATAACATGGGTGCCAGGCCCTCCTCGCACCCCCCTCCCCTCCTTCCTTTTCTCAGACGCCGCTGACCTTGTCCCCCCCCCCACAAACCCCATCCTTAACACCATCCCTGAACCGCTTTGAACAACTTGTCACAAAGTTGTCAAGCGTCAGAATAAAAGGCTAAACACAGTGCAATAGAGCATGGCGTGGGTCGCTTTGTTTTATACAGCCAAAGAGAAAGGCAACAATAAGCAACCCCCTTGAGGAATAATTACCCCCCCGCCCCCCACCCCCACCACCACAACACCCCCACACACCCCCCCACACAGCCCAGTCCTGGGCCAGCGTTATTGAGTCACAGTTGAAGTTGACAGTGAGAGACAGTTGAATGGGAAATCACCATAGAATGAGTTTGAGTTCCGACAAAACTTTTCACCATTTTTTCTTCTTTTTTTTTCGTTTTCTTTTTTCTTTTCTTTTTTACACAAACCCCGTTCCCTCTCCGTCTGGTCTGAGCCCCTTCCGACTTCCACGCACGCACACATGCACGCTCTCTCGCTCGCTCACTCACAAACAAACAGACAAACAAACAAACAAACACACTTTTTGGTGCCGGGTCCATTTGGTTCTGTATGTCTACAAGTCAAATGATCAAGTTTCTGCCTGCCGTCCCTATTTTGGACATGTCATCATTATAGGTATGATGGAATGGTATAAGGAATTTCATTTCAAAAAACAAAAAACAAAGATTCCATCAATAAAAAAAAAAAGTCGTGAAAATCTACAAGCTCACAACATGTCGCATCCCGGCACGTTGTGAGCTTGTAGATCTGCTATTTTCACTATAGTTTGGGTCCTGGGGAGACGTCGAATTTCTCTTTTGGATCTCGACTCTCGAGCTAAAAAGTTTGGGAACCACTGCCGTTAAGTGGTAAAGACTATGGATTTGAATCTGCACTCCAACTCAGAAACCATTTCCAGATACAGTATCTATGGCGGAACGTCTTTATTCTGCAGAAAGAACTCAGCTCATGGGGAACTTTATGACCGCAGGCGGGAGACAGTGAAACTCCCCTCAGTTCCCCCTGTGAATGACCCAGACATGTAGCACTTCTCTGTGAGAGGTCAACAACATGACCTCATGACATGATGTCACCTTCCACAGAACATTTCAAAATAGTACATTACTTCCATTGAATGTCTGTGCGTTTAATTTTATTTTTTCATCAAGATCATACAGATATACTTAACCCATTAAGACCTGAGGCCGATTAAAAAATAGCAGATTTACAAGCTCGTAGCGCGGCACTCGGTGCCGCGCTATGAGCTTGTATATCTGCTATTTTTTAATAGCCTAAAGAAATCTAAAAGTGACACAGATGCGTTCCCGGTCTTAATGGGTTAATCAAAAGTAGCAGATCCAAAAGCTTGTAGATATGCTATACTTTTGCTATTTTGAATTTGAATCATGAAGAAGTAACAGTTTTGGACATCCACCCGACAGAGACAAATTAGTATTAGTACTAATTAGCATTAGTAATAAAATACTCTGTGATTTTCAATGATTTCAATTGAATAATGTAACTTTTTTCAGCATTTTACACTCCTATCTGAAGTCACTATTACTCACTATGTCATTACGCAAAGAGATGACTCAGTTCCCTGGTACAGTAGCTATCTGATATCAAATTTGTACAGACTGATAAAGAAACGTATCATGCATGACTAATATACTTGCAATCACACACTTTCACACAGGCTACAGTATAGGCAGGTGCAAGCAAGCAAACACACGTTTGTATTACTATACTTGCGAGGACATCAACCTTGAAGGACGACAATTTTTTTAATGAATGCCATTTTAAAAATATTTAAATGACATTTTGACCCTAACCCTGAATGCCGAAAATAGCAGATCTACAAGCTTGTTGTAGATCCTTGTATAGATCCTAAAAACTCCAAATGCCAAGCCGATCTCCCTGAATCCTTTCCAACCCTAAAACAACCATTTATCTTGTGACGACCAGGAAAATTGCCCTCACAATGTCTATTTGTCAAATTCTAAATGGCTAGTCTTCAAGAGACATAAACGTGGCCACTAACTCTCTGGTAGCGAAAGTGCCAATATTTTATCTGCCAACGTTTTGGCAGATAACTGCCTACTTCAAGGTATTTCTCAAATTCTACCAAAGTTGTGGGAACATTTGGCCTTCACAAATATACAATACATAATTTTTTTGGGACAGACGTGTTCAGGCCCTCCTGGGCTGTACTTCCTCTTGCTCCATCCATCCAGACAGACACAACAACAGGTTTATTCAGTTATAAATCAAACGGCTAGATAAGGCCCTGACGGCGGCCAATTATCTAAATGTTAACACTGGCAGCGTGCCAAGCTAATACAGCCCTTCATGGGGCTTCCGGAGCCCAAACCGACGCTCTGGAAGCCCCATGACGACACCCCCGCACTCACAGCCCACGGGACCAGTCCCCAAGTACAGTCATGGGACATGACACAATTATGGAAAATTCGGCAAAAAAAATATGCGTAGCCTGCGAGCTAGTTCAGGCAGATACACTCGAGAGGTTTACACCATTGGTTCTCAAAGTGGGGTCCGGGGACCCCCAGGGGTCCTTGAGGGAGTTCCAGGGGGTCCCCAGCTAAATGATAGATTAGGCACCAAATGGACCCGTTAGGGTCCATTTGGTGCCGTAGTCTAATGCATGTCAAACTGGGGGTCCTTGAGATTAAAATGGTTGAGAATCACTGCTAGAGCCGTAAAAAATCTTCTCTTATGGGGGTCCCTGGCTTATCTTTTGAAATAGGGGTCCGCGGGCTAATAAGTGTCAATTTAGGGGTCCTTGACATGAAAAAGTTTGAGAACCACTGGTTTACACCATGTGTCTTCAACGTTTTTTCAGGCCAAAGACCCCTTAGCTGAGAGAGTGATGAAGCAGGGACCCCTACTACATATTGCATACCATTGTGTTGCACATTCAACTTTTTCATAGATTTCATAGATGGCTTCATAGACTTGTTTGACAGCACTGTCATCAGTGTCGTGTTGGATTCACGTTTGTGTGTATTTTCAAACATTTATCCACTTACACCTTCAATACTTAATAAACGTGACCTTTGGCTCTGTACTTGGTCTGCTCATTTTGCCCCGTACACCAAATCTCTTTGCAGAAAATAGCCTATCTACAAGCTCACACCGAGGCATTGTGAACTTGTAGATCTGCTATTTTTGGATAAAGTTCTCCTCAGAATAGGGATGCTAGGGTTCAAGTGGTTAATGCAAAACAAAAAAAAAATCCTATCACACAAAGATTTGGCGGCCCCCCTGTAGTAGCTCTGAGGACCCCCTGTTGAAGACCCCTGGTTTACAGGCATGTGCAGCTATATGTGGGTCAAGCAGCTGACCAAATTGACGGTCTTCTTGAGCTCACCTGATTCATTGCACTTCCTCTTGCTGTCAGTGCTGCCACTGAATGTTGTATGTGTTTTTTTTTTTGTTCCCACCACCACCCCAGCACCTCCGGTTTTAGGCTCTGCTTTCCCTAACGGTTCTGTTTCCCCTGGGGGGCGGGGGGGTGCTTATAGATGTATATCTCCTCGCTCTTAAATGGTTGTATGCAAATGTGCTGAGCATGGAGTAATGTATAGCAGAGCCGAGATCAAATATAATATTCACACTTGTTACATTTTATAAATCAGACTTTCTCAAGCTATTAATGGTCTCAGTCTATCCTTGAGTTATCTGACTGAAATTGGATGAACATTTTGACAAAGACACTCGAACAGTCGGTGAAAATGACTTACGAGGGTTTATGCGAGTGTGGGAAGGGTATGTGTTTATTTCCCATGATGCAGCCTGTTGATGCAGTGTTCAGTATTACAGTACATGGCTAAAATCACCGGTACAGTTTATTCTGAATGTAGCAATCAGGTTAAATTGACTTTAAATGCTAATCCATTTGAAGTCAATTTAATACTCACAAAAAAACAAACATCAAAATGAGGGTATCTATGTAGATCCATTAGGACATGGGTTCTGAAAAGTGCGGTTCAGGGACCTTCAGTGTTCCTTGAGAGGGTTCAAAACGGACCCTTACAGGCCTGTAACTCTGCGAGCGTGCCAAATGGACCCGTAAGGGTACGTTTGGTTCCACTGGCACGTTCTCAAGAGTTATAGGGGGTGCTTGAAATACCTTAATAACAACAAGTTTGAGAACCACTGCATTAGGTGAAGCAGAGTAGCTTTTTCCACTGTGTCTCTCTCCAGAATTGATTGACTGTTCCTTAAGGTAAGGAAGAGTGTACCGTCCATAGTCTCACGGTGTTTACATCCCACATCTCCTTGAGCTCACAAAGCAGTCGGTTTGCTGGATCCTGTGAGTGACACGGTTAATGACGGTTTCCCATGCTGTCAGTAGCCTCGCCAAGAGCGGACATCTGGACCAGCAGTAGCAGCCGATATATACCACAGTCCAGTCCAGAATTCAGCAGGGTCCACTCTCTCCAATCCTAGAAACACAAGCAGAAAGGAATGCGAATGATTGACCCGTGTCCAAAAGAAATCCGCAAAAGTACTAGAACAGCTCAAACCTTTTTTTTTGTGGAGAAATATTCCCCAAATGGAGCCGGCCGGCGTGGAATGGAGATCGTTCATTTTTATTATTATCTTCTCTGAAAAGAGCAAAAAAAAAAGAAGAAAATGCTAGGAATGATTGTTTCAAGACAAAAACCTTTAAGCGCAGTCTCAGCCTCATATGACCAGAGATCCATCGAACAGACAAAATCAATCAAGACGTGAGTCATGGCTGATCACTCTAGCAGAAACAGGATCGGGTTGCGTTTCAGAACACATTCCATGCTGAGAGACTTTGGGGGGGTGTAGGGGGGGGACGGGGGGTTCAAAGTAATGTAGAAAAGTTTGCGGATGAACCATGAGGGACCTCAACCACCACCACACACAATTATCACATTACTAGTAGCGGTGGGAGAGATCAAGGACGAGACAACACAGTGTGTGTGCAGCTTCCAGCCATGTTGGATGACAACGCCACGCTTTTAGCTCGTCGCGGCAGCACGGCTGTGGGTATAGGTTTGTTTTTTTGGCAGAACGGTGCTCAGACTTCAATAGACAACCACCACACCAGTGTTGCTTTTGTCGACTAAGACTATGACGAAAAATGTTCGGCGAGTACCTTTTTTCACTGACGAAAACTAAATAAAAACTAAGCTACGATGACTAAACCTAAGACTAAATATATTGACAATTTCGTCAACAGATAAAAACTAGAAACTGTTAAAATGTTAGTGAGGGACTAGTGGAGAACAGATTCAGTAGAACTAAAAGACAAGTCATTTTATGTTTGGTTGCTCTTGGGTGTTGCGCTCTGAAAATAGCAGATCTACAAGCTCACAACGCGTCACAGCGTGAGCTTGCAGATCGGCTATTTTCAGCATGCAACCAAGTGTAAAATCAGCCATTACGATGCCATCAAGGCCCGCCAAAATACATTTCACTTGACTAAATCAACTGTTGATTTAGTCGACTAAAACTAGACAAAAACTAAAACATTTCAGATGACTAAAATATGACTGCTGTCAAAATCAACACTGCACCACACGTCAATTTAAAGCCCACGTAATGCTTTGTTGCGCGTGGGGGTGTAAACAGCAAATCTACAAGCTGTGAGGACATCAAGTCCTCAGCTGTGAGGAGCTTGTAGATCGGATATCTCCGGGTGCACGACACCCCATGAGTAATAAAAACCCAAAAGTATTAAATCAAGCATCACGCTCTGCAGCCAAAACCTCATCAGACACTCAGCACCCAAGTGGCCTAGATCAGACGAGAGATTAAGCGAAGACGTAGGGGGCTTGGAAACAATTAAACAAATTGAGTAATTATTAAGCATGAACTCTTAGTGTTGGGGTAGGCGTGTTTGATAGCGTTATGATGTTATGGGAAAAAGCTGGAGCATAGGCAATGCTTTTTGTTTCCAAAACAACAGCTGGGTGCGCTATCTACACCGTCTATCAAGCTATTATGACAGCGCCGCATAAATCAGAAAAAAACTTTTTTTTCTCTCTCCCTCTCTCTCCCTCAACTGTGATTTGGAACAGCATGTATCACAGCTGTTAACGTCAGGGGCATTTTGATTCCAAGTGGATCACTGCGGGAGGGCTCCGGGGGTTAGAGCCTAGGCCCTAGAACGTTGCAGGGTAGGTGGCCGCGTGGCCCGTCCTGAGAACGTTGCACTTTGCTTTAGTAGGTCTCAAACTTTTTAGTGTCAAGGACCCTCAAATTGATATGTATTTGGCCGCGGAACCCCAACTGAATTTATTTTGTGCCAGGGACCCCCAGAAGAGAAGATTTGGAATAAAAATACAAAAATTGTCAAAAATTGTCATTGTCATTGTACTAGACAACAACATTTTTGGTTTCTTTTTTTGTTTGTAGGAAACAACCCATTGTTTGGGAAACACTGCTCCAAACAAGCGCCCACAGTTTAACAATTTATTTATGTCCACACTCAGGGAAAGCATAGAGGGACACAAATATGTTAGGTGCAGTAACATACACACACAACACAAACAGACACACACACAATGACAATGACATCATGTTATCATCTGGTATCATGTGATACCAAGCGGCATTGGCACCTTTTACAGCTTAACCTGGAGTGCAGTGTAGGTGGCCTGCTCTACCTGACACACACACACACACACACACACACACACACACACACACACACACACACACACACACACACACACACACACACACACACACACACACACACACACACACACACACACACACACACACACACACACACACACACACACACACACAGTTCCCCTCCTGACGACGTGCACTTTGCTTTACCTGTGCATCTTTCCAAACAAACCGCCCACACACACAATGACATCATTCTGTCTGCACCCCCCAGCCCAACACACCTTCCTCTGAGGTTACCATGGTGACAGCCATTGCAGTGGGACCGGCCCAGCCGCCTGCCACTGTTCGCTGCCACCGTTCCCCCGGGGGGAAAGTAATTAAGTACATTTTACTTTAAGTACTGTAAGGTACTGTGAGGTAAACATTTTTATACTTAATACTTTTACTCTCAAGAGGCCAATATTGTGCAGGATTAAAGGGAGGTTCCACCTCCCCTCAAGCCAAAATCAGGTCAGTCCGGTGCTCATCTCAGGAGCTTTAAGACACATGCGGGTAAGAAGAAAAGACGGACAGTTGAAGCCTTTTCTTCAACCCATTAAGACCTGAGGCCCATTCTAAAAATGCCCTCTAAATCAGGAGTCTTCAACCTTTTCAGGTCAAGGACCCCCTAGCTGAGAGAGAGATGAAGCAGGGCCCCCCTCTACATATTGTATAAAATTGTGTTGCAGATTGAAGCTTTTCATAGATTTGTTGTGTGAACTAATGTTTTTTGTTTATTTCACTTAAACCCTCAATACTTGGTAATCTTGATCGTTGGCTCTGTACTTGATCGTCTCTTTTTTCCCCTCTACACCAAATCTCTTTGCCGGAAATAGCCGATTTACAAGCTCGTAGATCTGCTATTTTCGGCTAATGTTCCCCTCAGAATAGGGATTCTAGGGTTGAAGTGGTTAATAAAATAAAAAGTCAAACTTTGGCTGCGGACCCCCATCTGGAAATGTTTAGTGCCAGGGACCCCCAGAAGAGAAACATTTTGGATAAAAAATTAAAAATACTCCAAACATTTTCAAACACTTCCAAGAGCTTTCAAAATGTTTCAAAAATAGCAGATATACAAGATTGCAGCTGTGAGCTTGTAGATCTTCTGGACAAGAGCTACTGTAGGTGCAAGGCAGGAAAGACAACGTTTCGATGACATTATTGATGACCTGACAAAGATAACATCGTCAACGTTTGTCTTTCCTGCCTTGCACCGTACTACGTTAGGGACAAGGGCTTTGGGACGTCCGTGCTGCCCTCAGTGCTTTCTTCTTAACTACTTAAATATCGTACTTTGTAGGCGTAGATTTTTTTTTACTCAATTACATGTTTTAATACAGGACTTTTTACTTGAAACCGAGTATCTCTACCACGTCATCCCCCTGAGGGAAGGAGGAACGTGAGGAGTCTGTGTGTCTGTCGGCACGTCTCACCACGGTTCTGCCTGTCTGCACCCTGAGCTCCTTCTATACATGTACCTGCATCCAGTCACGTTCCACCTGCACTGAGCACAGGATGACTCTGTGGTGTGTGTGTGCAATGGAGGAGCACTTCTCTGTCAACACCCTCCCCCACCCCACACACACACACACACACACACACAGAAAGAGACACACAGACACACAGACACACACACACGCGTGTGAAAATAGCAGATCTACAAGCTCACAACGCGCCGCGATGCGACGCATTGTGAGCTTGTAGATCGCCAAATTGATAAGAAAGTGCATTTGCATGCACGTGAATACGTATGTGTGCGTGTGCGTGCGTGTGCGTGTGCGTGTGCGTGCGTGTGGTGGGGTCTTCTTTTTAATATGTGGCTCCAGTGTTGCTAGCAAAGCATCAAAGTGTGCAAAAGAAACTTTAAAACGGTCGGGATGATGCCTCAGCTTCTTGTACAACGTGTGAAACTCTCCGCCCTGCTTACAGAATGTCAGGATAGGATGAACCCAATATTCTCTTTTCCTTTATTCTTTTTTCACAAGTGACAGGACCAAAAAAACATCTTCACTGCATGATGACTGTATTATTATTATTTTTTTCGTTCTGCGAAAACATTGCAACGAATATAAATAAAACGCATCGGACTCAGTGTCCAAGGATGTTGTGCGTGACGTTTTTTTTTGCTTCTTTTGTTGTAAGCATCCTAATTGTATGATTGTGTTTTCTTTGCTTGATGTTCTGTGCAAAGCACAATGAATCGCCTTGTTGAAATGTGCTATAATAAAACCGCCTTGCCTATTTATCTATCTACAGCAGTGGTTCTCAAACTTTTTCATGTCAAGGACCCCCAAATTGACACTTATTAGCCCACGGACCCACATTTCAAAAGATATGCCAGGGACCCCCATAAGAGAATATTTTTTACGGCTCTAGCAGTGATTCTCAACCATTTTAATTTCAAGGACCCCCAGTTTGACATGCATTAGGGCTGCAGACTCCCATTTAATGGCATTTCTATCACTTGGACCCCAATTTATATTGTAAAATCTATGTCAATTTAACTCTGAGAGTGTACAAATGGAACCAAATGGACCCGTTAGGGTCCATTTGGTTCCATTTGTACACTCTCAGAGTTACAGACCATTAAGGGTCCATTTAGTTCCTATCCATCATTTAGCTGGGGACCCCCTGGAACTCCCTCAGGGACCCCTGGGGGTACCCGGACCCCACTTTGAGAACCAATGATCTACAGTAGCTATCTATCTATTCTAGTTTTCTCAGCCACCCCGGTGACCTACAGTACGTGACCTCTCCTACAGTAGCCACCCAGAAAAACCACACACTTCATCGTGATCATCATCACTTCACTTCACAGCAGGGCCTCGCCTCAACTGTCAGCCTCCATTACAGAAACCTGTTGACAACAACAACAACGCTGAACTTTCCACAACCCATATTGACTTCCAATACGTCTCCTGAGAAGGCCTCACTGGATCAAAAACAAGACTTCTTGGGTCAGCGGCAAGCCAGCAATAAAGTAAAACCATACTAAGAAAAGTTATCTCCATGTTAGCTAGCAGTTAGCTGATGCTAAACACATGATTAAAGGGATAGTGCACCCAACAAATTACTTTTTTTCTATTGATTCATCGCATTAATTTGTCGCATTCCTAAGCCAATACTTTGATGACCAGTGGACCGGCATCAAATTATTGGCTTAGGAATGCGAAAAAATCTCCATGGGGGTGACTAACCAATAGAAAAAAAGTCATTTTGGGGGTGTACTATCCCTTTAAGCAACCGAATAGCTGTCTGTTACTACACAGTAAAATCCTAGTAGTGTTAATAAAAAATACAAATTCCAAACTCTGAGAGAGTATAAATGTAACCAAATGGACCCTTTACGGGTCCATTTGGTTACATTTGTACACTCTCAGAGGATTTGACAGTGTGCAATGTGTTTGGCCTCCATTTTCAGCCAGCCAGCCCCATAACTGTGGAGCTCTGCTACGCCTTCCCTCGTGTTGGACTGCGGCCAACGTTAGCATTATCAGCCTGTAGAACCAGGCCTCAACCTGCCCTCAGCCTGCCTGTCTGTCTGCCTGCCTGCCTGCCTGCCTGCCTGCCTACGTGCCTGTCTCTCTGTCTGCCTTTCTGCCTGTCTGTCTGTCTGCCTACCTGTCTCTCTGCCTGTCTGTCTGTCTGCCTGCCCGTCTGTCCGTCTGTCCGTCTGTCTGTCTGCCCGCCTGTCTGCCTGCTTCCTGCCTGTCTGCCTGCCTGCCTGCCCACGGCAGAGAACAGCCCCTATCGCCCTCCCTCATCAGTACATTTACCTGTCTGCTGGCACAATGCCATCCGCGCACACACACACACACACCCCCCCCCCCCCCCCACACACACACACACACACACACACACACACACACACACACACACACACACACACACACACACACACACACACACACACACACACACACACACACACACACACACACACACACACACACACACACACACACACACACAGTTCCCCTTTCATCTGTTGAGGACAGGAGCGCTATAGCGATATAGTTGGATAAAAAAAAAAGGAGGTATTACATGTCTTAACTTTCACGGAGATGGACGACTGACTCGGTTAGGGTCAAACATGGCCGCCCTCCGTTCAGAACACCCACCGTTACTCTGACAGGAGCCACACACACACACACACACACACACACACACACACACACACACACACACACACACACACACACTTTGTTCCTCCCTATACATCGACCTACACAGTCCTTTCCCTCATTCCGTGGGTGCCACACACACACACACACATTTGTATTGCTGTACTTGTGAGGACATCGACCATTTAGAGTAGTGATTTTACGGAAACACTGTAATTCTTTTTAACCATAACGCTATAAAGCCGAAAATAGTCACCGTCACACAAAGAAATATAAATCAGGCATATAACTCTGACCTTAAACCCTACACCGGTGATAGGGGCTGGTCTCTGCCGTGGGCAGGCAGGCAGGCAGGCAGGCAGACAGTCAGGTAGACAGGCAGGAAGCAGGCAGACAGGCAAGCAGGTAGGCAGGCAGACAGGCAGGCAGGCAGGCAGACAGACAGACAGGCAGGCTGAGGGGCGGGGGTAATGTTTTTTTCAAAAAGGCCGCATCGCATCGCATAATATGCACAACTTTCTGCATATTTCAATATTTTACGCATTGCCACATATTTCACAACTTTCCGCATATTTCGCAACTTCCCGCAATTTCACCGCATAAAATTGCGAAACCCCCCGCATATTTCATCGCAAAATCAAGGATTTTAGCCCGCATAATCAAGAGTTTTAGCCCGCATAATCAAGAGTTTTAGCCCGCATAATCAAGAGTTTTAGCCCGCATAATCAAGAGTTTTAGCCCGCATAATCAAGAGTTTTAGCCCGCATAATCAAGAGTTTTAGCCTGCATAATCAAGAGTTTTAGCCTGCATAATCAAGAGTTTTAGCCCGCATAATCAAGAGTTTTAGCCTGCATATTCAAGAGTTTTAGCCTGCATAATCAAGAGTTTTAGCCCGCATAATCAAGAGTTTTAGCCTGTATAATCAAGAGTTTTAGCCCGCATAATCAAGAGTTTTAGCCCGCATAATCAAGAGTTTTAGCCCGCATAATCAAGAGTTTTAGCCTGCATAATCAAGAGTTTTAGCCCGCATAATCAAGAGTTTTAGCCTGCATAATCAAGAGTTTTAGCCCGCATAATCAAGAGTTTTAGCCCGCATAATCAAGAGTTTTAGCCTGCATAATCAAGAGTTTTAGCCTGCATAATCAAGAGTTTTAGCCTGCATAATCAAGAGTTTTAGCCTGCATAATCAAGAGTTTTAGCCTGCATAATCAAGAGTTTTAGCCTGCATAATCAAGGATTTTTGCCCGTGTTTTTCTGGAGGGTCTACCTAACCATAACCTGAATCTTTTCCTAATTAAACCTGACTATAAATATTTATTTCCCCAAGATATTTTTGGGTGCTGTTCTTCCTTTATTTGGACAGTATAGTAAAGAGAGTAGAGAGAGGTAAACGGGTAGAGAGAGACGGGGAGTGACATGCAGCTAAGGACGTCAGTCTCAGGAATCAAACCCGCGACACGCTGTCATTATAGAGCCTGTTATGTGTGGTAATGCGCTTTAACCACTTTGGCGCCCCCAATTTTTTTAATACCATAAAACAACCAATTTTCTTGTGAGGACGAGGACAATTATCCTCATAATATCTATTTCTTAAATGCTACTATACTTGCGGGGACATGTGTGTGCACACTCACACACACACACACACACACACACACACACACACACACACACACACACACACACACACACACACACACACACACACACACACACACACACACACACACACACACACACACACACACACACACCCATCAACAGGTCGGCTCAGGGGTGGGCCATCAAAGCATATCTTCATTCAACCCACTGAAAGGGATCTGAGGCTCTCCAGACAGGCCGCGTTTGAAGTGATATCTCTGTGTGCCACTGCATTCTTTACCATGCTGTCATGACTGAAGTTACACACACTCTCACACACACACACACACACACACACACACACACACACACACACACACACACACACATAAAAAGTAGGAAAAAACGAGTAAAGAGGGCGAGATCACGGGCACCGCCATGGCTGTGCCCCGTGATCCTGTCTCATGAAGAGTCACCGCTCTGTCCACGTTCGCTCTGTTTGAGCGCCAACTTTACTTTACAGCAGTGGTTGTCAAACGTATTTGTGCCAAGGACCCCCAAATTAATGTATGTATGTAGCTGTGGACCCCCCCATCATCTACAACATTTTTGTGGACCTCCATAAGCAAAGATTTGAGTTTAAAATGTTCGCTTTGAAAAATATATATACAGTATACGTCGCGATTTTTCAAAAATAGCAGATAACGCGGCACCAAGTGTCATTTCAAGATTTATTTGGCGCGTGCCGTGCTATGAGCTTGCAGATCTGCTATTTTTGCAATTTTTTGAATTATACATATTTTTAAAGACACATTTTTTTTACTCAAATCTTTGCTTCTGGTGGTCTCTGCCCTGGAACAAAATATTTTGAGATGAGGGTCCATGGCCCAATACATATCATTTTGGGGGTCGATGACATGAAAAAGTTTGAGAACCACTGCTTTACAGTGCTGTAGTTAAGTGGCTGTGTTGGATTACGCGTGTGAACATACAGTATACATACAGTAAGTAGTACAGTGTGAGGACGTATAGTGAAATCAGTCCTACCAGTGTATTCATTCGCTGGGAGGATCATCTTCCTGTTTCATCTGTTGCCTTCTCTGCATGCGTTCACCTGAGATCAACCTGGAGGAAGATAAAAGACGTCAGGAGAAGAGCGGAGGTGATTCACCATGCTCCGTGAGCTATACAAACACCAAACTACAATATTTTCAGATTTAATTTCGTTTGCCCCACAATAGACTTACCCTAAACTCGATTTGTCGTCTCTCCGGCTACAATGCAAACAAGGAAAGAGCGCAAACAAGTTCCTCTGGTTTCACAGAATACATTACATCCCTCCCGATTTCCTATAGGTTTTTTTAATACTGTGTGTTTTGTGCCGTAATCGCTGTTTTAATGAGGGGGGCACCCGCTCATATACTGTACTGTATGTCTTGTGTTTAAACGGCTGCCTTCCTGCCTGCCTGGCGGGCTGGCTGCTCCGTGGTAACCTTTTAGGGTCCTTGCTGGACCCAAACACCATCATAATCACTGAAATGACTCAGACCTTCTCCTAGAATAGTACATTAACCCCTTTAATCCGGGAACGCATGTGTGTCACTTTAGATTTCTTTGGCTATTCAAAAATATCAGATATACAAGCTCATAGCGCGGCACCGAGTGCCGCGCTATGAGCTTGTAGATCTGCTATTTTTTTGTATATCGAGAAAATGTGTGCAATTTTGAATATATTCTACAAATGTCTTTTAAACAGTTTTTTGAAAAAACGTATTAGTGGTGCTCCAACTTTTCTATGTCAAGGACCCCCAAAATGATGTATTTGGCCAAGGACCCCTATCTCAAAATATGTTGTTCCAGGGACCCCCAGAAGCACAGATCAGAGTTAAAAATGTTTTATAACATACTGTATATATAATTCAAAGATTTGCAAATATTTTCACGTTTTTTCAAAAATATCAGATCTACAAGCTCATAGCGCAGCGCTATGAGCTTGTAGATCTGCTATTTTTGAATAGCCAAAGACATCTAAAATGACACAGATGCGTTCCCGGTCTGAGAGGGTTAACAGAAGCTTTTAAAAAGAAAGGTCCAAGCCGCATGCATGCATTGCACGCATCACCCCCACACTATTCATTTCAATGTAAAACTTAACTAAGATGTTAAAAGGGTCCGGTTGCAACGCTACCTGGAAGTTAAGGGGAATGGAGGACCACCAGAAACTCTCTTTTCCATCATACCGTTTCACCATTATTATTAGCTCACTCATACAGTTAGCAGACAGGCAGTTAGTGGAAGTACGTTTACTAAAGCAGAGGTTCTCGAACTTTTTCCTGCCAAGGAAGGACTCCCAAATGGATATGTGTTTGGCCGCGGACCCCTATCTGAACATGTTTTGTGCCAGGGACCTCCCAGAAGAGAAGATTTATGTAAAAAAAACTCTAAATTATCCAAACATTTTCGAAATATTTGTATATCTTTCTATATAGTAGAAAGTAGCAGATGTACAAGCTTGTAGATCTGCTATTTTTGAATAGCCAACATATAAATGGATAAAGTGGTTGAAATGATTGTGATGCTACTGTATATTTACTACTTTTGCTGGGGACCCCGGAACCCCCTCAAGGACCCCTGTGGGTCCTCGGACCCCACTTTGAGAACCACTGTAATAAAGTACTGTACTTAATTGCAATTTACTTTACTCGAGTATTTCTATTTTTTATAATACTTCAATCTTCTTCTAAAAGTGCAAATACTGTACCGCACTTATTACTACGCTAAAATGATTTGACAGGATTAGTTACTAGTTACTTTGCAGATTTTGATTATTAATACAAAATACATACATTAACCACTTAAACCCTAATTCATGCATACTTCCGTCTATTTGAAAATAGCCGATCTACAAGCGTTGCATCGTCTCACAACACATTGTGAGCTTGTAGATCTGCTATCTTTGAAAGATTTTGAAAAATTGGGACATTCTGCATAATAAGTAGTTTTACTTTCGCATTTTCACAGCTTGTACATCTGAACATGAAAATAATAAGAATCGTGATTCTCCCTGGTACAAAGCATTTTCAGATTTGGGGTCCGCAGCCAAATTACACATCAATTTGGGGGTCCTTGACACAAAAAGGTTCGAGAAGCACTGACTTGGGAGTACTTCTTCCACCATCATTACCTCACTCACACAGTCAGCAGGTAGAGAGAGAGAGAGAGAAAGAGAGAGAGAGAGAGAGAGAGACGTCGGACGGACGGGGAGGGAAACGAAGGATTCTTAACAGACGTTGCGTTTTAATGAGCTCCTCGACTGAAGCGGCGCGTCCCCCCCCCCCCCCCCCCCTTGGCCCATACAGCGACAGGCCCACAGCCAGGGACCCGATCCACAAACAAAGGTATTCTCCGGTTCTGAGTTTCACTGGCCCCGGACCGGTTGCCCCTGGCAACAAATGCACTGTTTCCAAAGTGACAACAAAGCCGACAAACTTAAGAACCCTTCCATTCAAAAAGTCTGGGCGCTCCGAGAGTTTTGAAGGGGGGAAAAGCGGTAATAATAACAGGACGACGGGGAGAGAAACGGAACACCAGCAAATAACTTCCCACCAGAGGTTCTTTCTGGACGACATGGTGAAATGATTCCTACTGATCCTCCTCTCGCTCTCTCCCTCTTTTTAAAATATACCTGAACCTGGCACGGGGCGCCGTAGGTAGCCTGTGTGTGCTATTTCCATTTCTCTTCAAACCCCTCTTATATTTCCCTATTTCTTTCTGTCATAATCATTGCTGTCGGGCAGAAACCTTGCATCTCCATGCAGTATTTCAACATTTTAGTTTTTTTCTTAAATGAATGCCCTATACTTCGTCACACTACAGTGTCACACAAAAGTGCCAAAAATATCCGATCTAAAAGCATACAATGCTTCACAGAGTGACGCGTTGTGAGCTTGTAGATCTGCTATTTTTGAAAACTAGAGTTTGGGCCTCTACGTGAGCCTCACAACTACGTCGCACCGCCGATCCGACCAATATGCCCATACTGTATTATGGAGATCCCGGCAGTGTGCGTGCAAAGTTTCACCCCGATTGGTCCAGTGGTGGTGCCTGAGTGTAGCTGTTCACACAGCAGGCCTGATGGTGGCGCTATAAGAGGCCGATGTGAAACACATGGGGTTGAGGTTCGTCCCTGGACAGTGCATGTAAAGTTTCATGCTGACTGGTCCAGCGGTGCCTGAGATTAGCTGTTCACAGACAGACAGAAGGAGCGAAAACATAAACCCTCGCCTTCGGCCGTCCCGGCGGGGATAACAAAAAATATTGATTGAATTGTTAGTAATGTAGTTAGTAAAGACGAGCAAATTATGCACCAAAAAATATCAATATGTCTAATTTTTTTTTTTTTACTGATTTGTTTACGCCTGATGCCATGATGAACACATTGAGGTTAGACTCCATATTTGGGCGTAGCTGCATCGCTAACTCCTTATATGGTTATGGCTGAGTCATCCCTGGCACAAAATATTTTTGAGATGAGGGGGTCCGCAACCAAATACATATCATTTTGGGGGTCCTTGAAATGAAAATGTTTAAGAACAACTGTTATAAACCAATGAAAAGTATTAACAAGAGCTAAGTGACTAAATAATAATTACACTGGATCCACTGGGAATCCGGGAATCTTTTTTCAATTTCCTGAAAAGTGACGGGTAAGTGAGTTATCATGGACGCCCAGTGGGCAGAAGGAGCTCCATGTGGGCTACTAGGTCTAAAGCATCCAGATGAGGTCATGCTTTAGAGAGAGAGGAGCCAAAGGGAAGGAGAAGGGCCCGGGTCGGTCGGTTCGGTCGGTCGGGTCTTGATTAGCTCAGACTGGTATAGGGGGCCTTTTTTCTCTCATACTGGACACCCCTTTGTGGACCCAGATTACTACCTTATGAAAAACTACACCCCGCTGGCCAGGCCTGCTGGGATCAGAGCTTTGTGACCACTGCATCCTCTCTTTGCTTATATACCTCCTACACACACACGCACGCACAGACACACACACACACACGTGAGCAAACATAAGCGCACACGCACACACAAAGCCAATGAAAAACACACACACACACACACACACACACACACACACACACACACACACACACACATACCGACATCATGTATGCCGGGGTTTGGGGGGTGACAGCTCTCACACATGACATTCTGATGCTGATGAAAATGAGTGTGCGTGAACGCGCACACACACACACGAGCAGAACAGGCCGCGCACGCGGTCACAAACGTCATCTCCACTTGTATATGTGACGAGCAACGGGTAATAATAATAATCCCCACAGATGGAAAACAACTTCAACCTGCATTTCGTCCACAGGGCCCAGATGACACATTATACGCGCGCACGCACGCACGCGCACACACGTACATTCGTATTACTATATTTGTGAGGACATAAAACTTGTTTTTTTAATCAAAATTGTAAGCCTAAGTCTAAAAACATAATTTTTAACTTATAAACCAACCGTTTCTCTTGTGTGGACCACGGAAATAATCCTCACAATGTCTATTTCTCAAATTCTACTATATTTTTGGGGCCCTCACAAGCATAGTAATACAAGTACACACACACACACACACACACACACACACACGAGCAGGCAACGCACGCTGGCTATTACTGAGGTTGGCTCCTCCGGCCGGTCTCCAATGAAAATCACATGATGGCCCACGTCCAGCATTGAGAAGAAAGAGAGAGAGAGAGAGAGAGAGAGAGAGAGAGAGAGAGAGAGAGAGAGAAGAAGAAGAAAAAAACTCAACAAGTAAGAATCCTCCACCCCGGCAAACATCAACAAACAACATTAGAACAACACAGAGAACCTCTGAGGTTGAGCTCTGAGGGGATTTGATCCTCACCATGCCTCTCTCTCTCTCTCTCTCTCTCTCTCTCTCTCTCTCTCTCTCTCTCTGCACAGAGGGGTGGAGGGAGGCCGCAGGATGATTTCAATTATTTGATATAATTTCTGATGGTCCATTAGTTCAAAATAAAGCTGTGATTATAAGGGACGTGTAAACAGAAATGCAAGGGGGAAAAAACAAAAGAACACGCACACCGGACCGGAGTCTCACCAGAGCTCTGTTCTCTTCTCCCATGTGGTGGAAAAAGTAACTAAGTATGTTTACTCCTGTGCTGTACTCAAGTACAGTTTTGAAGCACTTTTAGCTTTACTCAAGTATTTTTCGATAGTTTAGACGTTCTACTCCAATCTTACTTTGAAGATGTCGATTATTACAAAACTTACTGTACACAGGGTTGCCAGATCTGCATATTATAATTTCCCCGCAATATTTTATTTAGAAAATAGCCGATCTACAAGCTCACAACACGTCGCATCGCGACACGTTGTGAGCTTGTAGATCTGATATTTTTAAATAGCTGATGTACTGTATATGTTAAAGTGCTCATGCGGCCCATAGTTGCTTCTTTTGGGCTGGTTTCTTGTGATTGCTTGTTTCTCTCTGATTGCTTGTTTCTCTCACAGAATCTGGCAGCACTGACTGTACATCAGAATCAGAATCAACTTTATTGTCACATCACAGGTTTACAGGTGTAAAACAGCTGGGTGAAATTCGTTTTCGTGCGAGCTCCATCGTTTCTGTCACTTCCATGAAAGAAAGGGAAGAAGAAGGAGGGGGAAGAGAGGGAGAGAGATCAAAAACGAATTATCTACATATTCACACATAGTACTGTATATCTATCCGGTGCGGTATAAGTACCTATTTTATACTTCAGCTATTTGAAAATAGCTATTCGTTGTGAGCTTGTGCTTCTGCTATTTTTGAAAAACGTAGCACTTTTACTTTGGTTCTATAGAGTATATTTTGATGCCATAAACATGAAGAGTATTTTCATGTCGTGGTGTTGCTGCTACTTTTACTTAAGCAAGTAAATCTGTGCACTCCTTCCACCGGCTCAGCCGCCCGCCCGCTCTGTTCCAGATGTGGAATGGCTGGCTAATTAGCAGCGCCCTCACTTTCATGTGACTTTACCCAAATAAATGTGTTTTAAAACCAGAGAACAGCAGCTGAACGACCGACCGACTGCAGCCTGCCTGCATGCCGCTTGCTTGGGGGTTCTGACCACACAGCACAACTTCAACACCTTTGCACACACAAATATTTCTTACTGCTTCACAAGTAGAGCAAATAGTTTTCTAACGTGCACTATCAGAGGCAAATATTTATGGCTGGAAACACACACACACGCACGTGCACACGCACACACACACACACACACACACACACACACACACACACACACACACACACACACACACACACACACACACACACACACACACACACACACACACACACAGGCAGAAACCTCTTGTCTCCATATTCAAACTTTTTGTGTTTTTTCGTAAATTAACGCCCTACTTCATCATACTACAGCGTCACACAAAAGCATCAAAAGTAACAGATCCATAGGCTCGAAACGCTTGTAGATCTGCTGCTTTAGAATTTGAATCCTGAGAAGAAACAGTTTTGGACATATGAGGTTGTTTCCACCCGAACAGAGACGATATGAAGAATTCACACACACACACACACACACACACACACACACACACCTACACACATGCGCGCGAACACGCACACACACGTGCACACGCGCAGGGACACTGGCACAAGCTTGCGCCAGTGCTCGGTTAAAGCAGTCATGTGAAACGACCCGTTTATTTTCTGCAAATCAGATTACATCTCTGAGCTGAGGGCTACAGGTCCACTCACATGCACACGCACACGCGCGCACGCACGCACGCACACACACACACACACACACACACACACACACACACACACACACACACACACACACACACACACACACACACACACACACACACACACACACACACACACACACACACACACACACACACACACACACAGTCTCAGTACATGTATTGAAACCACCAAGCCAACATGTTAAATAATATGTCACAGTGTACATTGAACTGGACATTATATAATATACTGTACACGTATATATATTCACTTGTATATCTGTACACTACATCATGAGCCGAATTCTTGACTAATTGACGCTAGGTTTAGTGCAAACGAGTCAAAACTGCACCACTGAATGTTTCTTAATCAGATGGTGCTACGCATTTCTCTGTTGCTGCAGCTCTCACAAGCACTCATTAAAAACCGCAAAACCGGCCCGGTGAGGGTTAAACAATGCACTTCAAAAAACGAGCCCTGATTTCTCTCTCTGTCGGCTAATATCATACCATAAAGAATTTTGGGATAAGCTGCGATAAGCTTTCTTTCAACGGGGCAGGACTGCCGCTTGGCAGCCGCCATGGCAGAGTGAGCAAACATGTGGAAACATGCTTAGACTGTATTTGGCAGGTATACGCAAATAATAAGATTCGACTTCTATTCAAATTACCAAACACAGATGTGTTTCAGCAGGAAAATGCATGTCGGTTTCCTCAGTGTCAAATGTGCCAGGCCCCGGATGATTATTTTCTAATTTATTTAATGTCCGGCAAGATGGATTATTATACGAGTGAGGGAGTGAGCAAGCCAGTGAGTCAGTGAGTGAGTGAGGGAATGTGTGTGTGTGTGGGTGTGGGTGAATGAGTGAGTGTTGCTTGATGACGAACACCTTAGCTAACTGAGCTAAAGGCGGCTATGGCTATGGCTGAATGTGTAGAGAGGCTACAGTGGAAAACAGAAGGTCCCAGGTTCGATTCCTCGCCCCCCCCCCCGGCAATGTTTCTAGGTGTCGATGAGCAAGACACTTAAAGGGGTAGTTCACCCCCCCAAAAATCATGGATATTTCTTTAGTTTTTGTCGAATTCCTAAGCAAATAATTTCATGACCAGCGGACCGGTAGGCAGCGGTTCCGGTAGGAGACACAAAGGAGACTCTTTGTGTCTCCTACCGGAACGGCTGCCGGTCATCAAATTATTGGCTTAGAAATGTGACAAAAACTAAAAAATATCCATGCATTCAAGTCTCCATGGGGTGACTAATCGATAGAGAAAAAGGCATTTTGGGAGGTGAACTATCCCTTTAACACCTAACAGCCCAAATGGACAGTCCATTTTGGTTCCATTTGTACACTCTCTGTGGTTAAATAGATCAATCTTGAAACCATGTATAGGCATTTTTCTTTTTCTCCTCCCTACCCAAGTCAGAATGCATGGAGGAGAGGCAGGCTGGTGGGCGATGGAGGTGGAACGGTCTGCTTAATCAAAGCCAGACACTTGGAGGAGGTACAAGTCTCCTTCCTTAAAGCTTCTACATCAGGCTAATCAGCAGGCAGCTCTGCAACTCCATCAACCATGTCCCCACCGCGTCCCCACGGTCCAACCAGCAGGCCAACTAACTACCAGCTACAGATAGCATCTTCATGCACCCAAAATCCAAAGTCCACCTTTAGCTACAGCTTCGCAAAGGGAACTTTTTTCAAACGCTTTTTAATGTCTCTACCTTGCAAAAATCATCATCCACGGTCACGGTCATTGTTCACACACAAACGAAAAGCAGAGCTGGAAATCGACCTGCCATTTATTACGGAGTGTTTGAGTCTAAAGGTCCTTACACACTGGGGGCAATTTTTTCATGCGAATAATTCTTTTTTTTAAATAAAAAACGTATAAAGTCAATGCAAGCTTTCACATCAACGACGAAGTTTCGCAGAGCGAAAATGCGGCTCTTATTTTTACGCAGCACAGTTGAATTTCGCAGACATTTGCTGGCGACTGCTACACCTTCTGACCAATCAAAATGGTATAGGCCACGGGTCTTCTACAGGGGGTCCGGGATCCCTATAAGGGGTCCTCAGAGTTACTAAAGGGGGTCCGCCAAATCTATGTGAGATAGAACATTTTCTTTCTCTCTTTTGTTTTTCTCACACTAACCACTTGAACCACGAGCATCGCTATTCTGGGGGGAACATTCACCGAAAATAGCCGAGAGTGCAAAAAATAAAAAATAAAGCTCTTAGTCACTTTGGACTCTTTTAGGTGAAATGTGTGCTGGGTCAAAATGTCAGAGCAGTGGTTTTCAACCTTTTTCGTGTTAAGGACCCCCAAATTGACACATATTAGCCCACGGACCCCCATTTGAAAAGATTTGCCAGGGACTCAACCATTTTGATTTATTGGGGGTCCCAATCTACACTGTATCATCATCATTAGTGTTCATTTAACTCTGGGACTGTACAAATGTAACCAAATGGACCCGTTAGGGTCCATTTGGTTCCATTTGTACACTCTCTACACACACATAAGGGGTCAATTTGGTTCCTAACTATTCATTTGGCTGGGGGACCCCCTGGAACCCCCTCAAGGACCACTGGTGGTCTCCGGACCACTGGTTGAGAACCACTGGGTTAGAGGACGGTGTGGATCAGGCAGGTGGGTCTCTATGTCTCTCCAGGGAGGGCACGAGGCCTCTGTCACCCCCTCACAAGTTCATGTGCGGGGGATCATTCTCTCTTCACAAGGTATGGGACACCTGACACGACCACAGACAGGGCAGGGCGGTGAGGAGGGGGGGGTCCGGGAAATAGGGTGGGGTGGGGGACATCCTGGCTAATGTTGCACTGGGTGCTCAGATAAGAGAGGACAGCAGGAAAGGGCAGGGTGGGCCGGAGGAAGGCCTCACTCATCCCTCAGATCACCTGCTACACCTGTTGGAGGACAGATTCCCCATCCTGGCTTAACAGGGCCACCGGCAGGGACCTTGAGACACAATTTCAAGGACCCCCACAACTTCTGAGAGTGTAGAAATGATACCAAACGTCCACTGGAGTTACAGACCTGTAAGGGTACATTTTGTAACTATACATCATTTAGCTGGGGACCCCTGAGTGTCCACAGACCGTACTTTGAGAACCACTAGCCTGAACTACTGCAGTAACTGCACAGCTAATGCAGGGTTGGATTTGCTGGGGGGGATGGGGGGGGGGGGGGGGGGGGGGCCCCCCCCCCATCCATGGCTCTGCTTTTGATATCCCCTTCTGGTCATAGATTTTTAGGGTGAATTAAAGAAAAAATGTGTTTCCTTTTGGGGAAATGTAGACTGTCTGATATGATTGATTTAACCATTTAATACAAAATGCATGTTACCAACATACAGTATACCCCAACTTCCCTAACATAAAAAAGTGAAAACAGAAGATCTACGTTGTGAGCTTGTAGATCAGCTATTTTGGATACTGTATTTGTCAAAGGGCCTAAGTGGTTAAGATCTAGCCATGTGCATATATATGTAAGAGATAATGAACAACAAGGCAGTCATGATTGAGAAAAAAAAAAAACAACAGAGGTGATGCTAGTCTTGGAATCACCCTGAAAGAGTTTATTTCTCAACAATGACCGCCTAAACTGGGGGAGACCGCTGGCCTAGCGGTCCGGGCACATACCACATATAGGCTCTAATGCCTGGCAGCCTAATGCCTGGCGGGTTTGAATCCCGATCACAACGACCTACGCTGCGTGTCACTCCCTGTCTCCCTCTCGCTGTCTATCTCTCTACTGTGTACTATCAATAAAGGCAGAAAAGCCTTTATATCACAAAAAATGACCGCCTAACAGTTAACTGTTCAATACTCTTATTATTACACGGCTACTAAATGAAAAAATAAAACAACAAAAATGATTTAAGTGATTTAAAACAGGATTTAATTGCTTCCTCTAAAGAGAACAGTTTGACTCTTTAGAATCTACAGTTGTGCATGTTATATTGAGAACAGCGGTCTGTCATCAAGTAATAACAGACCGCAGAATGCCGTGATTAACCAATCAAAATCAAGGCATTCAACTGAGCCACGCAATAAAGGCCTAGAACACCGGTAAGTGTGCACTTGTAAAATATAGGGTTGCATAATCACGGCGTCACACCAAAAGCTTCAAAAG
Organism: Gymnoscopelus microlampas; assembly: GCF_963454915.1. NCBI lineage: Eukaryota > Metazoa > Chordata > Actinopteri > Myctophiformes > Myctophidae > Gymnoscopelus > Gymnoscopelus microlampas. The sequence goes on from NC_139948.1 coordinate 40,423,375, forward strand.
TAGCAGATCTAGCGACACGTTTCGAGCTTGTAGATCTGCAACTTTTGATGCTTTTGAATTTAAATCCTGAAAAGCAGTGGTGTAAAGTAACTAAGTACATTTACTCAAGTACTGTACTACACTTTTGAGGTTTTGAGATTTTTACTTTACTGGAGTATTTTCAATTTTCAGTACTTTTACTTCTACTCCACTACATCTAAGAGGTAAATATTGTACTTTGCAGACATAAGTTATTATATTACAAAACATACATTAACCCCTTTAGCCTTATTTTATACATAGGCTATCTGAAAATAGCAGATCTACAAGCAGACGTGTTGTGATCTTGTAGATCTACTATTTTCAAACATTTGAGTACTTTTAATTTTGGTACTGAAGTATATTTTGATGTCAACACTTTTGTACTTTTACTCAAGTAAAGTTTGAATTCTGGACTTTTACTTGTAAAAGAGTATTTCTACATTGCACTACATTTACTTAACCCATTAAGACCGGGGACGCATCTGCGTCTCATTTTAAGATTTCTTTGGGCTATTCAAAAATAGCAGATCTACAAGCTCATAGCGCGGCACCGAGTGCCTCGCTACGAGCTTGTAGATCTGCTATTTTTGAAAAATCTTGAAAAAATATTTTCCAGATTTTTTTCAAAAAACTGTTGAGATTTAGATTTATTTTAAAGAATCGCCTTTGGTCTTTAGTACAAAATGTGAGTCCTTTTTGCACCACTCCTGAAAAGTAACAGTTTTTGACATGAGGTTTCCACATGACAGAGACGATAGAAAGGTTACATACACAGTGACAGCATACATCCGGAGGGATAACAGAACCCAGAAGAAGTGTTAACTCTCTCCGACTTAAATGAACCCTCCAGATATTATTTATTGTGACATTTTTCTTCCATCCGGGGTTTCTTTAAATTTATGATGGTACGTTATATAGCCTATAATTACGATTCAACAATTATTTGTGCTGCTGCTCCTCTTGATGTCGATACGAGCCACACGCTACAATCAGGCCTGCGGTGACTTCCTCACACTCCCCACCAAATAAAACCATGACACAGCGTCTTCATCTGGAGAGCATTTCCTGTCCGCCATGCTGGCACGCCGCCAGCTGGTTCCTGTTTCTACAAAGTCCTACTGCTGCTGCACAGCGGCGCAGAAGTAACGTACAGTACATTTACTCGAGTATACCGTCCATTAAAAGGATGTGAAACACTGGTTTCTTTCAAAATTGGCCTGGAGAACCATCTATCAGGAGACCACATAAGGGGAGGTCAATGCAATTTCCCAGCTTCTTCTTTGTACATAATATCGTTTGTATTTGTTGATGACATGTATTACTGTGTTAATCTGTTATGCTTATGTTGATGAATTGAATACATAGGACCACAATGGAACCCCCTAGGAATTTTTTGTGTTATCCTCTTTTCGCCTTAATGTCTGACTGTACCTCGTGCTGTTTACATTTCTGACTAATTAAGTACTCAAAATCAAACTGTACAATTTGGAGGTACTTTTACTTTACTTGAGCTATTTATTATCTTATCTTTATTATCTATTTTTCCAGAGGAAAATGTTGCACTTTTTTACTCCACCTAATTGAGCTTTAGTAACTTTTGTAGATTTACATTATTATTAAAACATACAATATAAATATACATTAAAGCGGCACTACTGTATACAACCTTTTTTTTATGAATAAAATGTAATTTTGTCCAATCTGTATGGTAGAGTATGTTAATACAATATAACTCATTTGGGGTGGTTGTATTTTGTCTCCCTGCTCTTCTATTGAGACATTTAGATTGTGTCAAAGGTCATGTCTCACCTAGACCCAGGATCTGACACAAATTTGGACCTGGTGGTCAAGATTAATTTTATCCCCTGAGCAGGCTGGCTCTATTAGCTCAATGGTAAAAATGTCAGCACTTGTGCAGGAAACCGGGTTCAAATCCGTGGTAGAAGAGGAAAGTTACATAGTGCAGCTTTAACCCATCGCACCACAACACGTTGTGAGCTTGTTAGAAGACAAAATGTAGTACTTTCAAGTACATTTTGATGCAATTACTTTTATACTTTTCACATTTTTTATACAGGCCTTTTACTTGTAACAGAATATTTCAACATTGTGGTATCGCTACTTTTACTCAAGTAAGAACATCGTAGAGTACTTCTTCCACCACTGGTGTACAGCCACTGGTTCATTTTCTACACAGTCCTACTGTCTCGCTCTCTCTGTCTCTCTCTCTCTCTCTCTGTGTGTCTCTGTGTCTCTCTCCCTTACGTCACCCTGCCATACAACCGAAAACAAACATTTTGTCATTAAACACTGTAGATGACAACTTAAGGAGGACATGGGGGACAACAGCGGGGACGTCTTTAGGCTTCCGTTCGTCGGGGCATTTAGGGAGACTATAGGGACATATTCCCCCACATCTGGAAACATCTGACATGCTGGATTAGGGTGTTTTTTTTTTGGAGAGATGGCTTTGACAAGCCCTTCCCAGCATTTTTTTCTCCTCTCCCCCTTAATCCTCTCATTGAGGAGTGAGGAAGAGCAATTATCAGTGTCATAGCCTGACCCCATAGCTCAGGGAGGTGTGGAAAAGATGGGGGATAATCAAATCAGAGAAAGTGGCTGTTAACCACTTTCAAATTGTCTTTTCAAAAAGTAAAAAAAAAATATATATATAATTTATTGCTAATTTACAAATTTAGTTTTAATTATATTCTGTTACTATTATTATTATTATTTTTTATTATTTCCCCCTTTTTCAATGGTGGTTGGTGCCGGGGTGCAGCGTTAGGGATCTAAGACGAGGCAAGGAGGGGTGCAGCCATTCAGCTGGCAGAGATACAGTTAGTAGGGGGTACATAGCAAACTTGTATGTGTATTCTTTGTGTTAGTCAGTATAAAACATATGCGTGTTTATGTGTTGGATCGGTGTCGTCATTGAGCTTTTGCCTTTTTGTGACTTAGCCAGTGGTAGCAAACAGGTATACAATTGTATTGTTTTTGACTATCAATCAATGTGTTTTTTTGGTGTCTGTACCTGTTCTTTTTCTCCTGTAAAACAAAATAAAAAGTTCTAAAAAAAAAAGAAAAAAAAGAAAAAACGTTTCACAAACATTGTTTCCTCCGAAAATAGCCGACCTACAAGCTCACAGCGCGTCTCATCGCAACGCCTTGTGAGCTTGTAAATCGGCTATTAGCGCCAACGGTCGTACAGCGAAGTATAGGGCTTAAGTGGTTAAAAAGCACTAACAAATTAAGACGCAGCGCTGGCAGATAATGTGGAAAAACCTCACGTTGCGCGTTAACATTTTTACGAGGTGAGAAGGTAGCAGAGACGATTACACAGAGCAGCAAAACCCTGTTAACTCCTGTTTTATAATCGCGTTTGACACACACACACACACACACACACACACACACACACACACACACACAACAGATAATTTGTCACCAACGCAATCTCCTGGATGGTGTGTGTCTTGTTCAGGTCCCAAACAACAAGGTAGGGCAGCGTATAACACAGGAGAGAGCGGCTCACAGGAGCCGGTGGAGATGTTAGCTTTAGAGGTAAACAGACTCTCCCATGGTGGGCCTTTTTTACCCTACACAGAGCAAGCACATGTTTCCCATTGTGGTTTAAAAAGGGAAGGGGATTAGCAGTAGTGCAGGCGGAGCCACAGCCCATATACCCCATGGTGGGATCACACAGCGCTGTCAGGTCCTTCAGAAATGAAATAACTGCTGACGCAGGGCCCCGTCGGAGGTGACTGGAGCGCGGGTGAGAAGCCGCGGGGCCCCCAGACCTATATCCCACTGAGGGCCGGGCCGCAGGTCCTCCCCCCCCCCCCCCCCCCCCCAAGACTCGGGGGGGGCCTCTCATCGTCGGTGCCACAGTGACATGACAGGCCCCGGGTGCGTCCCCCCGACCCGACGCTGACAGAACTATAGCCCACAAAACGCCACAAAGGTAAAAGGCATATGAAAAGGTGTTGAAACGGAGCGGATCTGACTTTTCAGGGGCTGTATATAGTGGAGGGGGGGCGGGGGGGGACTTCAAAGCTCGGGGTTTTAAAGACGGACACAGAGAGAGGTAGAGAAAGATGGGAAAAAAAGATGAAGATAAGGCAACATGAAAGGTTATAAATCAGGTTATAGTTTTACCGCGGTTTAGGGAGAGGGTTCCCAACCTTTTTCAGGCCGCGACCCCTCAAAATAATGATATTTGAACTGCGGACCCCTCATCCTGACAAGCACTTGGAAATATTTGTAGGCATTACATTTAGCTTGACTCGGTTCCACAGATAAACATTGTGAAAATAGCCGATCCACAAGCGCGCAACGCCTCGCAGATGCGAGGCGTTGCGAGCTTGTGGATCGGCTATTTTCACAACGTTTGCCTCTTTCTTACGGAATATTTGACAATTTGGCCAATATGGTATTAAAAAAGGTCTTAAAAGTCATTCAATTGTAACTTTAGAAATGTGCAGGTACTCTGTATACACGTATACTGTATGTTGGTTTGTTTACTGTCGAGTGAGAAAACAATGTTGCACATTAAAATAATCATCTGGGCGGACCCCCAAAAATAATTTGCCCCAGTTACGGGAACCACTGGTTTCAGGGAACGGCTCGGCTCGGCTCGCCCTGCTCGCGGAAATATGTTGGAGGTTCACCACCACCTGTGGCTTAAGGGGCAAACGGGAGCATTCAGGTACCCCTGGAGGGGTGGTTAAAAAGTCACAGGACTGTGACTGTGCAGCCAATTAAACAACACTTTTAAAGAAAGGCAAACAGGGGCAGTGGACACTCACTCGCGGGGCAGATATGCATAGTGGAGCATATCAGCCCTTTAGTGAACAACTAGCCAATTAAAACAGCAGCACCCCATCAAGCTCAGCTGTGACTCAGCTGGCCGAGCCCTCCATGTGCGGAAAGTAACCAAAAAATAAATAATAAACTCTCACTTTTTTTCTACCCATTTACGTAGACCTGAAGCCGAACGCCTTCTAAACCTAAAAGATTTCTGAAAAACTTGAATTTCTTATTAAATTTCTTTTTAAATAATAATGTTGCTATACAGTATGGCAACATGTTATTGTGGGGAAAGTTTTCCTGAAAACAGCCGATCGACAAGCTCACAATGCGTTGCAGCGCGACAACGTTGTGAGCTTGTTGATCTGCGAAAAAGCGAACATAAGACGGTAAGGGGGGTTGAGGGTTCGATACGTCATTCACAGTGGTTAAAAAGTGGTTAAAAAAAGGACCCCCAAATGTATATGTATTTGGCTGTGGACCTCCATCTGAATATATTGTACACCAGTATATATAAAGAAAACAAATGTAAGGCTTTTCTGCCTTTATTGATAGCACACAGTACAGAGAGAGACAGGAAACAGGGAGAGAGGATTAGAGTCCATCTTAGCCAAAAGTGGCTAAACCCACTATTTGGGGAATTAGCATTGTGCACGGTGCAAAAGTTGCCATCTTCGGACACCAGCCTTATCCCTAAAACACCGGCACTACCCGTTACATTATGCATAGGTGTGGTTTGGGCGTTACAATAATAAAACCAATCACAGTGCCAGATGCCATTGCCTTTAAGAGAAGACCGCACAAGCCATTATCCCCAATGCAATCTTACGCTATCTCCCTCTCTGCCCATGGAAGAGCGACGTTGCCATGGAATAAATGTATAATTGATACACGGAATTATCACTCACACATTGCTGGTTATAGACAACCTTTAAATGACAGCAATCTGCTTGTGTTCTGGATTAATTTAACTGAATGGTCTGGTGTTCAAACGCAGATCAAACGACATTGTATTGGTCTTTGATAAGCTTAACTGGCAACTGCTGATAAAAACGCAATTTATTGACACAAGGAATTAACAGTCACGCTTTTGTGGATTACAGTAAAATTTTAATGACGATCACATTCAAAATCACTTAATTCCGAAGTGATCTCAGCGGCCGCACTGATTATAGAGAATGTTATATTATTTTAATCCGTTCTTTATTTCCTACGCAATGGAGCAGTAATGTAAGTGTGTGATTTGGAGCGAATGGCATCGCGCGGCACAAATGGTCTTCTTTGAATAGACTATCATCTTATATAAACACAATTGACACGAGGAATTTACACTCTCACTTCTGCTGATTATAGGAACATTTTAGAGAAAGCACAACAACACGCCCACAGGCACACCTCCAGGCGCAAATAATGAAGTCGGCATAATGTACAGTGCCGAGGCGTCTGGGAGAAATGCGAGGCCCTGTGCGAGGGCAGCGGGAGTACGCGCATTTTTGTGTGTGTTTTTTTGCGTTTTTTAAGATTCATTTATTATTACTTTTGCCCTCAAAACATTAAGTCGGGTGTCATGTTAACCCCATATTAAATTCTGCTGGTTTAGCTCTTCTTAACAAAACAAAAATAAACTCCCAATGAATTAAATTGTAAGCTACTATGAATTTCACATTGTATTTTTAAACAAAATACAACAAACATACTTTTTACATGTTAATCTTAATAAACGTGATTCTGTTCACTTTTATATATTTATTGAAAATATACATATATATATATATGAAAAAAATAAAGAAAACCCTGCCTGGCGCGAGGGCCCCCAAGTGCGAGGCCCTGTGCGACCGCGACCGTTCGCACTACCGTAGCGGCGGCTCTGGTATAGTGGGTAGTGCGGCCGTAAGATACCGCTTAGGGACAGTGCCTGCCAGCTCTTGTGCGTAATTCACGGATAGCGGGTATGGGTAAGGCTTTGCCCAAGATAGTCCCTATGATGTGGTATGCACCTTAACCACTAGGCCATCAGCCCCAATCTGAAAATATTTTGTGCCAGGGACCACCATACAAGACCATACGTCCAAAACTGTTACTTTTCAGGATCGAAATTCAAAAGTAGCAGATCGACAAGCGTGTCGCTTCGCGCCGCATTTGGAGTTTGTGGATCTGCTACTTTAAATGAGTGATGAGTGATTTTGAGTGACGCTGTAACATAATCAAGTAAGGCATTTATTTACAAAAGAACAAAAAACAAGTTAGAATATAATGGAGATAGGAGGTTTCTGCCCTGACAGCGACGATATGACCGATCGAGTCCTGAACCCACAGATCACGTCCCAAACTACGAGCCGGGGCTGGGATCAGATTATCTCCGAGACGGGCTAAGGTCAAGTATTCCAAACAGCTATAAGTGGTTCCCCCTCAACCCCCACGACCCCATAGCCCACACACATAAACACAGATAATTATACGCTATACGTCTGTCACTTTTACTGCCCTGCGCTGAGTGCATATCTGCGCGACTGTGTGTGTGTGTGTGTGTGTGTGTGTGTGTGTGTGTGTGTGTGTGTGTGTGTGTGTGTGTGTGTGTGTGTGTGTGTGTGTGTGTGTGTTGATGCTTTCGCATTTGCAGATGCAAGCACGTGCACTTTAGTAGTATAGTAACTCTTGTCACCGTGTGCATCCGTGCATGTTGGCTGAATGCACACACACGACGTGGATGCATTTTTTGACGAGCATGTTTGCGGGCCATGTTTGGAAACTAGAAACAGATCTGGAAACGAGCGCCGAGCAGGGATGGGTTCCTTTAAGGTCGATCTGAAGCTGCTTAACTTAGCTGAGAGAGAGATGAAGCAGGACCCCCACTACATATTTGTATATATAGTGAGTTTCAGATTAATCTGAAAGATTAAACTTATTTTGTTTACTTGGTCTGCTCTTTTTTCCCTCTACACCTATACCTCTTTGCCAAAAAATAGCCGATCTACAAGCTCACAACGCCTCGCGCTGCGAGGCGTTGTGAGCTTGTAGATCGGCTATTTTTTGGCTAATGTTCCCCTCAGAATAGGCTCGTAGATAGGCTATTTTTGGCTAATGTTCCCCTCAGAATAGGGATGCTACTAGGGTTTGAGTGGTCAATGTAAAAAAAAAAACATCCTATCACACAAAATTTGGCCCCAATTTAGATAAGATTAAAAAATAATAATGTTTAAAAATAAGACAAAAAAGTACAGGTAAAGACACATAAGTCAGTGGTTCTCAAAGTCGCGGTTCCTTGGGGGGGGGGTCCACTTGACCCTTACAAATCTGTAACTCTGACAGTACTGTCAGAGTGAAGGGGAGACCTTGAAGGGGAGGCCTTGAAGGGGAGACCTTGACATTTTTAAGTTTGAGAACCATTGTTCTTCAAAAGTAACAGTGTGAGCAGAACAACCAGCATGGCTGTTTGTCGTGCTACAGGTCAGTCACCCTCTCGGCACTTTCACTAAAAAACGAAATGTGGGGGGGAATGGATGGAAGCCCCGCCCCCTTTAACCACTCTCTCATGACATCAGTGCAGTTTCCACATCCACACGGTTACGCCACACAGCTGACAGGCCGTGGCTTTGATTAGTTGCTGTTCCTACAGGCGCTGGAAGACTGTTCCACTTCCATGATGTCCCAACACGCCTCTAGCCGTATTCGCAGTGTACGCACGCGCACGCACATGCACATGCACATGCACACACACAGTCACACACACAAACAGGGTTGCTTTATACTATACTTGTGAGGATGTCCAAATTTTAGGACCGCATTGAAAATACCTGAAAATAGCTGGAAGAAAAAACTAGCCGAAAACTAGCAGATCTACAAGCTCACAACGCGTTGCCGTTGGCTATTCACCATATTCACACGGCGGCCATTGCTATTAGGATAATGAAATTAACCTTGGGGTGGCATTTCTTCCCAATCCGCGAATATGACGTGAGAGCAAAATGGCCGCTGTGTGAATATAGTCAATTGACATTGCCACACAACTAAGTATAAAATAGGGTTAACCCTCTCTAACCAAAATAACTAAACCTTAACTTCTAATGTCTAATCCCAACCCTAATCTCAATCTTTTCCGGATTTCTTAATCTCTAAAAAAAAAAAATCAGTTATAACCATTAAACAACCGGTTCTCTTGTTGAATTCTACTATACTTGTGCATTGGAAATCTCTGGCCCTCACAAGTATAGTAATACAAACACACGCACACACACACGCACACACACACACACACACACACACACACACACACACCACGGAGGAAGATGATGCCCGGGCAATATGTAAAATATGATCCACCGTCATGGAGTTTTCCTCTTAACACACTGATCATAACGCTACATGCAATGGAGTTACAGGGGGTATATCTGAAAAAACTCTCTTGATTGTAAACATCTTTAGATGACACATGTGAATAGCACACACACACACACACTATACTATTATGCTTGTGAGGACATCACAAGTTTTATCCCTAGTTGCGTGCCGGTATCGACACTGGGGTGCAACTACAGTAAGCATAGATAACACACACACACACACACACACACACACACACACACACACACACACACACACACACACACACACACACACACACACACACACACACACACACACACACACACACACACACACACACACACACACACACACACACACACACTTTCACATTTCACATGTACTTTGTGGGGAAGTCAAACAAAATATTTCACATAAATATTTCACATTTTTACTTTACCTGCTGGCTCAAACTATCCTAAACTATTAAACTTTATATACAACATTATCCTGAATCATAACTGTATAGCCACACCCTGAATAGTTTAGTAATTGTAAAACCCAATTAAAAAATCTTTCATAACCATAAAACTCAACTCTTTTCCTAAGAGGGACCAGAAAAGGGTCCCCACAAAGTGTATGATTTTACTGTCCTTATGGGGACTTGTGGGCCCCCACAACGACAGTAAAACAAAAAGACATGCAAACACAGACACACACATACCATGTGTGTGTGTGTGTGTGTGTGTGTGTGTGTGTGTGTGTGTGTGTGTGTGTGTGTGTGTGTGTGTGTGTGTGTGTGTGTGTGTTTGTGTGCATCAAACAGTGTTCAGACCAAACCCACTAATCCTAATGTAAATCGTCTCCGTCGGGTGGAAAACTCATACAGTATGTCCAAAACTATTACTTTTTTAGGATTCATTCGCGTCGCGTTTCGAGCTCGTCGATCTGATACTTTTGATGCTTTTGTGTGACACTGTAGTATGATCAAGTAGGGCGTTAATTTACGAAAAAACACAACACAAAAGGTTAAAACATGGAGAATGGATGAAAGAGGTTTCTGCCTCGACAGCGACGAAATCTCAGGGTCTGTGCCGGTGGAAAAAGGTGGGGAGGGTGAGCAACGTCAGGGTGTAATCCAGCCAGGGATTAGGACCGGCCAAACATCACCAATAATAAACAAATGACTTAACATTAGAGCCTGAGCCATGCCAGATTTTTGGGTCCAATGCCGCTCCAGATTTAAAAGTCCTCCTAGCCTGGGATCAATACCATTTTTGGGTTTCTGATCCGGTCAGAGCGGAAATAACTTTACGCCATCATTACATCGTCAGGTGGCGAGAACCAACGACCGGAACCACGGGCGCCGTGTACCTCCAAAATGATTCCCCTAGTTTAAAACTTGTTTAGTTTGGTATAATCGTTTTGTTTCTTTTGGTGAAATAGTCGTTTGGTATTTCCATCTTTTATTCTAACTCGTAGCACGACTAGCGAGACTAAACGAGTTGATTGGCATCATGTGGGGAACAAAAACAATGCGACGCCAACCGGAAGCAACCACCGGAACCGCGATTCTTTTTTTCCTTTTTTCTAAACCGGATCATACGGCTAGTTTTAGCGAATACCAGGCTTTCCTCCGAGGTGGAAAGTCTGGTGACGCAAGGTTAGAGGCCTCCTACACCAACGATTATGGCCCTCAGTCAAAAAGTCAATCAATAATGAATAAATAAAACGTATATTTGATTAGTTTCTATTTGAGAAAATTAAACTTAAAAGCAAACAATTTAAAAAAAAAAAGACTGAACCTTATTTTAGTTAACCACTTAGCCTTATTAAAAAGAAAACAAGCTACAAGCTGAAAGCAAAGAAAAAGGTTGGAAGGGGTTAAAAAAAAATCGGGACACATGGGATGCATAACCGGCAATAAGAATGTCGTCAGAGAAGTCAAAGAACGGGCGATACATATATATATATACACATATATACATACATACACACACACACACACACACACACACACACACACACACACACACACACACACACACACACACACACACACACACACACACACACACACACACACACACACACACACACACACACACACACACACACACACCGTCATACATATACATACACATACATACAGTACATACATACACACACAGTATGGGCTGAACTGATATATGGGTCTGGCTCCGAACATGACCAATAATAAACAAATGACTTGCATTCCCGGGGTGCGTGGTTGTTGCACGGCCCCGGGGGCTCCATCCAGCCTGAACCCAACCAAGGGTCTGGATGCAATCCTCACTGTTTATCGGTCCAAGAAGTGGAAGCAGCAACTTGTTGAAAACCTCCATGACAAAACGCTGGGGGAGGACAAACCCCAGTGTGGGGAAGGCAGCACAACATCTCTGCTGCTTGCTTTGATTTAGAGCTTTACACCCTGGTTTCTCGAATTGATCCCAGTCGAGGCAACTCTGAGAACGGCCGTGTCTGAAGTCATTTAGCTCATTCACTGCTCCCTGCTGCTCCCTATGGCTAGTTGTTCTCACACATTTTCATGTCAAAGACCCCCCCCCAAATGGATGTTGTTGCTGTCGGGCAGAAACCTCTTACAGTATCCCCATATTCAAACTTTTTGCGTTTTTTAACTTAACGTTCTGTGCCAGAAATCTCACCGTTAAGCTGTGCGGCGCTGTTTAAGCTGTAGACTCAAAGACGAGAAATCCATGTGAAACAAAGCATGCGTTCATTTTGCACGATGGTCCTGGCTAACGCCTGGAACGATAACATCTCTCACACGAGTAACAATGGCAGAGCGATCGTGCATACAAAATGAGTCGTTTTCCCCAGCGTAAAAAGTTTCGGAGTTATAGGGGTTTTAGAGACGGAGATAGAACGTAAGCGGATGGGAGCCATGTTTTTTGGCACGGTGATCCATCTGTCCTTTCCTTCTCAGAATCACCATGGGTGATTCCAGAGCTGCTCGAGCCCCTCCCGTGTGGAAAAAAACGAAAATAAAATAAATACTGAAAACACGGTTCAGACCGTGTTCGGCACCGAATCGCTACTCTGTGAAAACACAGTTCAGACTGTGTTTGGCAGACGATGTGTTAATTAACACCCTACTTGATCACACTACAGCGTCACACAAAAGCATGAAAAGTAGCAGATACGCAAGCTCGAAATGCGGCGTGAAGCGACGCGTTTCGAGCTTGGCGATCTGCTACTTTTTGAAAAAAGTAACAGTTTTGGACATAAGAGGTTTCCACCCGACAGAGACGATATGTATTTGGCTGTGGACACCCCCATCTGAAAATATTGAGTGCCAGCAGCGACTCCCATAAAAGAATGGTGACATTTTTAAGCAGTTAAAATAAGGCATAAAATACAGTAGGGTTAGTGCTGTAGTTAAACAAAAATGTGATGCTATATTAGCTCATTTTTGCTGGGGACCCCCTGGAACCCACTCGGGGACCCCTGGGTGTCACCTGACCCCGTTTCTATATTATACTGTTTTTAGACTGATGCTATATTGGTTTATCTATTGTATGAGCCTAGATTACTGAGGTACTACTCTGTCTCTATGCATTTAATGCATGTTTTTACCTTGCTTAGTAAATTGTAAACCCAATTCACTCACTTGACCGGAGTCCCCCATGCATGGGCACTATACCAAGCCTCCTTCTGTTTTCACTCAATGCAAGCTTGTAGATGAGCTATTTTCACAGCTGTCACACAATTAACCACTTAAACCCATAGAGTTATAATATATCTAGAGGGCGGACTGCCCCCCCGCCCCCCCCCCCCAGCTATTAATTTCAATTAAAGTTGCTCAGTGGCGTTTGAAGCACACGGAAGTCTGCCGGAAGTATAAAATTGGGTCCATTGGGTCTATGCCATAGTAGACTGGAGGAGCCCTATCGAAGGTCTTGAAGGGCGGATCCAAAGCCTTGCGCTCGGTACCAGGGCCGCTTGAGGGACTCCAGTTACCCATATGGGATTTAAGTGGTTAAACAATCTGATCAGCGTCGGCTGCTAAAAAATACCAAATGAAATGGAACTAAATGGACCCTTATATACAGGACCCAGTCCATTTGGTTCCATCTGTACACTCTCAGAGATAAAATGAACAATGCCGATTTTTTTTTACCGTGCAGATTATACGTTTAGCCGTGCAGAAAAGTATGCGAAACAGCAGAAAAGGCCACAGTTAAAAAAGTCCACTCTTTTGTAGTGAATATGACATCAGACAGAGTGGTTCACTACATCTTACTAGGGCCAGTTTGAGCCCCAATTCTATGAAGAATGGAGGGAGGGGATGTTTCTGTGCGTGCGTGCGTCTGTGTGTATGTATGCGTGTTCATTCGTGTGCACGTACATTCTCATGCACCTGCGTGTGCACGCCTGTGCTCAAGCAAAGCGTTGCCTCCCACCTCCTCACTCTAATCCAGCTATTATGCTTCACTCCACTTGTTCTTATCCAAGGTGGAAAAGTGCCGAGACGGCAACTATTATTGGCCTTCTCTTCTCTTCTCTTGCGGGGCCTCTCTGCTTGCTTGCTGGGGGACCCCCACGGCGCTTTACCTGCTGGGGCCGGGGGACTCAACGTCAAGCCTGAGGGACTCTGTCCGTCCGTCCCCCCCGCTCACCAGCGTCCGTCCGTCCCTCTACAGCCATGTCCCCCCCCCCCCCCCACCCAGGACCGGCACAAAAGCCATCTGGGGCGCGACCGACCGAGAGGGGCTGCTGTGGTGTGGTGGCTGGCAGAATAACTCTTTCTGTTCGCGCCCTGCATGGTTTCCGACTTACGAACCGCCTCCTCCTCCACCCTTCTAATCCTGGCCTACATGCCTGACTCCATCTGAAAGCCCCACACACAGTGCTGGGAAAAGTACTCCCATTTGTTTTTTTTACTTAAGTAAAAAAGTAGCAATACCACAATGTAGAAATACGCTGTTTACAAGTAAAAGTCCAGTATTCATAAGTACCAAAGTATTGGAATAGAAATAAAATAGTACGAAATAGGGCTTTAAGTGCTTCATGTATGTTTTGTAATAAAAATCTAAATCTGCAAAGTAACTTTGTTTAATTGTAGTAGTGTAAAAAGTACAGTATTTGCTGCTGAGATGAGCAAGAAGTATAAAGTATTGAAAAATGGATATCGCCCCAAAACTGTTACTTATAAGGATTCAAATTCAAGAGCAGCAAAAGTAGAAGATCTACAAGCTCAAAGTCGGTCGCTTCATGCCGTGCTTCGGGCTTATGGATCTGCAACTTTTATGTGACGCTATAGTGTGATCAAGTAGGGCTTTAATTTAAAAAATAAACAAAACAGAAAAAGTTAGAATATGGAGACAAGAGGTTTCTGCCCTGATAGCAACGATATACAGCACTAAGGTGAAAGTGCCTGAAACTTTGACTCAAGTACAGTACTTGGGAGTAAATGTACTCGGTTTACTTTTCCACCAGTGATCCTGGCCCTACATGGCTGACTCCATCTCAAAGCCCCTCACACGCCAGAAAGAGTCTGAAAGCCAAAAGTGCTGCGAGATTTCAATAAAAGACCACCTGCTCATCAAACTAAATTGCACTCGAGAAAAGAAAAAAAAAATGTGCGAGAGAGTGAGTGAAAAAAAAGAGGAATAAGAAAGAAAGACAAGCCACCCCGCTCCCCCTCTGTGATCCTGGCAGACAAAAGAACAAATTACATTTCTGCATGATGGAACCTCGGGGGTCACGGCGGTGTGGAGAGAGAGGGGGGGAGGAGGGAGGGGGGCACTCAGGGGTTGCGTTTGTATGCGAACGCGGTATTATGGGTTCAATCACGATAGACAGAGAGAGAGAGAGAGAGACAGAGAGAGAGAGAAAGAGGGGTGCAGAATACCTCGGAGGCTTTCATCTTGCCTTCTTTTGTATTCCCCCATCCCCACTTGTCTCTGTTGTTCTCCTCTCTCTCCTCTCTACTGGGCAGAATTGACTGTTATTATTCCAAACAGCATTATCTTTATTAATGCCACAGGTCTTGGGGCGGCGCGCTCCCTGAGAGCCAGGTCTGCGCTGAGCCGAAGCCAATCTCCCTAAGATAAAAGCCCCGGCGGAGAGAGAGCCTGTGGGTCTGGCTGGCCAGCCAGGACATAGGCCTTCATCCCCTCTCTCTCTCTCCCTCTCTCTCTCTCGCTCTCTTCTCCGTCATAGAGAGACCGCAGCACCTGCAGAGCACCAGGACATGGCTTTCATCTCCACACTTCCGTCAGAGCGCCATAGCATTTGAACTGAGATCAACTCTATTCTAACCAGAGGCCTGTCTGTGAAGCCACTTTACACAGAACAGATAAGACTGCATTGTATTGTACAGAATGTTAATACACAGGACACTATTCAGTGCTAATTTAACTCTGAGAGCGTATAAATGTAAGGGAACATTTTGGTTACGCCTTGCTATAAATCTCTGCATGAGTATGTGAGTAGGACGGTGCCTGTCAATCTGTCATTCACGCATCTCGAGAGCCGCCTGACTGTTCGGCTTCAAACTCGCCATGAACCCGAGGGACTGCGGTGCCCAGCGTTAGTTAATTAGCCGATTGTCCAGTCCAGAACCGCCGATCCGACCAGATTAGGCATGAAAGACACAGATGGGTACAACGGGTACAATGGCTATTGCATAACCGGGTGGGGCATGAATTTCCAACTTGCATCGTTTCCGAGTAGCCTGGGCACCGGTCAAGTCTCTATATACAGTAAATAAGCGAAATCTCTGGGTGTGTGCATATATGGGGCATGCATTACAATGGACATTTTTGTTAAATATTTTAAGTATAAAACATACAGTATATGAGAAATATTCAGGTATTTTACAACAGTGGTGATGAGATTAGCCACGGAAAGACAGAAGGACACAGACAGACCCTCTTCTAGACGGCTCAGCCATCTGGAAACCACACCATAAAAAAGCCACACCATAAAAAAAAGCCAAAGTAAAATGTTTGTGACACTATAATGCACACACGTTTACTGAACATTGCACGTCAGTGGTTCTCAAAGTGGGGTCCGGGGACCCCCAGCAAAATGATGCAAATGGTCCCTTAGGCTACGCCCCTTCAATGAAAATTAGGGCACAGGCATACACAGAGTAGACCCGCTTCAGCCAAACCACATCTATCTATGCCTGTGCCCTAATCTTCATTAATAGGTACCCATAAGGACTTCGGAGTGCCGGTTATTCTTTGCTTTATACATTGAGTCTTGTTGAGCCGTGCACCCAGTACAAACCGTTATTTGCATGGACTGACCGGGGGACATCGAAACCATAACAGTTGGGAAACACTGTAATGTACGTCATGGGTGCCGTGGAGCATCATTGTGGCTCGTAAGCACACAGCATTGTGTTGTCACAGCGTAGCCTGTATTGTTAGTCACATGTGTGTTGGGTCAGGGCTGTTTTGCAAAGGCCCTCAAGCATGGCGAGTTATTTTAAAGGGTGGTGTGGAGAGCTGACGTGTGGCCGGAGCAGGGCAGGGCAGGGCAGGGCAGCGAGGGGCAGGGCAGCGCGGCCGCATGCATGGGGCCCCGTGCTGCAAAGCCCCCCTCGCTTCGCTGGTCATACAGCATCAGCCCCCCGGCCCGAGCACAGGACACTGATTTATGGGACAGGGGATTACTATCAAACCAGCCGTGAGGACCACCCAGACAGTGGCACAGGACGTCAGGCGCACACACGCGCGCGCACACACATGCACGCTCACGCACGCACACACACACAGTTGCACTATCATGCATAGACATCTACAACCATTGACGTACACACAAATAAATGGTTGCAGACATTGCATAAATCTCTCAAAAATACAATTTAAAATATTACGTAACAGAAAATTTGTATCCCAGAAAAATATAAAACACAAACTTGCGCACACGTATGCACACACACACACACACATGCACAAACGCACACAAGTACACACATCCACACACGCACGCACGCACGCACGCACACCCACCCACCCACGCACACACACATGCACAAACGCACACACATCCACACCCGCACCCGCACACACACACACACACACACCCGCACACACACACACACACACACACACGCACACGCACACACACACACACACATGCACACGCACACGCACACGCACACGCACACGCACACACACACACACACACACACACACACACACAAGGAAGAGCTCTGTTCAGGGTTTGAATCTTTAAAAAAAGGAGGGTGTACACTTTCCTAACCACCTACAGTATGCCAGCCTACTTCTTCGACAAATAAAGGAAAAATACGAGATCACAATGTGTCACCATGCAACGCGTTGTGATCTTGTAGATCTACTATTTCCACTATTTAAAAACGAAATGACCAAAACACAATGACAGCGTTGGGGCTCATTGTAGAGAGGGAGAGGGAGAGAGCGCGATCCACAGAAGATGGTCCAGCATGATACAGCACTTCCGTTCCTGCATTCACGGTGACAGATTATATTAACGTAAGGAATGATAGCCAGCACTCACGCTCTGTCCATTCAGGCACTCCTCATTTCCTTATTAAAGCAGGCAACATGACAAACACAAGTTTTTGATATTGTGTTTGTGACTGGAGTTTTGTGCTCGCATTCCTTCTAGACAGATTATATTAATCGTCGTAAATCCGTGCGGGAATCCCCTCGCATTAAGAGAGTAAATTAAAATACGTGCAATTCCCGAAATCCCATGCATGAAATTCAAGGCCCCTGACATAAATTATTTGTCAAACATTGAAATGTTTTGTTATTATGAAACAAAAATATTAAGCACATCAGACAAGTCTTAACATTTCCCCCAAAAAAGGGAAACGCATGTATTTAATTCAATCTGACCAGAAGCAGGGATAAAAAACATACAGTACCCCCACCGGCGGCGATAACAATGAATGACCAGCGGGGGGGAAAATAATATCAAAAGACCCCCGGTCTCTGCTAACCATCTTGAGTGTCGGCGTCAGGGATTTGAACCAGAGACCGAAGGGTCACCGCGCAGACCCCACCACCGCTCTCCCTAGATAGATGCCGAGCCAGGAAGCCATGCCGTTCAATGACATCACCGTATCTCTGTTTCCCCCCCACTTGGTCTTTTCCCTCAGATCATTTCAGATGTTGTGTAACAACTCTCTGATCACTTCAGATGGTATTGATGTAATTGTAGTCAGACGACAAGTGTTTTTTCCCTCCCCGCTGACCCGGATCCGTGATAGAGAACCTTCCATGTTCCTGCAGCGTGCGGCTGAGATGAGAAGCAGAGAGGCCTGTCTGCATGCATGAGCTCTCATCAAAAAACCCTTTGTGAATTCCCCCCGGAAAACGGAGGGTGACATTTGACATTTTCTCTAAAGCACGATGATTCGCCTCGTGCTATAGCAGTGCTCGGGGGTGATTACACTTTCCACGTTTTCTTGATTCCGATTCTTTTTTCCTTTTGTTTTGAGAGCCAAATGCATTTCCCATCTCTCTCTCTCTCTCTCTCTCTCTCTCTCTCTCTCACACTTTTCTTCCAAGTCACACATCTTCACCCAGAAGAAACACACGCGCAAACATGCCGAGGAAAAAAGGGGGGAGAGAGAGAAAGAGAGAAGGAAAGAAAGAAAAACAGTGCAGAATGAAAAGCACATATTTCTCGCTTGCCAGGACACAGTGGAACAGAACCCTCGAGGCGATGGTCGGATGAGCCGAACAATGGGGGAGGCAATGACAAATCGGACGCGGTGCATTCCCAGTGCAAACACTCACCTCATAAAGGGAGACAGGTAGGCAAACACTCACCTGCCCTGAGCTAATAACTGTATGTGCGCGGACTCAGACACACTTATGTGCGCACGTACACACACACACACACACTTGCGTGCGTGCACACACACATATGCGCACGCACGCACACATACACACACACACACCCTTGAGCTTGTTGATTAAGTTGAGACAGCCATGGGAATGGGACCTTTAGTGAAGGTGTGGGCCAGGCTTACCTCAGTGCTAGCTAAGCTACAAAGCAATAAATCTCATGGTTACAGAGGGCAGCGTGCAGCGCAGCGCTAACACAAAAGCACTGTATATATACGTACTGTATGCCGCGCTCGTGTCTGGATATTGTTTCCGACCGTAAATATATACTGACGAGGGAACGTGGGGACTCGGTGTGGACCGCACGCACGCCCACCCTTCTCCGCCATGCACCCTGCCGCTCCTGTTGCTGGGTTACGTGAAAGCATGGAACTTTTAACCGCTTAAACCCCATATGGTTGGTTGACCGGAGTCCCTCAGAGCTCTATACTAGTGTATTTTCAGGTTTCTGTATATTGTGGGGAAAGCTTTGGCTGAAAATAGCCGATCGACATGCAAACTCACACAACCTTGTCGATCTGCTATTTTCCTGTGAAAGCCTATCCCCACAAAAAGGATGCTGGGGTTTAAGTGGTTAAAATGGTGTGAGCCTATCGTCGCTGTTGGGTGGAAACGTTCTGTTTTTTTTTCCCGTAAATGAACGCTAGACTATTTCATCAAACAAGAGTGTTGCACAAAAGTAGTAAAAATAGCAGATCTACAAGCTCACAACGCAACGGCCCGGGCTGCTGGCGCAGCAGTCCGGGCACCGAGGCTGCAATGCAGCCTGACAGCGTGTTGCAGGTTCGAATCCCGATCCCGACGACCTTTGCTGTGTGTCACTCCCCGTCTCTCTCTTCCCCAGCCTACTATCCCCAGCCTACTGTCTTACTGTATCAATAAAGGCATAAAAAGCCCAAAAAAAAATCTAGAAAAAAAGTTAAAAAAATGAATGGTTTTGGACATACAAGTTTTTCCGCCCGGCGACAGCGGCGGCGGTGCTATGATGTATAGGGGGGGGGGTAGGAGGACTGCTCTCTCTGCTCTGTTTAGAGGTTCTGCCGCATGCACTGCGAAAATAAACACGGCTTGAACGATTTTAACCGAGAAAACCACAATGGCTGCAGGGGGATTGCAGCCGCGTATACACAGATTGCAACATGCTATAAGCTGCCTATATGCCTGTCCTAACAAACACCAGCTAGCTAAGGCCTCTCTCTGGAGAGAACAAACATGTGAGAGAGGAGAGGAGAGGAAACCTGTGCGCACGTGTGTGTGTGTGTGTGTGTGTGTGTGTGTGTGTGTGTGTGTGTGTGTGTGTGTGTGTGTGTGTGTGTGTGTACCATAATTGTAAGGGCCAAATGCCCAAAGTATAGTAGAATTTGAGAAATAAGACAATTTGAGGATCCTGTTCCCAGTCCTCACATGAAGAGAAATGGATCTTATATTATATTATGGTTAAAAAAACATATATTTGGGAGGAGTTAGCCTTACAATTAGGAATTCAGGATGGGGTTAGGGTTAGAGTTAAAGGTAAGGTAAAAGTGATTTACTTTGGTTAAAATAAGTGTTAAATATCTCTATATTCTGAGTACTCATTGCTATAGAGTGTTCAGTAAAAGGAGTCTCCCATGTCTCTCCAGCTCTTTATTAAACATAAAATGCATTTTCAGTGCTCTCTCCTGAATGATTGGCTTAAATTTTGTCACCTACCTGAAAATGTACTATATTCTGTTTACTAAAGAGCTGGAGAGACCCCTTTGACCGAACAAACGCTCTGTAGCAATGATTACTATCAGAATATAGTACTTTAACCTTTTTAACAAAAACAAAAACTATATATATATATATCACTTACCGGTACCCTACCTTTAAGCATTTACAGGTTTAAGTTTAGGGGTTAGGGTTGAGTCTGATTTACATTTAGTTGTGCGCCAGTGTCATGCACCCAAAATAGATTTACAAGCTTGTAGATCAGCTATTTATGGCTTTTAGGGTTAGCTTTAAAAAACAATCGTAAACATCACATTCATAAAAAATACTGTCCTAAAATGTTGATGTCCTCACAAGTATAGTAATGGTGGTGAGTGTGCGTGTCCGAGTGCGCGCTTTCTGTACGTGTGTGTGTGTGTGTGTGTGTGTGTGTGTGTGTGTGTGTGTGTGTGTGTGTGTGTGTGTGTGTGTGTGTGTGTGTGTGTGTCGCAGAGGGGAACAGGAAACCATTGATGACTGCACTCACTTTCCAACCAAACAAATCACACACATTTTCCCCTTCAGGTCGTCTTTCCCATGCAGAGCGTAGCGGAGCGGCAGCGACGGGGGCACAAAGCCCCATGTGACACTGACAGCACCGCCCCGCCCTGTTGGGACACACCTCCCACAAGCCCCGCCCTCCACCACCACCCACCACCCATGTGACTCTCTATTGACACTTTTCGATTGGGCAGCCCGGTAGCCTAAGGCAGTGGTTCCTAAAATGGGGTCCCCCCCCCCCAGGGATCCTTGATGAAAATAACTTTAAACCCTATAATCGGATATTTGACAATACAAACGTGTAGATTAGTTAATTTTGGAAACCTCTTGAAAATGAAGGGAACATTTTGAATATTTTTTTAAATATTAACAACACAAATCTTGTATGGGGGGGTCCCTGGCACAAAACATTTTCAGATGGGGGTCCCTGGTCAAATACAAATATTAATTTCGGGGTCTGACCTTGACATGAAAAAAGTGTGAGATGCACTGGCGTAGGGGATGATGGGGCGAATGATGGAGACTGTTCTGGTGGTGTGTGTGTGTGTGTGTGTGTGTGTGTGTGTGTGTGTGTCAGTGTGTGTGTGTGTGTGTGTGTGTGTGTGTGTGCGCGCGCGTGTAGAGGGGGGTGGTGGTAGAGAGCTAAGGAGGGCTGGCTGGCAGCGGACACATGAGAGAAAACAAATTCCTGCCCCATCGCCATGGTGATGAGTCAACAGTGGGTCGGGGGGGGGGGGGTTGATTCGAGGGGATGCGGGGGGGTGGGTTGGGTCGCAGGCTGACCCACTGTAGTTAACAATTCATCCCCGTATCCGGCTTCCCAAATGATTGGGCAAACAGAGCGCCGCCGAGTCAAAGAGGGCCCCCGATGGGGGCTGAGAGAGGGGCATCACCCCTGGGTGACACGCTGACAGGAGCACACTGGCTGGTAGAGGGTGGACCGGTTGAGTCCAATGGAGGGGAGTCCCAGGGGTGGGATGGGGTGGAGGGGGAGGTGGGGTTGGGGGGGGTTACCGGTGGGGGGCGGGTTGAGAGAGGGGAGGTGAGAGGGAGGCCAAGTCCATTCAGTTCACTGTAGGCTGTGGCCACAAAACACAGTTTGTGGTTTTATGTGCTCGTGTAATCAAATGGTAGTTTTTCATGGATGTCATTTTCGCCGTGACATTGATAGCTTTCAAATGCTCCCCTCGGCTAGCTTAAAGCAGAAAGAAATAAAAAATAACGAAAAGGAACAACATGAGGTGAAATTTAAAAAAAAAAAACAAATCCAAACCTGAGTTTAACTCATTAAGACCTGAGGCCGATTCTACAAAATGTCTTCTAAATCCTAACAGTTTTTTGAAAAAATGTTACAATTGTTACTGTTACAAAATGTTACTAAAGTGGTTCTCAAACTTTTTCATGTCAAGGACCCCCAATATGCTTTGTATTTGGCCACGGACCCCCATCTAAAAATATTTTGTTCCAAGGACCCCCAGAAGCAAAGGTTTGAGTTACAAATGTTCGCTTTAAAAATATATATATATTCAAAGATTTGTACAAATTTTCAAGATTTTTCAAAAAATAGCAGATCTACAAGCTCGTAGCGCGGCACTCGGTGCCGCGCTACGAGCTTGTAGATCTGCTATTTTTGAATAGCCCAAAGAAATCTAAAAATGACATAGAAGCGTTCCCGGTCTTAATGGTTTAATGCAGCCTTACTACACACCAAACCATTATTGGAAAACTTTTGTCCAAACTTCCACATGCTGAACAATGAGAGAAATGATCTCTGTTTCTCTCTCTGCGACTTTGGAACCGCTCCCAAACTGGCAGTTCAGGCTGACGTTAAAACAACTTAAATGGTTAATAGCGTTTGGCAGACAATTATGCCAAACAGTGAAATGAGTTGCGTCAGGATATAGAGTTTTATAAGCCCGAGCCACAGCGGCACTATAAGTCTCTGGCACACGGCCATTTTGGGTCCTTATATTACACATTTTGTGGAGCATGGGGGTGAGGGCTTGAAACAAGAACCAGAGTCCAGAGGAACAGCTAAACGCTGAACACCAACCCATGGACGGTGGCCATGATGGCCCGAGTTTGGAGATAAACATGGCTGCAACTATTTTATGTATTTAGTTTTCTTCGCAATTGATTACTTCTATTGATTACTTTTTTGTTTAATCGAATCGAGTGCCTTTTAAAAAAAATCTTCTTCTATCTTTTGTTTACATCAACGAATCGATGAACCACTTAGGCCCTGTTTTATACTTTGTTGCACGACGGTGTTGTGCAGAAATAGTGAAAATATCAGCTCTACAAGCTCACAACTTGTAGATCCGATATGTGAAAATATCAGATCTACAAGCTCACAACTTCCGATATTTCCACTATTTTTGAAAGTTTTTTTAGAATTATTTTGGCTTTAATGACATTGCCAAAATAGGGATTGATTGATTATTAATTGATTACTTTATTACATTATAATGATAAGTATTGATTGAACCGATTAGCACGGTTGAACTGCTGCAGCCCTATAGTTCAGGGAGATAAAGGTAAAGAACAGGCATAACCCAGGTGCTTGTCGCTAAGTTTATGGGTGCGTTAAGCTTAAGCTCCCCCCTAATAAGACCACATGGCCGGGGGATAACGTATACACAGCTGAGATTTACAGGGCAAAACTTTAACACTGGAACACCGCAAGCTCCAGTCGAAGCCATTTGTAATGTCTCTGGTAACATATATACTCACCACAAGAATCCCTGGGAAGCAAGGGGGAACATCATCATTCCGGGAACCGGGATATTCCTCCACTCTGGAAAAAAGGGAGGGGAGAAGAGAAGAGAAAAAAAAAAATCAAAAGGGAGGCAAAAAACGTCACTCTACGCACCAACGGCATGGTATTACATTTCCTTCTCTGGTTGAGTGGAAACCTCATATATCCAAAACTGTTACTTTTCAGGATTCAGAATCAAAAGCATCAAAAGCAGCAGATCTACAAGCTCGAAACGCGTCGCTTCGCGCCGCGTTTCGAGCTTGTAGATCTGCTACTTTTTATGCTTTTGTGTGACGCTGTAGTGTGATCGTTAATTTACCAAAAAACACAAAAAGTTAGACTATGGAGATAAGAGGTTTCTGCGCCGACAGCAACAATATATGTTTAACTCCTGCCTCTCTGCTTGTTGGGTTCGGCTCAGTGCCTTTCAGTGGAGCTGTGGTGGAAATATAGTTTCCTCTGTCGGGTGGAAACCTTGTATGTCCAAAAAAACCAGTTACTTTTCAGAAAATGGGGGGGAAAAAATAACCTGTGTTCCTATTTGAATCTAGTGTAGTTATGCTTTAATCACAAGCTCCTGTTAATACTTTTCACCTGGACTTTCAAACAAACAAAAAATAGCAGATCTACAAGCTCGCATGGCGAGTCTTCGTGACACGTTGTAAAGCTTTTGCGTGACACTGTGGTATGACCAAGTAGGGCATTCATTTACGAGAAAAAAAAGGTTGAAATATGGAGATACGAGGTTATTGCCCCCCAACAGCAACGATAATGTAATACGGGGGGACAACTTGGAACACGGTTCAAAGCCACAACCCTGCTTGGACCAGGTTCCAACACGTTGACCGCTTTACAGCCGAGCCGAGCCGCTGCTCGACAAGCACGGGTCAGCGGCAGGAATAGCGCCGATGATGGACGGGTGGCTCCCATCAATATATTAAAATACCACAAGAGTTGAACTTGACACTTCCAACGGGGGCCGGAGTTAAAGTATGATCCTCTGAGAGGGTAGAAATGGACTGAAAGGTCTTTCCTTTTTTTTAAACAGAATGAACACTGAGGAACATAAGGTTTTTCTGGTACAGTCATGCTCCTGTGTTTGGCACGTGACTCTGCGATGTCATAGGCTGGTTACGGCACTGTACTGCGATAGGCTGGTTAGAGTACTGTACTATGATAGGCTGGTTACAGCACTGTACTGTGATAGGCTGGTTACAGCACTGTACTGTGATAGGCTGGTTACAGTACTGTACTGTCATTGGGTGTTCTATACTGCTGTGAACAGGGCATTATACAAAATAAATACAAATACAAATACAAATAAAAGTAGTTGTTGTTATAATCTAGACCAGTGGTTCTCAAACGTTTAATATAAAAAAAGGTCCATTTGGTTCCATTTGTACACTCTCAGAGTTACAGACCTGTAAGGGTCCATTTGGAACACTGCAATTCAGTTTCATATCATGTGGTCATGTTGATATGGGGGGGGGGTTAGGTGTCTATACTCATGGACACCTCGCCACATAGTCGGGGCCGGGAATCGAACCTGGGACCTTCTGTTTCCCAGGCGGCCTCTCTACCCATTCAAAAAGACAACCCACGTGTTAATGCCTTAAAACCCTATACTTTGTTGACCGCGATCCTCCAGGAGTCTAACCTTTTTTCCCTCTGTACACCAAATACACGAAATATGGTCGATGCACAAGCTTATATCTCTGCTAATTTCGCAGAATGTTCGCCTATTATTACGCCGTGCCCAGAATAGGGGCGCGCGGGTTCATGTGGACGACAGTGGGGGCCCATTACTGCTTCTGTTACATACGTCAGAAGCCAGTGATTTCACAAGCACACACTAACATGTCAGTCCTTTTACCTGGGAGCAACACACCCCTGCACATAAATGAGAAACAGAGAAAGTTAAGAGCGCGTCCGTCACCCAGAAACGAACAGAACAGAACAAAAACAAAAGGCAAGAAAAAAAGAATTTAAATACGTGATTTCTTCTTTTTTTTATTTTTTTCATCGTCATTAAAATTCCAGATGTGGAGTCACTTCTCGAAAATGTGTGTTAACCGAGGGACTTTGGGGCAAAACCTTTTGGCCAAAGCCGTGGAGGTTCTAAATTTAGACTATTTCCTAAAATAAAAAAGTGAGTTCAATCACTGGCACCGGGCGAGACTTTCTACTCCCCATGCATGACCTCAGCGGCGCGGGCCGGCGTCACTCGTGACGAAATCCTAACCATATAAAACAACACAGAAAAAGACCTCCTCAAATACACTGAGTACACATGTGGGGGAAACAAGCCACAAGTTTAATGTCCCTTGCAAATGATTCTATTATGGTAATCCCACTCAAAAAAAAATCCAAAACGCAAAAACAGAAAAATATAGTTACGGCGAGTCCAAACTTGGAAGCCGTGCTTGAGCATAAATTACCTGACTGCGGCCGCCGACTGCTTTTTTACCAAAAAAAAAACAACACTTGATGCTGAAAGCACAAAATGAAACCCCAGGGTAAATTATATTACTTGGTACACAGTAAAATAAAATCCACAGTTTTAATTTATCCCGTGTGTAACTCGTAGAATGTACAAATGTAACCAAAACTATTATCTTTGCAGTTATCTTTATAGTTGTAGTTCGGGGCGGCCATGGCTGAATGGATAGAGAGCCCGCCTGGGAGGCAGAAGGTCCCAGGTTCGAGCCCTGCATGGCGGCAACGTGTCGACTCGAAGTGTCCCTGAGCAAGACAATGAATCCAGAACTGATGTGCCCCGCCCCCTCCTGCACTCACTTGAGAAGGTATTTATTACTTTACTGGAGTATTTCCAATTTTCAGTACTTTTCACTTCTGCTCCACTACATCTCAGAGGCAAATACTATACTTTTATTCCACTACAATTATTTGCATTTGATGCCAATGCTTTTGTACTTTTACTCAAGTACATTTTGAATTCCAGACTTTAACTTGTAACAGAGTAGTTTCTATATTGCAGTATTGATACCTTTAAGTAAAACATTTGAGTACTTTTTCCACCACTGAATAAGCCTTATATGCCTTTATACATTATAATTGACCTCTATAACCAACATTTTAAATTAAAAAACACCTTAAATATTTTCTTTATTTTAGAAATAGTTCATCTTTTACACAAGGGGGGCGACGCCCATCGCAAGTTGATGATGTCATTCATTTGTCCATGTGTGGTCCAGCAATAAACAATCACACTTAACCTAAACATAACACAAAAGCAACGTAATACTTCCTAAGGTTAATATGAGTTGTCAAAACAATATTTTAAATACATGTCTATTAGAACATGCATTCCATACATTCCATGGGGCTGGACCACACAAGGACAAAATGACATCATCAACGCGAGACGGGTGTTGTCCCCTGTGAGTACAAGTAATGAAAAAAAAAAGGAGAAACATTTTAAGGTGTTTTTCATTTTACAGTTTTTGTTTAGAAGGCAGTTATAATGTATTAGACATAAAAGGCATTGGTTCTCAAAGTGGGGCCCGGGGACCCCCAGGGGTCCTTTAGGGAGTTCCAGGGGGTCCCCAGCTAAATGATCGATAGTTAGGAACCAAATGGACCCTTATGGGTCAGTAACTCTGAGAGTGTACGAATGGAACCAAATGGACCCTAACGGGTCCATTTGGTTCCATTTGTACACTCTCAGAGTTAAATTAACATTTATTTTACTATCAATCGGGGTCCCAGAGATAGAAATGCCAGTAAATGGGGGTCCGTATAGCCTAATGCATGTCAAACTGGGGGTCCTTGAAATTAAAATGGTTGAGAATCACTGCTAGAGCTGTAGAAATCTTCTCTTATGGGGGTCCCTGGCATATCTTTTCAGAAGGGGGTCCGCGGGCTAATAACTGTCAAGTTGGGGGTCCTTCCTTGACATGAAAAAGTTTGAAAACCACTGATATAAGGCGTATTAGCCAGGGATCCTTTTAAAGGTTTAACTGTAACCTCTCCCCATATAGAGTACAGTACAGTAAGACAACTCAGAAAGGATGACTAATATATGGGTGCTACGGCGATACCGGTGATCTGTTATGTTTACTTTATCTGTTGTTTCTGTCAGGAGAATGTGTAACCAAGTGTGACCAAATGGTCCCGTAACAGGTTACATTATGCACATTCTCTGAGTTAAATTAACACCGCAGGATTTAACCTGTGAAAACACAGGGTTTAACTGAAGTCTCTCCAACATACAGTAACAGTAGTAGACGACTCATCAGACGGCATGAGTAATATATTGGGTGCTATAGTGATATAGGTCTGTTGTGTTTACTGTATCTGGTTGTTTTGGATGATAAGTGTGTGTGTGTGTGTGTGTGTGTGTGTGTGTGTGTGTGTGTGTGTGTGTGTGTGTGTGTGTGTGTGTGTGTGTGTGTGTGTGTGTAGTGGAGGATGCCCTGGGGCCGGGCTGTGTGGAGTAAGTCGAGCAGAAGGCCCGTGTAAGCTCTCAAGCATGCACCTATCGGTCCTGTAACTAAAACACAAGCAGTAAACACGGGTGATGTCAGGGATTACACCCTGCAATAGCGCCGCGGGAAACCGCACGCAGGCAAAGCGAAGGTGTCCCACCACACCAACACATTCCTGTTAACCCCGTCTCTGTTCCGTTCCGCGCGCTGGAAGCCTGATTGATAGGAGGGCTCATCGTCTATAGCCCTTGTTTGGCTGCTAGTGTGGAAGTTGTGTAAACGTCTTCAGGGCGATTGTGCGTATGTATACTATATATGTGTCTGCCTGTACTGTACTGTATATGTGGACCACAGGTGAGACAGCAAGAGAGAGAGAGAGAGTGTGTGTGTGTGTGTGTGTGTGTGTGTGTGTGTGTGTGTGTGTGTGTGTGTGTGTGTGTGTGTGTGTGTGTGTGTGTGTGTGTGTGTGTGTGTGTGTGTGTGTGTGTGTGTGTGTGTGAGTGTGTGAGTGAGTGAGTGAGTGAGTGAGTGCGAGTGAGAGAGAGAGAGAGAGAGAGAGAGAGAGAGAGAGAGAGAGAGAGAGAGAGAGAGAGACACTCAGAGAGAGAAAAGAGAGAGAGAGAAAGAGATGACAGTGAGTGGTCTAGTACAGTGGTTCTCAAACCTTTACATTTCAAGGTCTCCCCTCAACTCTGACAGTACACAAATGGAACCAAATGGACCCGTTAGGGTCCATTTGGTTCCATTTGTGTACTGTCAGAGTTACAGACGTGTAAGGGTCAATTTAGACCTCCCTAGAGGAACCCAGAGAGTCCCTAGAATCCACTTTGAGAAACACTGGTCTAGTAGTGTCACTACTCCGAACCCTGACAACACAAAACTGTGAAGTCTTTCAGACAACAAGACACCATTCCTCCACCATGCATCCAGAGCAGTGAAAAAACGTCCTCTCACACACAGGACAACCATCCACCACCATGCACCACCACCACCTCAGAGCAGTTGCCTCGACTCTGGTAGAAGTAGTAGGCAGCAGAGCCCTAATCTCCCTTCAAAAGGAAAACCGTTCAATGATTGATGAGTATATTTCTATGGCTTGAGAGATTTCTGTTTCCAATGAAAAGACAGGGAGTGAGACGACGGGAGTGGGAGTGTCAGGGAAGTGGAGGGCAACACACACACACACACACACACACACACACACACACACACACACACACACACACACACACACACACACACACACACACACACACACACACACACACACACACACACACACACACACACACAGGGAGTGCATTTCCTACAGTAAACAGCTCCCTCTAGAGCACTGCCTACCCTCCACCCTCCCTCCGCCCACTAGCTGCTGCTGCACCACCCCACTGTCTGTCTCTCTGCATAAAGGAGCCGTCGTCATACATGTACCATGATGCTCAAATGATACCCTGCCATTCAGCTCAGCCGTCACGAACCCAACCGCTGCTATGCATGGAAAGGAAAACAACTGCCAATGACTTTGTTCAGCCCCGTCGCAAGTTCCGTCCCATAAATAAACACGTTGTGTACACACACACACACACACACACACACACACACACACACACACACACGCACACACGCACGCACGCACACACACAGATATTCTCTCTAAAGGATAAGAACTAATGAGGATGACTCGTCCTGCAGTTTTTGCTGTATAATTCTGGGCACGACGTATAAAAACTCAAAGCCTGGTGCAGGGCGGCTGAGCCTCGGCATTTATCCCAGTGTGAGTTGATAATGAGGCGGGTCGCTATTAAAGATGTTTGCTTTAATCGTGTGCAGGGTTATTAGGGCCAGTTTACAGTGTGCACGGGGAGGGAGGGAGGGGAGGGGGGGAGGGGGGGGGGAGATTAAGGCGGGCCACGCGGAACGAGCACAAGCGCTCAGAGGAGGCCCGCGATAACGCAAGCCACCACAGCTATGCAGCAAACTCCTCTCTCCCTCTCTCTCTCTCTCTCTCTCTCTCTAAACCTCTCGTTTTTTTGTTCTCCTCTAATCTCTCTCTCCTCGCTCTGCGATAACTCCTCTCGACTTGCCTCAAACCACCATATTACACAACCCCAAAGGAATGCCTTCTTGCCTTTGCCTCCTCCTCGATATATCGGGGACAGATTTAAAACAGGAAAGAGAGGTAAACAAAGATGGCAGAGGGGATTGCTTCTTTAGAGGCAGTAGTAGCACAGCAAAAAAAAAAAGCCTAAGTGTTTGTTTTAACTCGGTGACGGTGTGAAAAAGAATGGACCCACATCATGTATGGCAGTGGTTCTCAAACTTTTTCATGTCAAGGACCCCCAAATTGACACTTACTAGCCCGCGGACCCCCATTTGAAAAGATAAGCCAGGGACCCCTATAAGAGAAGATTTTTACGGCTCTCTAGCAGTGATTCTCAACCATTTTAACTTCAAGGACCCCCCAGTTTGACATGCATTAGGCTACGGACCCCCATTTAATGGCATTTCTATCTCTGGGACCCCAATTCATATTGTAAAATCAATGTTAATCTAACTCTGAGAGTGTACAAATGGAACCAAATGGACCCGTTAGGGTCCATTTGGTTCCATTTGTACACTCTCAGAGTTACAGACCCATAAGGGTCCATTTGGTTCCTGTCCATCATTTAGCTGGGGACCCCCTGGAACCCCCTCAAGTACCCCTGGGGGTCCCCGGACCCCACTTTGAGAACCAACGATGTATGGTGTCTGGTTGGTTCTTTAGTGGGGGTTATTTTGTATAAAAAAGGGACGGCATGCATGGCAGGGAGCTTGACAGTGTTGTTGGCACCGCTTGCAAAGTATAGCACAGTGACACACAAGTCCAGGCACATACAGTACATAACCACTTCACACAGGCTTACATAAACTTAAGCAGGCTGCACACTAAAAATCCTCAGCGTTAACTTAACTCAGAGAGTGCACAAACGGATCCAAAATGGACCTCGTACACTCTCCGAGTTAGAAATGCATAAATTGACACTGAGGACGACTGTTTATACACAAGTACACTGCAGTGCAGACCCAAACGAACGGCACACATTTCCTCTCCCCATATTTCTTTCCATGCCACTAATAAAAGTAGACATTGTACTTGTTTCAATAGTTTTATTTCTTGGGGGCGTTTGTGGATTAGAGAGGCCATTTGAAAATACATATTTTTTTACGGGCGTCGAAAAACTTTCCCACAGAGTTTCCCACCGTTGTTTTCCATTGCATGCGACCGACACCAATTCAAATAGCGGGGCTCGGTTAACCTATTAAGGCCTGGAACGCATCTGCGTTATTTTTAGATTTGAGCTAAAAAGCATTATTTTACACTTTGGCTATTCAAAAATAGCAGATCTACAAGCTCATAGCGCGGCACCGAGTGCCGCGCTACGAGCTTGTAGATCAGCTATTTTTGAAAAATCTAGAACATTTGTGCAAATCTTTGAATATATATATTTTTAAAGCGAACGTTTATAACTCAAATCTTTGCTTCTGGGGGTCCCTAGAACAAAATATTTTGAGATTGGGGTCCGCAACCAAATACATATACATTTTGGGGTCCATGACGTAAAAAAGTTTGAAAACCACTGACATATTAGCAACATACGAAAAAAAAAAAAAGGAATTAGAAGACATTTTGTAGAATCGGAACCTCAGGCCTTCATGGGTTAAAGCTGGCCTGAAACGGGGGTATTTTCATAATGCCTATAAAGGCGACAAACACGGAAGTCGCCCCACCACCGTGTTGACGGGAGCTGTGTTGCTCTCAGTGCCGGTGGTGGCGCCGAGATTATTTCCCAACATGCAGATGTCGGAAAACGGGGGAGAAAAAAAAAATCGTCAAATCACCACCAGGCCACAGAAGCCCTGGCTTGTGTTTTTGAAGAGGTGTTTAAACGTGTAAAAAATGTCAGAGGTTGTCAGAGGTGGTGACCCTTCAACTGAGATCAACCCCGTCTGAGCTGAATGGCGCTACTGTGACCACAGAGAGAGGCCTTTGACAGGTTGATCCATACAGTCTCGTACAAGTTAACCTGTGTGTAGATAACGTCGCTGTCGGGCAGGAACCTCTTATCTCCATATTTTTTTTTCGTAAATTAAGGCCCTACTTGATCATACTACAGTATCACACAAAAGGGTCAAAAGTAGCAGATCTACAAGCTCGAAACGCGGCGCGAAGCGACGCGTTTCGAGCTTGTAGATCTGCTACTTTTGCCGTTTTTGAATTTGAATCCTGAAAAGTAACAGTTTTCCACCCGACAGAGACGATAAACTAGATCGATGTGGAACAGAAGAGGAATAAAATAATGTCTTTCTAAAAAGTGACATTATTTATCATTTCATTGAAAAAATGTAATTGTAATAAGTTACAAAATAAATTACGAAATAAATCTTTCACAATGTAACTTCATTAAAAACTTTTCCATCCCGTTGCACAGCATGTTTTTTCCGAGCAGGAAACTCGAAATGTGTTGCATGTTTTGTTTTAGTTAGCCCAGAAGGTCAGCGGTGGTAAAGTATTAGAGCGCTTGTGTTTGCTCTCTCCCATGTACTCTTAGGGACCAGCCTGTTTCAACGTTTGAACAGTGACGTGTGAAATCCATAAAAACAGGACATAGCGGCTGCGCTGTTTGCTTAAGAACACCTGAAAAAGAATGGACTGCCGAGCCCTCACGCCCGCGCATTCCTCCTGTCCGTCAAAACGCTACACCTGACGAACGGCTTGCCGAGGCGAGTGACACACACGCACGCACGCACGCACGCACGCACACACACACACACACACACACACACACACACACACACACACACACACACACACACACACACACACACACACACACACACACACACACACACACACACACACACACACACACACACACACACACACACACACACAGCGGAAGAAGAGGTGACTTACGAGAAGAGGATGTGCCTTCGCCGTGGTGGCATGACTTGCAATTTGTCCAAAGGTCAACCCGTTTCCGACCCGCAATGTCTGACCCAGGGGGAGGAGGAGGAGGAGGAGGAGGAGGCAATAACACCCACCACAACACTCTCTTCCTCTCTCGTGCTCGCTGTTATACGCACATTCCAAAGTGCAAACACTGTCCACACACACACACACACACGGAAGCAGTCATGCACTAAGCAAAGCGCTGTGACCATGCATTCAGATACTGTAAACAGAAGTCGTCCGGATTTTTCAAGGCCGATATCCATTAAATCTAGGCAAAAAAATAATAATCTCTCTTTCTCTAAAAGATTCTAATATCCATAACCAACGTAGCACACATGTAACATGCCAATGCAAAAATAAATTAACACAAATATGCCATATCAACAGCCTTAGCTACCGATCCCAGTATGGTGGAAAATGCAAACATCAGTCCGATACAGTATACTGGTCAATCCACTAAATTAGCCTACTTATAACTGTAAGTGCCACTTTCAGCCTGTCCCAGATGAGAGGGGGTCTCTGCATCGAAATCTGATACTGCTTTGCTTACCGTGTGACTTCCTGAGCCACCACACATGATGACCATGGCCACGGTATTCTTTTACAACCGATATTCCCTTAGTAACATAATTAATATATCATCATGTCTTTCCTTTGGAAAACGGGTGACAAAAGACAGTTTTAAGAATGGGGTCTTTTTTTTTAATCGCAATAGGCTTCTTTTTGGGATCTATTCAGCTTGTGTCAAACGACGCACAAAAAAACGTTTAATGACGGTTTCAATAGAAATGTAGAGATGTCCGGCTCCTTGTGATGTAACACGTTGACATGTTAATGACCGCATGACAGCCAATTGATGGATGGGGGGTTGCAAAAGGTGGGGACGCACAGGGGGAAGATTCATCAGCCGGAACAGATAAAAAAAAAAAGAGAGAGAGAGAGAGAGATGGGGCCTCTGCCACATTTCAGCGCATCTCCCCGCAGCGAGACTCACTCTGCACACCCATCAACCGAACCACCATATCGGAGCAGCCCCGAGGAAGAACTGGATGTGATTTGTATGTGTGTTTTTGAAGAGGGGTGTTCATAAACAGCCATGAAAGGGGCCCCTCTATTCAGCCCAGCACAGGCGAGATGCGCTTCACTGGGCCGGGCCCTTTTGTTTTCCGCTGTTCGCAAACCCCTTTACCACAGGAGAAAAAAAAAAGGGGTCGATTCTCTCGGTGTGTGCGGACCCAAATGATGCCATTAGATTTGTGCCCGCCTCGGGTTGAAAAGGGTCTCAGCGACCGCTTGAAGTGATTTAAAAGACGCAGGAGCGAGAGAGAGAGAAAGAGAGAGAGAGAGAGAGCTGCCCTGCAAATCCTATTTGGGAGGAGAATGGAGGGGCAAAATGCCAAGCTCGTGATCATTCTATAGTATGCAAAATCGGCTCTCAACTCCAAGAGTGCCGTGGCTGTAAAAACAAAAGATGCGGGGCATTCCTTTGTCACGTGATGGGGGTCGATGCGTTGCGGTAGATGCGTGGGGTCAGGAAGTTCACGCAACTTCCCACGCTGCCTGGAGCATCCGACGGGCCCTGGCACTGGCCTATACGCTACTCTTTGTTATCGTGATTTTTTTTCTTCTTTTTTTTTTGCTTTGCTTCCGAAATTGCAACATCCCCACTGTCCAAACAGGGATGAGCAGTCAAAACAAACACTTGATCAGCATGACAAGGCACACACAAATCACGTACTGCAAGGTAAGATAAATAATCCTGGGGCGAAGGAAGAAAAATAAAACATATCTGTCCCCATCAATCATGTCGCAAGGATAAACTTCTTGAAAATGCCTTTGTGTAGCAAAAGTGTCCCCGGTATTCAGACTGAAGCAGCACATACTCTGGTCTGTGATGCTGTAAACATTACACAGCCAGTGCCAGGAGGAAGTAGTTCCCATTTTGGACTTAAAGTAAAAAGGAGCAATACCACAAGGTAGAAATACTCTGTTATAAGTCTGGTGTTCAAAATCGTACCTACTTTAGGTCAAAGTACAAGTATTAGCATGAAAATATACTTAAAGTAGCAAAAGTTAAAGTATTTATCATGCAGAATACTCATTTCAGAATCATATTTACCATGTTATTGGGCTATAATTATTAACCCATTATGCCCTACTTTAAGGTCACAATGCGTCACATTGCAACACTTTGTGAGCTTGTAGATCTGCAATTTTTTAAACTTTTTAAACATGTTTGATTAATAATTTTTCTAAATCTGCAAAGTTACTAGTTAGTAAACCTGTCAAATAATTATAGCAGAGTAAAAAGTATATATTTGAAATACCAAATGTATTTTAAAAAAACACCTAAAATTGCACTTAACACATTTAAACCTGAGGCTGTTTCTAAAAACGCCTTCTACATCCTAACCTATACAATGTATATATATGAAAAAATAAATACTATATGTTGCTATATACTGTATACAGCAATAACTAATGTGACATAGATGCTGTCCCAGATTGAAACGTATAACAACGTATAAGTTTAACAGGTCGTCTCTGTTGGGTTGGAAATCTCATGTCCAAAACTGTTATTTTTGAGGATTCAAATTCAAAAGCATCAAAAGTAGCAGATCTACAAGCTCGAGCTTGTAGATCTGCTACTTCTGATGCTTGTGTGTGCCGCTGTAGTGTGATCAAGTAGGGCGTTAATTTACGAGAGAAAAAAACACACACAAAAGGTTAGAATATGGAGATATTTTTTGCCCGACAGCAACAAGGTCTAAATGGATACATCACAGCACAGTACTCGAGTAGATGTACCTAGTTACTTTTTCCACCACCATCCACTCACTGCATACATAACGGTAACAGTGCCAGATGCCTGTAAGCTAAAAGACAAGGCCTGCGATCCATTCTACTCGAGCAGTCCAGAACAAGCATGCCAGCTAAAGCAAGCAGGCGATAATTTGACAACGCCGGGCCGTGCCAGCCAATGGCATCGTGCGGCAGATTGTCATCCCAGTGCACCGCTAGTCGACAGCAACCTAATAGGCATGAGAACCCCTGACAGCATCAACACACGGGCAGTGCCAAGCTAAACCACTTGTTGTGGGCAAAGGGAGGTTTCCTGAACATCAGCGGTGGTGGGAGAAAACACTCAGGATTTTTTTTGTTTTTTTGTTTTATTTAAGTAAAAGTAGCAATACCACAAGGTAGAAATACTAAGTAAAAGTACTGTGTTCAAAATTTGACTCGAGTAAAAGTACTAAAGTATTGGCATCGAAATATACTTCAAGTACCAAAGTTAAAAGTATCAAATTGGTCAAATTTTGTCAAATTAGTTGTTGTTAAAAATGGCATATCTACAAGCTCACAACTCGCGACACGTTGTGAGCTAATAGATCGGCTATTTTTGAATAGCCGAAATATAAAATAGGGCTTAAATTGTTAATTTATCTTTCGCAATAATAACCTAAATCTTCAAAGTAACTATAAACTAACAAAATAATTATACTAGAGTAAAAAGTATAATATTTGTCTCTGATACGTAGTGGAGTAGAAGTATCGAGTACTGAACAGTTCCAAATACTCAAGTACCTCCAAAAAAACTGTACTCAAGTACAGTACTTGAGTAAATGCACTTATTTACTTTCCACCACTGTGCACAGAACATCACAGCCCAGCTGAAATAAGTCTCCTTGACAGACCCAGCGATCAGGATTCAGGAAGAACATTTCATGTTTGTCTTTCGCAATCCAATGTGCTATTCTAGGCCGCCGCCCACGTGCGCTGTTGGTTGGATGACCTTCTCACTGACTGCATTTGTTTTGTTTTTTTTCGTCGGTCTATTTGTCTATTTTCATAGGAATTTTTCGTAAGGAATCTTTGTGTAAGGAATAGAGGTGGTGCGTTGCAGTTACTTGAGGTTTCTCAAAAGCAGTGCAGTATGGGAAATAGGGGTGTGCCGATACACTAATTTCACGAAACGATACGATACGATATTTGGCTCACAACTTCGATACGATTTCGATACGATACGATACGCACTTTTTTAATTATGAAAATATATGGAGGAGAAAAAAAGAAAATGCAAACAAATAATTCTTTTTTTGCATTATTCAGACATGCAAACTTGTAGCTTTTCAGTTACAATAGCCGTTTTGAATCCAAATAGTATGACACCTGACCCGAAAAAAAAACATGTTGTCACTCTTTTCACTTCGGGGCCGTTTGCATGCCTGATTATTATGATTGTAAAAAAAAAATTTTTTTTTTCAAAAACGATATTTTTTTTTTCCAAAACGATACATATCGTCGCGAAAACGTATCACGATATATCGCGGGACGATATATCGGCACACCCCTAATGGGAAATAGAGTCCATAACAGTGGAGTAGATACAGGACAGGCGGTTCCCAACCCCTTTGTGGATCAGGGTCCAATTGAAAATCGTGCGGCTCACGTTAATCTGCACTGGGCGGCCCACCCATAAATAAGTTACGCCATTGGTCCATCAGGTCAGTGGTTCTCTAAGTGTAGAGTTCGGGGAAACCCAGGGGGTCCTTGAGGGGGTTTCAGGGGGGGGTCCCCAGTGAAATGATTGATAGTTAAGAGGAACCACATGGACCCTTACCGGTCTGTGACTCGGAGAGCGTAAAAATGGGTGTGCGTTGGTGCACCAGGTGACGTTTGTCTAGCCTCGCGTAGCCAGACTATATCACTGCGTAGATATGAGTCTGGTGCTTCCATGAGGACGTTTTTTTTCCCCCAAGAGGCGGGATCAAAACAATGGCCCTCGACGCAATTGTTTAGACCTACAACCAACTACCAATTACAGTCCCATATTCGAATACTGGGCCCTGATTGGTGGTCACCCACGTCTTCTGGAGCAGGAAATGGATTCTCTATGCCTGGAGCGGTGCCAGACCCTGCACTCGCAGATTCGTCTGGTCCCAGGATAACGTTTGTCACCTGGTGACATTGAAATGTAAAAGTTTGAGAAGTGAACCACTGCTCCGGTGACAGGCTGGCAGACAGGAAGCCGGTCAGAAGGGTGTCTGGAGGTGGTGGTGGGGGGGGGGGAATCAGTTGGTTTGGGGGGTCTTGAGGGCAGGGGCCTTGTGTACCACGGCTGCGGCCGTGTGCCCACCTCACCAGGTGGGAAGGAGGAACCGAAGGCAAGGAACCGAAGGCTGGCAAGGCTGGCATGGCACTCTCGCTTTCAGAGGGGGGGGGGGGGGGGGGGGTCACAGACAGCATGCAACCTCACACACTGCCTTGCTACAACCCCAACGCACAACATGAGGGTCACCAATTAACCCATTCAATCTGGGAATGCATCTGTGTCATTTTAGATTTGAGCTATTTAACCACTATGTTATACTTTGGCTATTCAAAAAGCAGCAGATATACAAGCAGATATAGAAGATATACAAGCAGATGTACATAGCAGATATACAAGCTCATAGCGCTGCACTCTGTGCCATGCTATGATCTTCTATTTATGAAAAATCTTGAACATTTTGTGCAAATCTTTGAATATATATTTTTAAATCGAACATTTGTAACTCAAATCTTTGCTTCTGGAGTTCCCGGGAACAAAATATATTACAAATATTGGCTTTCAAAAAATGTATATTCAAAGATTTGCTCACATTTTCACGATTAAAAAAAAAAGAAAAAATCTACAAGCTCATAGCGCTTTGGGGGTCAATTTGGGGGTCCTTGGCACTAAAAAGTTTGAGAACCACTGGTTTAGAAGTCATTTGTAGACTCTGCCTCAGGTCTTAATGGGTTAAAACTTAAAAGAGAAAAACAAGGAAAAGAAAAGGGGAAAAAAACACACAGGTGAGCTAAAAGCAAGTCATCAGCCTAACATGGGTGATTCAGTGGGCCTTGGGTGACTGGGTTTTTCCCCAGCCTTCATATTATTTGTCAGCCGTCTGGCCCTTGCCAAGCAACCTGAGCTATAATTGCACCCGACAGGGTACTGAAAACGCCCTAAATACCTCGCTTATCAGGGTTCATTAGCAACAGCCGTGGGTGGAAGTTTGAGATAAAGTTTCTGATTACTATACTCTCACCTCTGGCTGGGATGACGAGCGCACTGTGAAAACCTGAGGCATAATTTGACTCAAGAGAGAGCGTACAAATGTTTGTACACTGCTCAGAGTCAACACTCTTTGTAACGCTCTTCAGAGTCAAATGAACACTGAGGATTTTAACGTGCAGACAGGCAGCCTGTTCTGTCTGTTTGTCTGGAGCGGATTAGAAGTAGGGCTGTCACGATTACAAATTTAAGTTGACGATTGATTGTCACACAAATAATTGCGATTAATGATTTAATTGTGTTTTTGGCATTGAACATTGGAACATGTTTGGCCTTTTTAGGCTTCGTAAATAATAAATGCACAAGTCAGATATGACACATAACTTACATACTGTATACAAAGAAATTACTGACAGATTTAATCATTTTATAGCAAAAAAAAGAGGGAGAAATAGTATTGTAAGCTTGTAGATCTGCTATTTTTGGAAACGATTATGCAAAATAATTGGGATTATCTCAAATAATTGCATTAGGCGATTATGTAATAATTGTGACAGGCTTATCAAGAAGTATTTTTGTTTGTTTTGTTATTGTTTTCATTTACAATATATGGCTCCAAATGACCAACACCAGAGGAGGACAAAGTACTCAGCCCCAGCACATGAGTCAAAGTATAGATACTCCTGGTCAAATATTACTCACTAAGTGAAAGTTGCTCAGCCAAATTTGTACTTGAGTCAAAGCACTAAAGTACTTAAGTACAGATATGCAAAAAAATGACTTAAGTATAGTACTCAACTAAATGTATTTGTTACTTAGTGTCATTAACTGCAAATGAACAACATACACTGTAGCTCTGACTTTCATGTGTAAGTGGGGTGAAGAATCTGAGGTGGAGGCCCTGCCTATCTCTTAATAAGCACTAATAACAAGAGTAATAAGACTAATTACTTATCATAAACTAAATTCACGATGACAATATGATGATAAGTTATTGTTCCGGAATGCAACCAACCCACACTCCAATAGACGGGAGCAGTCAATCAGAGCGGGGCTGGTTCCAACCCAAATATTCCTGGGCCAATGCCAGGACTGAACTTACACACGCGGGAATGCTCTTTAAATTAAAACAAACATAATTCACGTCATGTCAAATACCACTGGAACCTGTATCTATCAACCAGACAATGAGGGGCAAGCCCAAACTGATATTGATTCCAAAATGATTGGTGGCGGTTTGTTTGCTGGCAAGGAATTAAGTGCAACTGGAGAGACCTATGTCAATCATTTAATTGAATGCTTTAATTCTCTTCAATTACCACAAAAACAAATCAAATGGTTAATGGTGTTTGCCAAACCATGTCGTATTTATAAGGTGAATCATCACACATTCTGCGTGTGATTTATGTCCAAAACATAGCTGCTGGTTTTAAGAGTTGGACATGTGGTGCTCCACTGTCATCACCAGTTACAATGTACTGTATGTACATATGGGAATGAGTTCAGAATGGAGCTGCTACTACTACAGCCATACTTGACACTATGGGCGCGACAGTTAAACTAAACAATTTAATTGATTATACAAAAGTATTACTTTAATACAATAAAAAAACATGTTTTCTTTTTTTTTATATGAAAAATAGCCAATCAAACTCACTTATAAGCTTGTAGAGCAGCAATGTTTTGCTATTTTGTGTGATACCGTCGTATGACAAAGTATAAAATAGGGCTTAAGTGGTTAATCAGAGTAATCGATTTAGTCGATTAGAAGCAAATGTATTAGAAATTTCCATGTCGATTTGTTGATTCACTTCAAGATAATCAAATCCAAAAAGTAATCGATAGACTAATAGACTTTCGGGTCTGTTGCAAGACCCGAAACATCCAGTGACTCCAGGTAACAACACTGATGATGTGTCCAAGTTTGTGCATCAGTTGATGTTTTATTAACGAAAATAAATGAATTGCAGTTCTGCATCACATCCTGTAGCACTGCGGTCATCGTAAACCCATGAGCCGCATGCATCAGGAAGCAGAGTTAGCAGAGACAGAACATTTAAAGGGATCAAAAACACAACTGGTTGAGGCCCTTAGAGGCCACGATGATGTCAGTGGAAGTCTTTTCCAAGATAGGTGATATACTGTAGGCCCCGCGGGCTCCAGCTGATAAGATTGAGGAGCAACAAGGTCTTTAGAAGACCCTCCTCAGCGTGCTGCTTGTACAAGGGGCCAACAATGCTCCCTCAGTCCTATGCTATCTATCTGGCCCTCCTCCCTCTTCACAGACAGACCGCCACGGAGCCCCCGACACACACGGGCAGAATGGGAAGAGCTTCCCATTGCAGAGAGACCCACAATCGCTAGTCTGTCAATATTTACCGCTTCTGAAAATAGACGAGAGGCACTAACACTACGGCCCGTACAGTGTTTACCAAGACTGGCTGAAAAGGCCAAGTGCCACTTAAAGCATTGGTTCTCAAAGTGGGGTCCGGGGACCCCCAGGGGTACTTGAGGGAGTTCCAGGGGGTCCCCAGCTAAATGATATTTAGGAACCAAATGGACCCTTATGGGTCTGTAACTCTGAGAGTGTACAAATGGAACCAAATGGACCCTAACGGGTCCATTTGGTTCCATTTGTACACTCTCAGAGTTACATTAACATTGATTTTATAATAAAAATTGGGGCCCCAGAGATAGAAATGCCATTAAATGGGGGTCCGAACGGGTCCATTTGGTTCCATTTGTACACTCTCAGAGTTACATTAACATTGATTTTATAATAAAAATTGGGGCCCCAGAGATAGAAATGCCATTAAATGGGGGTCCGTAGCTTAATGCATGTCAAACTGGGGGGTCCTTGAAATTTAAATGGCTGAGAATCACTGTTAGAGAGCCGTAAAAATCGTCTCTTATTGGGGGTCCCTGGCATAACTTTTCAAATGGGGGTCCGCGGGCTAATATGTGTCAATTTGGGGGTCCCTGACATGAAAAAGTTTGAGAACCACTGACTTAAAGTGTACGCTGTGCTCTACACACTGTATTCAATTAAAACCGGGAACGCATCTGTGTAACCACTTAAACCATTATTTTATACTTTGGCTATTCAAAAATAGCAGACATACAAGCTCATAGAGCTACTATTTTTTGAAAAATCGTGAGAATTTGTGTAAATCTTTGAATATAAAGCCAACATTTTTTGCTCAAATCTTTGCTTCTGGTGGGGTCCCTGGCACAACATGTTTTGAGATGCGGGTCGGCGGCCAAATACATATCATTTTGGGGGTCCTTGACATGAAAAAGAGAACCACTGATATAGCAACATACGTTTTCCCGAAAAAAATGTGTAGAATCGGAACCTCAGGCCTTAATGGGTTAACTCTGAGAGAGTATACACATGGAACCGTATAAGGGTCCAATTTTGGTTCCCATGTGTACACTCTCAAGAGTTACAAACCCAAAACGGTCCATTTTGGAACCCCTTTAGTGGTCCCCGAACCCAACGTTGAGAGACAGCGGTTTAGCCTATATAATCATATTTGTCATACTTTTTTTCCTTTTCTTCTCCCTTTTCTGTGTGGTGACTGGTGACCCTCCTTGCACAAGCACCAGCAGCAGCAGCTCAGCCACACAGACTCTCTGTCGAACCGGTTGGTGGCGAAATCCGCCCGTTTCGTTTGTGATGATAATGGCCTGTCACCTTGGAGACGCCCAGGTGCTTTGCTCACGAGCCTTAATTTCCACTGGGGGTGAGAAGAACAGTCAGAAAGCAAGCGCACGGTTGCTGCTCGTCGCTAAAGCCTTTTCTAACCCATTAAGACCGGGAAAAAAGTGAAAAAAGACCGGGAAAAAAGTGATTTTTCTTAACACAAATCTTTGCTTCTGGGGATTCTACAAATATCTTCTAAATCCTATATATATATATTTTTTTTTTACTTATGTTGCCATAATATCAATGGTTTTCAAACTTTTGTCATGTCAAGGACCCCCAAAATAATATGTACTTGTCCACGGACCCCCTCCCATCTAAAAATATTTTGTTCCAGGGACCCCCCAGAAGCAAATATTTGAGTTAAAAATGTTTATAAAGGATTTGCACAATTTTTTTTTTTAATAAAAAAAAATAGCAGATCTACAAGCTCATAGCGCGGCACTCGGTGCCGCGCTATGAGCTTGTAGATCTGCTATTTTTGAATAGCCCAAAGACATCTAAAATGATCACAGATGCGTTCCCCGGTCTAAATGGGCTAACCGCAGCGTGTCAATAATCAGGAATGCGCGCTCGCTAAAACCCAAAAAGCTTATTGTTCCTCTGCCAAGAAAATCACAAATATATAAGCGTTGACACCGCCGTCGCCTCCGGCCACCGTAGCTCCTCTCTCCTCCTCTAGACCGAGGAGGAGGAGGAGGAGGAGGAGAAGGTGGAACGAGCTTGTTGAGAATAAAGAAGCAAACAGCAGTTAGGGATCGAGGAAAAAAAGGGGAAGCTTTGATATCTGTCCAGACAGCTTAATGCAATTCTAAATCATAAAGCCTTGTTTGCTCCCTGCGTACGGCGCATGCAGAGACGTACAATAGTGCCGTGTTGCGGGGGGGGGGGATGAGTGGTAGAGACAGACCGATATAGCCGATATATTAAGACTTTTGTCATTTTTTTAAATATATTTTTTTGACCCCTTTTATACCCCAATTTAGTCGTCATGCCAATGAATTCCTCCCCACACACACATTTCTGTGTTGTAACTGCTGTCGTATAATCCTACTGACTCACCTGCCAGTGAGGAGGAGCCCCCACCGGGAGGACGTCGTAGAGCCTTCGTCCTACTCCTCCCGCCCAACACTCCCTGCTGACCAAGGTCAGCCCCCCCAGCCCGTAGGATTACGGACTTTTGCCTTTTTTTTTGACGACATTGGAATCGGCAGAGGTTTCCCGATCTTTTTCCAATTTTTCAACCTAGCGTCCCTATTTTGGGCATGTCATGTCAACGTTCAACATTGTCCCCAAAAATTGTCCAAATATTGTCCAAAAATCTTTTAAAATAGCTGATCTACAAGCTCACAACGCATTGTAACATTGCACATTTTTTTTTATTGTCTATATTTTAATTGTCTTTGTTTTTTTGTCTACTTTTGAAAAAACAATTGATTTTGTTTCTTTATGACGATATACTGTATATCGGTCAAAAATACCGGTAAACGGTTGACTGTTAGGACTCTCCAAAATCG
This sequence comes from Gymnoscopelus microlampas, assembly GCF_963454915.1. Lineage (NCBI taxonomy): Eukaryota > Metazoa > Chordata > Actinopteri > Myctophiformes > Myctophidae > Gymnoscopelus > Gymnoscopelus microlampas. The sequence continues at coordinate 40,468,094 of NC_139948.1, forward strand.
GCATCGGACCCCCAACCAAAAAACGTGGCATCGGTCGAGCTCTATTGAGCCCAGCGCATGGAGAGATGTATAGTGCTGGGATGCGGGGGGGGGGGGGGGGGGGGGCTGAGTACAGCTGGGATTGGCGCTGCAGTGTTTTTGTACAGTAACAGAATAGACAGAGGCAGTGGCGCTCCTGTGAGGGTCAGCTGCTAGGCAGCAGTGGGAGAGCTTTGAACCGGCACTAAGCTCTGAGACAGCAGGACATATCCTCTCTGCTCCTTTGAACGTCGCTCCATTAGTCCATTAAGACCTGGAACGCATCTGTGTCATTTTTAGATTTGAGCAAAAAAAAAAGCATTATTTTACACTTTGGCTATTCAAAAATAGCAGATATACAAGCTCATAGCGCGGCACCGAGTGCCGCGCTATGAGCTTGCAGATCTGCCATTTTTGAAAAATCGAGAAAATGCGCGCAAATTAATGTATCTATATTCTTTTAAGGCGAACATTTTTAACTCAAATCTTTGCTTCTGGGGGGTCCCTGGAACTAAATATTTTGAGATGGGGGGGTCCGCGGCCAAATACATATAATTTTGGGGGTCCCTGACATGAAAACGTTTGAGTACCACTGATATAGAAAACATGTTTTTTCAGAAAACTGTTGGGATTTTGGAAGATATTACCTGAGAATCGCCCTCAGGTCTTAATCGGTTAGGGTCCAATTTAGAAAATAAAAACTCAAACTGAAAAATAATCTGGTGGGGGGGGGAGTCGCACTGAGAGCGAACGACAATGCCTTCTGATCTCTTTGCGGACAAAAAGCGACAAAAAAACCCGAGCCTATGCACGGCTGGAACCATGAGTTATATAAGCTACACTTTGCCGTCCACAGTTTATATCACAGTGGAATTTATTGCCTGCCGTGATAAGATTTCTAATAAATTGCATAACTCTACCGTATCGAGCAATCATGTCAAGTAGTGACAGAAGACTTTATTTTGATGGGGAAATCATCCCCGACATGAAAACATAAATACTGTACACTGTAAAAATACAGTGTAATACTAAGTAGTAAATAAAGTCAGTCAATGTGACCTATATACTGCAGTAATAGTTCTCAAACATTTTCATGTCAAGGGTCCAAGAAATATAAAATATAAAGCGTTATGTGGTTCAGCTGTGATGCTATATTAACCCATTAAGACCCTGAGACCGATTCTACAAAATGTCTTCTAAATCCTAACAGTTTTTTGAGTGGTTCTCAAACTTTTTCATGTCAAGGACTTCATAATTTATATGTATTTGGCCGCGGACCCCTATCTCAAAATATTTTGTTCCAGGGACCGCCAGAAGCAACGATTTGAGTTACAAATGTTCGCTTTAAAAATATACGTATCTATTCAAAGATTTGCACACATTTTCACGATTTCTCAAAAATAGCAGATCTACAAGCAGCACTCGGTGCCGCACTACGAGCTTGTATATCTGCTATTTTTGAATAGCCCAAGTGTAAAATAATGCTTTTTTAGCTCAAATAAAAAAATGACACAGATGCATTCCCGGTCTTAATGGGTTAACTGATTTTAGCTGGTGGGGGAGACCCCCGCTGTGAGAACCACAGACCTACTGTACCATGCTGTACTGTCAGACAGTTTAACTAATAGTCACACAGACACACTGTAGTCGCGCGCACACACACACACACACACACACACACACACACACACACACACACACACACACACACACACACCGCACAGGAACAGCTCATCGAGCTAGCTATAGGCATGCAGAAAACGTGATGAGGGGCCGGTCCATTCAAACCTAGCGCAGGGAGAGAGACAAAAGACAATAGTGGGGTCTGTTGTCTTTGTTGCTGCTGCGGTGTCATCCTCTCAAAAGAACAGGGAAGCGGGGAAAACGGCGGGCGAGCGGATGCGGGCGGCGTGGTGAGCCCACTGCGGAACGCCCCAGCGTTCTGAAAGGTCCTCCCTGAGAGCTTTATTGTGTGAGGCGGTCTAGCCACACAGCCAGTTCTGCTTCCCTGAGACGACAGGCTCTCTCGCTCTCCTGGGGGAGAGCACCACAACAATACGCATCTTTGTAGGAGGTTTACTGTGCCAGTTATTCCCCTCTGCCGCCGTTACTGTGAGCGATGATCCCACATACTTAATGAGCTCCAGGTATGCGCTTTGTCATGGAGGAGGCATCTGCAGATCTTAAGCTGCGTGTCTTTCTACGAATGTGACTCACAGACAGTGGTTCTAAACGTTTTGTCAAGGACCCCCAAAAATGTATTTGGCTACGGAACAGCATCTGAAAATATTTGGTGCCAGGGCCCATTCTCTCTCAAAAGGGATAACCGCTATACTGTACTTCGTTGACCGGGGTCCCCCAGGGCTTTATACTCGGCCCTGTAATCTTTTCTCTCGACAATACACCAAATCTCAGATCTACAGTATAAGCTAACAGCTCCACTTTTTGTTATAGCTGATCTAACAGCTATTTTCACCAAATAGGGGTGTTGCAGGGGGTCCCCAGCAACATGATTTATAGTGAATGTTCACCATTATTATATAATTCTACAAGTAAATACGAGTCACTGTTATCTCTATACAGTACATAGACATTGAAGGAATTCTGGACCAGCTGGCACAACATATTGGACCAAATCATGTCTAACAATAGGAATAAGAATGTTCTTAGATTAGGGTCGCAGTGATAAAAAAAAACATATCAAATTGGTGGCCCTTGAAATTTAAATGGTTGAGAATCACTGCCTATGGGATGAATGACCGTGGTCGGCCTCAACGTATACTTGATATTATCCTTTTCTAAAACATACCGTGTTTTCTTTTTTTCTTTCAAAGAAGCCACTGCATTGACTTAAGTCCACCTCTACACCAAATCTCTTGGGGCTAAACAACAACATGCAAAGACCACCGTAATTATTATCATCATATTATCTGACCCCGGGACGGATGACAGATGAGGTCTTCTCATTATAGGCTGTCAACTTTGACCATTTAAAGTTCTATCAGGACAACATCTGGTTGGATGGAAAAGGCAAGAGGTTCTAACAAGCGCTCAGGGGATAGGAGTGTCAGTTGAGCCATTCAATTCGGGAACGCATCTGTGTCATTTTAGATTTGAGCTATGACCAATTATTTTACATTTTGGCTATTCAAAAATAGCAGATCTACAAGCTCGTAGCGCGGCACCGAGTGCCGCGCTACGAGCTTGTAGATCTGCTATTTTTTTGAAAAAAAAATTGAACATTAAGTGCAAACTGCAAATCTTTGAATACAGTACATATATTTTTCTAAACAACATTTTTTAACTCAAATCTTTGCTTCTGGGGGTCCCTGGAACAAAATATTTGACACATTTTAGAAAATGTACATTCAAAGATTTGTACACACTCAAAAAGTATTAGATCTACAAGCTCATAACACAGCACTCGGTGCCGTGCTATGCGCATATATATCTGTATATCTGCTATTTTTGAATAGCCAAAGACATCTAAAATGACAGAGATGCGTTCCTGGGTTTAATGGGGTTAATAGTCTTGCTCATGGACACCATCGACACATAGCCGCCGGGCCCAGGAATCAAACCTGGAAACTTTTGTTTTCCCAGGAGCCATCTCTGCTCTACCCAGTCTCAGAGGAGGGGGGAGGGGGGGGAGACCACCTGACCACTAACACTTGGCAAGTGCTCACTCATCCTGCTGTCAAGACAGTAACATCTTACAGTGTGTGGGACGAGAAATCTGATGTATGGCACATTGTTGACTGTGTCTGTGTGTGTGTGTGTGTGTGTGTGTGTGTGTGTGTGTGTGTGTGTGTGTGTGTGTGTGTGTCTGTGTGTGTACGACTGTATACGTGTGTGTGTCATCAGGGGCCGGGGTAACATATGCCTGCAGGCGTACTCTCACACACACACACACACACACACACACACACACACACACACACACACACACACACACACACACACACACACACACACACACACACACACACACACACACACACACACACACACACACACACACACACTCATGTCTTCACCCGCTGTAGCCTATCATTATGGCTGTCACGTAGTTACCTCCGCAGCGGGCCTCACAAGCCCTGACAAACCACCAACAAGCACACACACACACACACACACACCTGGAGGGCCAAACACTCTGTTCCCAGCTTCATAAACACACACACACACACACACACACACACACACACACACACACACACACACACACACACACACACACACACACACACACATGTTTGCATTAATATACTTGTGAGGACAAACACTTTAGGACGTACATTTTTATGGATGACGTTTTTTTTTACATTTTAACCCCGACCTAAAAAGCCGAAAATAGCCGATCTACAAGATCACAATGCATCACACTGTAACGCGTTGTGAGCTTGTAGATTAGAACAGAAACTCAGGCTTAACCCCAACCTAAATCTGACCTCTAAATGTATAACCCCAACCTGCATCTTTTCCTATCTTTTTTTAAAATGTATTTAGTTTTACCATAAAACAACCATTTCTCTTGTGAGGAAATTATTCCTCACAATGTCTTGTTTCAAAGAAATCATTCTATATTTGTGGGCAGGTTGTGGCCCTCTCAAGTACGGTACAGTAATACAAGCGCACGCACACGCACACGCACACGCACACGCACACGCACACACACACACACACACACACACCTGTTGGTATATTGCAGCCTCAGCTTCAGCCCTAACCCTTCCCTCTCCCTGTAAAAGTATGTCTCTCTATTCAATCTCCACCTGACCGCAAATGCTTTAGCGCTATTGACTTTATGTCCTTTGTTATCCTTCCGTCCATACCTGCCAAATGACACAGCACAGCATTAAAAAAAGATAAAACCTCAATGTTCCTTCAACCCATTCAATCTGGGAACGCGTCTCTGTCATTTTAGATTTCTTTGGCTATTCAAAAATAGCAGATATACAAGCTCATAGCTTGTAGATATTTTTATCGTGAAAATTTTACAAAAAAGTTACAAATGTTCGCTTTAAAAATATATATATTCAAAGATTTGCACACATGTTCACGTTTTTTTCAAAAATAGCAGATCTACAAGCTCATAGCGCGGCACTCTGTGCCGCGCTATGAGCTTGTAGATCTGCTAAGTATTGAGGGTTTACACATTAACATGAAGCAACACAATGATAGTGCTGCCAAACAAGTCTATGAAGCCATCGAGTAAATCTACGAAAAAGTTCAATCTGCAAAACAATTTTATCCAATATGTCCCTGCTTCATCTCTCACTCTGCTAAGAGGTCCTTGGCCAGAGAAACGTTGAAGACCCCCTGGGTAAAATGAACCACCGAGTTATTTCAGTGTGTGTGTGTGTGTGTGTGTGTGTGTGTGTGTGTGTGTGTGTGTGTGTGTGGGGTTGCTCGTTGGCACAGCTGTGTTTCCAGCAGTGTTCTGGAGAAATAGGATCTGAGACGCGAAACCAAACCATTCAGCCCAACGTGAGGGAACTGCACCAAACCACTGTGTTTTCACAATGCTTTTTTGGACTCGGGTTCGAGCAGAATCAGGCATTTAAACTATGATGTCTTCCTCCTGTGTGTGTGTGTGTGTGTGTGTGTGTGTGTGTGTGTGTGTGTGTGTGTGTGTGTGTGTGTGTGTGTGTGTGTGTGTGTGTGTGTGTGTGTGTGTTGCCTGTGTGTGCACACACACACGCACGTGTGTGAGTGTGTGTTTGCTGGAGTCGGCTCCTTAAGAGCGCTGCACAAGAGCTGTATAAGCAACGGTTTTGACGTTACGCACCTGATCCCCGGCCCTGCCTGCCACACACACACACACACACACACACACACACACACACTGTACACACACACGTGCGCGTGACCTTTCCGAACGCTAGCCTGTAGCCACCGTGACAAACCAAGACACACAAACCTTCTTGAAAAACGCCCAGGCAGCGCTGCAGGTTTTTTTTTTTTTTTGGGCCCTACTCACTCGTGTGCAAACAGAAACTTCCGTCAGAGTTAATCAGGGGGAACAATACGAGGCCCTCCTCCTCCTCCTCCTCCTCCTCCTCCTCCTCCGGTACGTTATGTGTATGTGCTGCTGCCCCCCCCCCCCACCACCCCCCCGACACACAGAGCCTTTGAAAAGACAGAGTGGTGTTTGCCCTCCTTTGTCATGTGTGTGTGTGTGTGTGTGTGTGTGTGTGTGGCTCTGTGCTTGCTCAGCACTCCATCCCATTCATGGGGAGGACTTGACTGTGTGGAGCAGTCAGTGTACACACACACACACACACACACACACCGTCTTCCGCCAGCTCTGGCCCTGACCGGAGCCATACAGGTGATCCATGGTGCTATACCCTGCAAATGGCTGCACGAGACTAGGATTAAATTACATGTCACAATTATTGTGGCAAAAATAATTGCGCTATTATTGCGATAATCAAAATAAGCTTGAACCCCCAGCATCCCTATTCTTGGGGGAACATTCGGCAAAAATATCCAATCTACAAGCTCACAACACGTTGCGTTGCAACGCGTTGTGAGCTTGTAGATCAGATATTTTTTGGCGAACCGATTTGTGTAGAGTGAAATAAGAACGTACCAAATGCACTCTCTACAGGTCCGTTTTATCAAGTAGGGGTTTAAGTGGTACTGAATTTGCATCTTAACAATGACGGGGGACAATTTTCCGATACATTTAAATCTCTGCGATGCGATTATTGTGAGCGTTTTTTCATCACCATAAACGATAATAACGATTACCTAGGACCCCAATGGAAACAAGACCGCAAAGACCTTTTTGGTGTTATCCTATTAGACAAAGTGTTGTGACTGTACTCGTGCTGTTTGATAACATTTTCGATCAATCAAAAAAGTCCCATATCCCTAACATGAGACCTGCCACTCATGGAGTGTTGTAGTGCTTGACTGTAAACATGGTGCATCTAGAGCAGCAGACTAGCAATAACAATTATCATAAATGTGTCGCCTTTAGGTGTTGTTTTTGGGGTATTTGCCAGGTACATACTGTATGCACATACAGCAATTTGTCCTCCGTATTTAACATGGTCCCTGCAGCGAGGTCCCTCAAGGTGACTTTAACCCATTAAGACCTGGAACTGTGTCATTTTTAGATTTGAGCTAAAAAGCATTATTTTACACTTTGGGCTATTCAAAAATAGCAGATATACAAGCTCATAGCGCGGCACCGAGTGCCGCGCTACGAGCTTGTAGATCTGCTATTTTTGAAAAATCGTGAAAATGTGTGCAAATCTTTGAAATATATATATTTTTTAAAGCGAACATTTTTAACTCTAATCTTTGCTTCTGGGGGTCCCTGGAACAAAATATTTTGATGGGGGTCCGTGGCCAAATACATATCATTTTGGGGGTCCTTGACATGAAAAAGATTGAGCACCACTGATATAGAAACATACGTTTTTCACAATACTGTTGAGATTTAGGAGATATGTAGAATCGGCTTCAGGTCTCAATGGGTTAAAAAAAACGCCCTAGGGCTGATATCAGTTTGTTCCCCTCCTCTCGGTCCTCTTCACTCCCCCTCATCACCCGCAGGGTAAATACAAGGGGGCTGGGCAGTGTGATGAAGTATGTTATCAAATTTAATTGGACACATTAATTACAGCAAACGTTAACTAATCAGTCAAATGGTTAAACAATGTTTTGACTCAGAATTGTGAGTGAGTAACAACGGCCTCAAATAGGGGCCTAACAAGCCATACATACGTATATATGCCAGCCGTACCACTCACTCTCCCTCTTAGTTTCTCATGTTCTATGTGTGTGTGTCTGTAACGTTATGTGTGTGTGTGTGTATTCTATGTTATGAATGACCTCATCAAACACTAGAATACACAGTAGAAGAGAGAGAGGGGTTCTGGGTAGTGTCAAGACCGTGCCACGCCGGAGAGGCACGACAAGCGGCTCCGCGCTTCATTTACATACAACAATATACAGGCCCACAGCCCCGGCCCAAACACACATACAAAAACCATTCATGGCACGCTAAACTCAATCTCAGTCACAAAGCCAGCTTGCGCATGTGTGTGTGTGTGTGTGTGTGTGTGTGTGTGTGTGTGTGTGTGTGTGTGTGTGTGTGTGTGTGTGTGTGTGTGTGTGTGTGTGTGTGCGTGTGTGTGTGTGTGCGCGTGTGCGTGTGTGTGTGTGTGTGTGTGTGCCCCCATACATGCACGCTAAACTCAATCTCAGTCACAAAGCCAGCTTGCATAGTATGTGTGTGTGTGTGTGTGTGTGTGTGCGTGCGTGTGTGCCCCCATACATGCACGCTAAACTCAATCTCAGTCACAAAGCCAGCTTGCATAGTATGTGTGTGTGTGTGTGCGTGTGTGCCCCCATACATGCACGCTAAACTCAATCTCAGTCACAAAGCCAGAGGCCTCTGCGCTTGCGTATGTGTGGGTGTGTGTGTGTGTGTGTGTGTGTGTGTGTGTGTGTGTGTGTGTGTGTGCGCGCATCTGTGTGCCCTAATACATGCACACTAAACTCAATCTCAATCACAACAAAGCCACAAGTCTCGGCGCTTGCATATACTGTAGTGTGTGCACGTGTGCGCCCCCTACATGCACGCTAAACTCAATCCCAAGTTTGATTCATACTTGGTGTGGGGTGTGGCGAAAATATCCGATCTACAAGCTGACAACGCGGCACTTCGCGCCGCGTTGTCAGCTTGCAGATCTGATATTTTCCGGCATCAGTCAGTCAGAAAGACAGAGGTCTCTGTGCTGTGCTATGTGTGTGCGGTGTGCAACGTGCACGCATGTGCGCGTGCGTTGCTCGTGCGTGATTGTCAGTCAGCGGCAGAGAGCGAGAGGCTTCCAAAACACAGTCCCCTGGGGCGACGCGAGCAAGGTGCTCTTTAGACATAAAGTACAACAACACAATGCCTTTATTGTTCAAAATCAATTAACCACTCTCTCTCTCTCCCTCTCTCTCTCTCCCTCTCTCTCTCTACCACACAGCACCAGGCTGTGATCCTGTTAATGCCACAGACATGCATATCCGTCGGCTCGGCCAGGTGAGTGCTGTGAGAAATATGCAGAGCCGTCTCCCATGGGCTCTGAGAGAGTGGAGGAGATCATCCAGGCCTCAGGGGAGGTGTCGGTGTGTGAGTGTGTGTGTGTGTGTGTGTGTGTGTGAGTGTGTGTGTGTGTGTGTGTGTGCGCGCGCGCGCGCATACACGTGCATACAGTATGAGTGACTGTTCATGCTGAGGGCTCACAGACAGACATGATCAAACAAAGCATCCTATCGTCTCTGTCGGGGTGGAAACCTCATACAGTATGTGTCCCAAACTGTTACTTTTCAGGGATTCAAATTTCGCAAAAGTGTCAGATCTACAAGCTCGAAACGCGCCGCGTTTCGAGCTTGTAGATCTGCTACTTTTGATGCTGTTGTGTGTGACGCTGTAGTGTGATCAAGTAGGACGTTAATCGCAATAAAAACACACAAAGTAAAAATATGGAGATACAAGGTTTCTGCCCGACAACTGCGAAAATACAGGTACAGTATGCCATCTGTACCAACACCCCCCCCGCCCCCCCCCCCTCCCCAATTCCACAAAAAACTCCCTATAACCCCCCCAGGTCATCATGAAAGAGGCCTTGTCTAAGAGCATAATCCTTGAGCGATTAGTCAACGCGTCCCGGTTAAAAGCTGACGATGCCGCCCCCCAACCCCCCCCCCCTTCTCTCTCCCTTTTGGAAGTGTAGGTATAGACCCACAGGTGTCCACACAATGTGCCTCATTAGAGGGAGAAAGAGAGAGAGAGAGAGAGAGAGAGAGAGAGAGAGAGGAGGGGGATGATTTTCTACCGCAAGAAGATGACAGGGTAACAGGGCAACAAAACAACAACCCTAGCATTCCACCACAGAAGAAGTGGCGATAGCGCCATGTGTTCCATGCTAACTGAGTGCTGCGCTATGAGCTGTAGATCTGCTATTTTTTTTTAAATCGTGAAAATGTGTGCAAATCTTTGCATATATATTTTTTTAAGTGAACATTTGTAACTCAAATCTTTGCTTCTGGGGGTCCCTGGAACAAAACATTTTGAGATGGGGGTCCGCGGCCAAATACATTTCTAAAAATGTTTTCTAAA